>NC_085962.1:23251433-23575482 GCF_910591565.1 Cydia splendana | reverse complement strand
GCATCATGATCAGTTATTAAGCCGTTTTTAAGTTATCGCTAACCATTCGCTAACTGTCTTCTCTTCTTATTTTCATTTAAAACGCCATTATATGAACGGATTTTCGCAACCAACCTACTATATTCGCAATAAAATTGCCATTATTTTGATATATTTTGATAGAGCGCAATTATCAATATCAACAAACCACGGCTGCCAGATAAGTACTTTTTTTTTTGCGGCAACCTATTGGTATACGAGTATGTTCAGAAGATATTTAATTTGATATACGAGTACATAATATAATTTTCATCCGGTTATCAAATCAGTGAAGGTCGACCTTACTTGGGATCTTAGACCATAATCTTTGAATGTTAAATCTCATTGGCTTGACTTCAAAAGTCTGTGGCACTCTGTGGTTCAATATTTTCGTTTATTGATGATTATGGTGGTTTGTTAGGATATGATGGTTCGCAGATTATAACACTAGAATGCACGAAGCTGGTGTTAAACTGCAAGTATTTTATAATAGGTCTCTCATTCCCTGGGACGCAGGGCAGGGTGCGCTGGCGCGGAGGCTCGGAGGAATGCGGTCGGGCGGCCGCGGGGTGGGGGGAGGCTGGGAGGGACAAAGGGAACCAGTTCTGCTTCCTGTACGTGTCGGATGTCCTGCGGCTTCCGCGCCCGCGCCCGCGCCTCTCACCAACGGGTTGCGGGTCAGGGATGTGCCAGAGACAATCATTGTGTACCTACCTAGGTTTAATCGTGAAAGATAAACTATAGTTAGACTCCGTCTAAGCTAACTTTTCATCCACTTGAATAGAACAAAGTGAGGGAACATTACATACGTCATATTTTCATAGAAATTTGCATGCAGGGTTAACATGGGCCAGCTCTATTATTATTATAAAATAAGTAGGTACATGTACCTACTGTCCGGGACTGAAGTCAGTAGAAGAATAAGTATAATTCGACCCATACACCCCATTACACGGTAACAGGATGATAATAATAGGAAAAGAAATAAAGAGGAGAACAAACTTATGACACTTGTGTGTCTATATTTCGGTTCTGGCTATAGGTAAGGATTGTTTTTTTTTTACTTTTTTAATTAGGTAATTTTTTTTAAATATTCGTTTCATTTTCAATAAACTCAGCGTTTATCTTGCTTGCTTGCTTGTTATTATGATCCCACACTAGCTGTGTAGCTGTAGCTGTGTGTGTAGTTAAATATTACAGTAACTATTGCTATCAATAGCTTACCGGAAAGCGAAATAGGTTTTCCTTATTAATATAACAGATAATCAGAGTCATCAGAGTGGGAAAGACCCGAACGTCCATTTAATTACGCCGTCAGCCGCAAAGTCAATAATCGATACATTACCTGTTTACATATCATACATATCTACGTTTTTTTTACATTCCATCAGGTAGGTACCTACTAAATGACAAGGCGATATTTTAATCTCATACGTTTTTATCTTTAAAATGCACTAATATACAGTGGAAGTTGGAACCTCGATAGCACGAATCTCAAGGGAAACGCCAAAAAGTTCGTTATAACGAGTTCGTCTTATAGAGGTTATTAGGTACGATTTAGACAGGTTCTTATAGGGTTTTGCTTGTATTGAAGAGGTTTCAAGTTACAGAGGTAATGAAAAAACCGTATTCTACAGATTTTTAGTATTTTTGCCCATACAAACGCGTAAAATACAGTCTTATTATTTTCTTTGAGTTACAGATATTTTTTTACTAAATAACTTCGCGATACCGAGGCGATAAGATAAGACAATACCTACCTACGTTATTTTCGAGCCACACAGCTGTAACAAACCATTGAAGGCCTTGAAATACGAATCACAGACTCCAAATGTAGAACTCCATTAAGCAAGGATTTTTTAAATCCAATCTCTAAGTAGTATTGAAAATGGGGTATTCAAAAATATAATAACTTGAGGCAGCCCTGCGGGAGGGAGCCAGGACACGCACGTACGATTGAGGACATTCTCTCGATTTGTTTTTGTTTCGCTGCGGTCACTGTAATGCTACACGAGTGGTCGCCACCGGGAATAACTACAGGTAACTCCGTACCTTCGCTCCCGCTGTAAAACGATACTTTTAACTCTTAGCCACGGTTTCAGGTGAATTTTAAGTAGGTAGCAGAATACCTGTTTAAAGGCCATAGTCGGTTTTCCATAGTAAGTTGGCCCTTAAATCAATTTGATTCGGGTTTTTTTTTGTGAGTACCTCTTATGGTGAAGAATAATTTTCCTGAGTATCAACATCCTACTAGTGACAGTTTTTGACTTATGATTTTTTTCTTTTTTTTCTTTAATGTATTATTTTTCGGGATGTATTCAAGCGATTTGCTTATTTTTTTTAAATAGTGTTCTTTATTTAGGTATGCATCGATACTCAAAAAACGAATACCAGTTGTCATATAAAAAAAAAAAGAAAAATGAAGTAATAAAAAAATAAAACATTTTTTTAATGTCGTTATTCATTAATGTCATTATTTATTTTATAATGCCCAATTTGCTTATATCAAGTGAATACTCAAAGCATGCAGTGAATTCAGTAAATGTTTTCGTATTTACAAAATATGGCAGTGAACATAACACCATGTCCGGCGAAACGGTGAGTTTTGTTTGTTAATACCAACATTATTTATTGAAAAATGTTGGTAGATTCAATGTTAAAAAGAATAATAAAATTCTGAAAAGCAGCTCAATTTTTTTGCAATTAAAATATATTACATAGTTAGGTATATGTTAGGTATAGACATTATCGAGTCTTGAAGGTTTTTGTCATGTGTGTTAGTCAATTTGTCTAATAATAGCTTATTGCCTCATATAAATGTCCCCTGTGCCCCGATAATTTCTACAACTCGCTTACTCGTATCAGTCACACTGACACCTTTGTACCAAAATTATCTATATATTTATCTTTAGAGTTAAACCAAGAAAAGCCTGCAACGATTTTGATAGCATACCTACGCAGTGCAAGTGTTATTTATAAGTACGTCCTAATTTCATAGAAGTTTTACTTTTAAATAACACTTGCACTGCGTGTGCTATCAATATCGTTGCAGACTTCTCTTGGTCTATCTCTATCTAATATCATCATTATTTAATTAAATTATTAATTGACAAAATCAACAGCGATACAGAAGAGTATTTTTCTTATTTACTCGTAATGCATGTTAATTATAAGATGTAATAATGTTTTGAAAAGATGTGTCCCGCCGAGTTTGTTGCCGGTCCCATATTGGGATACCCTCCTCCAATTGAGGGGGGATTTAAATCTTCTCGAGGCAGAGGTGTAGGTTGGAGCCGGTATAGTTTTATTTGACGTTCATAAGCGCATTGTAATATGCCTACTTGAATAAACTATTTTTTATCTTCATCTTATCTTATCTTAAACTACTTAGGCCCACTTGCACCATTCCACTAACCCGGGGTTAACCGGTTAAACCGGTGAGTTGCCATGGTTACCAGTACAACTTGACATTAGGTTAACGGTTTAACTGTTTAACCCCGGGTTAGTGGGATGGTGTAAGTGAGCCTTAGACACGTAATCTCATTTAATATTAAATTTTCAAAGAAGCTTTAAGTTTTTAGTCTGATCATTTATAGTAGTAGTGTTAGGTGACTGGACGCCGTGCCCAAGAATTATAGTCAACCAAATCATTAGTCAGCCAAGTGTTACATTATTACAGTCAATACACAAGTCATCGGACGGTTGCCTCACCCACGCCCCCCCCCCTCTCCCCCCGCGCCTCGTTCGCCCCCTAGTAAAACAATGTATGGAGCTTCCGCGTCGTCAGCCGCTTTCCACGGGCAAGGCTATGGCCAAGGTCGCGGCTTTCCTTCCATCTTCAACTTGGCAACATCTTGCTAATTAGGAGCATTTACGTCAACCGTGCAATTGTTGGTTCTATTAAGCAAATAATTCTATTTCCACTGGATTCTAAATACGAAACCCTAGAAAAGAGGTTCTCGACTTGACTAAAAATCATTTCTTTTTATATATATTTTATTATACTGTTGTTGGACACCTCAGAACCCTAAGTTTTTCATCATTTATTTGTTACATTGTAGTGATTATAGTATTGTAGAATGCTAGGTATTAATTTACTACTTAATCCATTCTTCGTCTTAAAAATATTTAACTATCTTTTGACCTGAGATCTGACAATGGATCCATCAAAAAACCAGACCTCGGATATTATGATTGGCAAAACCATTGTACATGTAGTTTTCTTTTTATAAACCAGTCAGAAAGGATGGAGTGTTGATGAAAGACGTTTAATGATTTCTAGGTTATTGCGCTTTCCGCTGAATGTATTTAGTTGTAGGTGTCGTGTCGTGTCATTTACTTTAATACGTGTGTATTTTTTGCTGCATGCGTTCATGTTTATGTACCTACTTGCAAATTAAATATGGCAGTAATTTTATGGGAGTTTTTGACACCTTAAAACCACCCAACTATAGCACAAAAGCTCCCAACTTTGGTCCTAAATTAACTAGGTATGTATAATAATTACTAATATATCTTCGTTGAGGTGTGCCATTATTAACCGACTTCCAAATCTAAGGAGGAGGTTATCAATTCGGTTGTATGTTTTTTTTTTGAATACATAGTGTAGTTCTAAGGCAAAATATAAACTCAGACAACAACAAAAACGTATCGATGCCTAATTATACAGGGTGTCCCATAAGTGACACGTCACAGTGACACTGGAGGTAGACCAGGCCAAGAGGACCCAAACCAACTTAACATGACTCCAGTAAAAGTGGCACGGTTTTCGAGTTATTGGCAAATTAAGGTTTTTCATGAATTTTGACCGTTTTTAACAATGTTAGTGCCAGTGTGCACTCGGAAAGGTTTCGAAGTTAGTTTTTTTATGTGTACGTCACGAATAGTTAATTAAGATAACAGAATAGGTATTTTACCGATAAACAATGTAAAATGCAAAAAAGTACTGGTTTAATCTTGAATTAAATTCACAGCGAAACATTAATTTCGACTTTGACCACCTGTCGTGAAAAAAAAATACTAGAAAATTAATGAGCAAATAACGTCAAGCTATTGAGCATGTTATGCAGATTCAAAAATGGTATGACACATGTACCTTCCTGCAATAAAATAGGAATTATTATCATCTTTCGAAAGCCTCATAAAAAATAAGTTAAAACTAGGAAATGTGCAATCAGTTGCTACTTAGTAAAAATAACTAATTTATGTTGAGATATCTAATTCTGGATACAGAAATAAAAAAACGCCTATTCAGTATTTGCCGAATGCCTAAAATAAAGAGATGGAAAATGCTTATCTCCGTTTTTAAGGGTATCATTGAGTTGATTAAGGTTCAAAGAAAAAAATACAGGTTAAAGTTTGAAAGGGTAGGTTGAAATAATTTTACAATAGGTGCTCGAATTGCTTTTCTCAGGCTCGTATGCACGCTTGGCACCGTTTTGTAAAACTTCAAGTTAATTTTCTTAAATCAATTTGTTGTTTCGTGCTGCCTCGAATATGCCGCCGCAGTTAGTCTTTGGACCTTATTGGCTTGGAGTAAAATTTATCTTTTAAGTATTCCCAATAAAGAAATCTAATGGGTTAGGTTAGGTCCGGACAACGATAGGCCATGCCACTGGTTCCAGTCGGCCGATCCATCTTCTTGGAGCTGGAACCACAGCAAGATGGCTGCCCAGAACATTAAGCTCGCGATGTCCGCGACCACCTCACACAGAAATTCCCAGATGGGTCAGCCGATTGGGACCAGTGGCATGACCGCCGCGTTCCCCGGACCTAAACCTATTAGATTTTCTTCATTGGGGATGCTTAAAATGCTTAAAAGATAAAGTTTACTCCAAGGCAAAAAGGTCACAAGAGGAACTACGGCGGTGTATGTTCCAAGCAGCACGAAACATATCCGAAATTTATTTAAGGAAATTAACTTGAAGTTTTACAAGACGGTGCCAAGCGTGCATAGTTGCATACGAGCCGGGGAAAAATAATTCGAGCACCTATTGTAAAGTAAAATTATTTTAATAAATTGATTAAACTTCAAACTGCAGTATTTTATTTTCTTTGAACCTTTATCAACTCAATGATATCCTTAAAAGGGAGATAACCATTTTCCATCTCTTTCTTTTAGATATTTGGCAAATACTGAATAGGCGTTTTTTTTATTTCTGTATCCAGAATTAGATATCTCAACATAAATAGTTATTTTTACTAAGTAGCAACTGATTGCAGATTTCCTAGTTTTAACTTATTTTTTATGAGGCTTTCGAAAGATGATAATTATTCCTATTTAATTGCAGGAAGGTAAATGTGTCATACCATGTTTGAATCTGCATAACATGCTCAATAGCTTGACGTTATTTGCTCATTACTTTTCTAGTACTTTTTTTTCACGACAGGTGGTCAAAGTCGAAATTAATGTTTCGCTGTGAATTTAATTCAAGATTAAACCAGTATTTTTTTGCATTTTACATTGTTTATCGATAAAATACCTATTCTGTTATCTTAATTAACTATTCATGATGCCGTACACATAAAAAAAACTAACTTCGAGACCTTTCCGAGTGCACACTGGCACTAACAATGTTAAAAACGGTCAAAATTAATGAAAAACCTTAATTTGGCAATAACTCGAAAACCGTGTCACTTTTACTGGGGTCATGTTAAGTTGGTTTGGGTCCTCTTGGCCTGGTCTACCTCCAGTGTCACTGTGACGTGTCACTTATGGGACACCCTGTATAGTCTGTGCGGAAAGAGAAGAGTCGTAGACTGTATTGAGCCCAAATGCGCCTCATACATTCCACGACTCTGCTCTTTCCGAACATACTCTACCTTCTAAACTTTTGGAGCATAGAGAGTTGCGTGGTATTACAGAACTAATAGGCATGTTGACAATTTTTTAGAACTGTATTCATTTTATAGATAGACACGTAATTATTACAAAAAAAAATATTTAAAATTTTTATTCATTAATTTTAAACACTAAATAGAGCTTAATTAGTTTAGTGTTTAAAGTTTGAGCCTAAACACTCCAAGCTGTCACGTGACGTCACAAACAGATAAATAAACAAACTGCTGCCAAAATGTCAGTTCTAGCGTAGATCAAAAGCTGTAGTATTTAATTTATTTCTCTTTCTAAAAGATAAGTATTACGTAAATATATAAGCTAAAATAATGAATAACAAGTTTTACATGTCTTATGCAGTGCCTATGTGTAAAAGAACAACAATCAAGACCCTAGAGTATAAAACAAATATTTGTTACATGATACTTACGTTGCAGTTACGAATTTTGACTTGAATGATATTGTTAATTGCGCACTATATGTATACATATTACGGTCTGCGATGATAAAAACATTTCAAAAATGAAAATATAACTGATTTCACATAAATACACTTACAGTTACAATTTAAGATGAATTATTATGATACAACTAAAATTTTGAATGTAAATATAGCGGGCGCAGATATAACTTTTTAATTTTTTTTTGTTTCCGACAGCCAACGTGGCAATGATAGTTCCATTCAGCCAAATTATTAAAAAGATTTTGGTGAAATATCGTATTAAGGGGCCCACTGATTAACAGTCCGCCGGACGGTATCGGCCTGTCAGTTGTTCGGAACTGTCAAAATTTTGTTCTAACTGACAGGCCGATACCGTCCGGCGGACTGTTTATCAGTGGGCCCCTTTATATAACATTTTATTTATTTAATAACAAATAAATATATACTTTATATCATGTAATAATATTTTTAGTACGTAATAAATGTCTATTGTCGAAATAAAAAATACATACAGTTTTTGAACATCCAAACTCATTGGTGATGTCGTATGGATTACGGTCAGGTTTGACGACTTGTCTGTGGTGTTTCTCATGTCATGACGTCACGCGCTCCGATTGGCGTTTGCAGTCACGTGATACTGGGCATTATTTTAAATACTTTTGATTATTTTTAATTAATTTATTACGCATATTTACACTTGCAAAATATGATTTTCAGCATTCTAATATTCCCTGCTATGGTAAAAACATAACATGTTATATATTCGCGATTCATGTCAACATGCCTATTTATTAACACTTTGTTTTAATCATAAACTTGTTTAAATGTGATGATTGATTGTTTTACCCCAGTCAGAGTCCACAAGTTCCAACGTTCAATTAATTTGTATTATTATGATACCGGTTGAGCATCTGTCCGCTGCGGTTAATGAACAAACGCAATAATTACACCGGTAAGAACTAAGAACATCCGCCATTGCGTCATACGAGATGAGAAAAACTACGAGGCAAATGAAAATGAATGAATCGAAGCCGGACATTGCGGTTCTCACGATTAGCTGCCGCGGCGCGGCGCGGGCGATTGCACGATTGTCTCCCTCCAGAAAAGCGCGCATTTCCTTCACCGACAGGATATTAAATCGAATTTAAAACAATGGAAAAACAAGCAGAACATTTCTTGGGAAACGCGGTAGCTCAGAGTTGAAAAAACAATTGCCGTAACAAGTTTTCCTGCTCGATTTAGAGCTATAAGATAAACGTACTAGTGCTCGACATGCTAATGCCCAATAGATGACACCTTGCTGTCACCTCTATTGACAATGACTTAAGTTTCAAGATGACATGTACTAGGACCGCGTCGAGCACCAGTACGTTTACCTTAAAAGAAGGTGAACTGAGTCTTAGATAGCTCAATATATTACATATACAGTAGGGTGTTGCTTATTTCGTCGAAATTGAAATTTTCTATGTCTCACCCCCTTAAATTGTTCTATTTGACTAAAAAACAAATGTGGTTTTTTTTCAGAATTTTCAATTACGTTTTAGGGGTTGCTACCGAATTTTGAAAATTTGGACCCTCCATACAAGATTATTTTATTTTAGTTTTTTTTTTCTTGTTTTTTTATGAGACAACTGGTCAGGGTGGGGAGAGGGATGTGCAGTTTAACATAGAATAATACCACTGTTTTTTTAAAGCTTATTATGTGTGTTTTAGGAGTTCTAAATATTGATTCTACAGTGCGCACTCCTAAAACAGGAATAAAAATTATTTAAAAATATATATTAACTATACCTAGTATTGAATTACATATAAATAGCTTCCATATACTTTGACTCACTGTCTGACAAAAAAAAAAATCATCATGTATGAAGGATCCAAATTTTCTAAATTCGGTAGCGACCCCTAAAACGAAATTAAAAATTCTGAAATAATTCCACATTTGTTTTTTAGTGAAAGAGAACAATTCAAGGGGGTGAGATATAGAAAATTTAAATTTTGACGAAATAAGCAACACCCTAATATACATGTCCCTAGCCATTGGACAAAGCCGAAATATACATATTCATTAGGGTATTTAGAGCCAGTATACAAAGTATCATATCATAACAATCGGTGTAGCGGTTACGAAGAAATTAACAAATTACGATTATTTTACTTTGGAGCAACCTGTATCTGTTAGTAGCTCCTGAGGTAATAAATAGTATGAAACATTCTTTGACCGTTTTGATTATCGTTTTTATTTATGACATTAATAAGATTCTGACTTATGAAAATGTCATCATTGCCGCACATTTTCAACAAATTGTCAAAAGCACTGCCAATGATTAATACAGTATATTTCTTTTTGTTGTCGGTTATTGGAAATAACTTTTGTTTGATAATTTATTTTTTTATCTTTTGTTCTAATTAAAAAACATTACCGTTAGAGCATTTCTGAGAGTAACCCTACGTGGGATTTCAGGGTTTGTCCAATGGCTAAGATCACCCTGTATAGATAGATTGGACATAGGTACCTACACTAAAGAAGAAAATTATACTGAACGAAAATGTAAGTAGTTTAGGTGTATACTTCGCTAAACCAGTAGGTAGTACTTGGGTTATTAAGCTGAAATAAGAGTTGTTCAAAATTAATTCCAGTGAATGGTTGAAACTGAGATGTCGTCTCGAGTAGGTACCTATTAACTTCCTGCTAGACTCTATCCTTTGCCGCCGCGCCTTTCCGTTTGGGATGACGCTCTAAAGAACCAAACAAATATGAGCACCGATATATTATGTTACAGCAAGTTCGAAACTGAAATAAATTAAATTAATGTTAGTTAGATATATTAGTATGTAATAACGAAGTACATCTTAAATCTGCAACGATTGGTCACGCGGCGTGGTCGCGGGCCGGAGAAACGCGGGGGCGTCGACTGGCTCGCACGCGACGATGTCACTCTCTTCTGTCGAGAGGAACAATGTGATTTCATCGCATTACAATACAACCGGCAAAAACTTTTGATGCGTGCGCCGATCCACACGCATCACATGTGTTGTACACTTTTATTTAATTAACATAGGTAACTTTTTTACACATAGGTAATATTGAAAACTATTGTGATTTGGCCCTAGGGGTCATCCATTAATTACGTCACACGAATTTCTAGGTTTTTTTACCCCCCCTCCTTGTCACACTTGGTCACATTTGGCAAACCCCTCGGCAAATATTTATTTAACTAGACGGGCCCGCGGCTCCGCTCGCGTAAATGAAATAAAGAGTTTGTCTTATGTTAAGTTAAATACCGATATTATTATGTATTCAACCCTGCCCGGGTTCATAACTATGATAGGGACTTCTTATTTGTTACCGATATTTGGATAACTTAATTCGCAAATTTCTCAAAAAATTATGTGATTTGATAAAAGGCAAGATTATATTTTTTCATCTACGTAGGTATTTATTTAAAACTTGTTTCAACATAAAATTATTATTTATTTTTATAAGCCCAATTGCAAAAATGTTCATTAGATTAATTTCCGCCTTAAGACGAATACGACCGCCCATAAATCGCATTTTCATACAAACGTAAGTAGTCCCCATTTCCCTGTCTGGATATTGATATTACTTACGACGGCTACGGTGACGCAACGACCCAAAATGAGTCCTGGCCTCCGACACCAGATCACGCCATGTTCCCCGGTCTTGTGATAGCTCTCGCCAGTCGCCATGGCCGAGGTAGAGCAGATCTTGAGCAACTACGTCGTTCCACCGATACCTCTATAGGACGTCCAAGTACGCTCTCTTCACGGCACGATCCTCTCCCATTCTCTCGTATCCGAGCAACTGAAGCTTAACCGCTTTGGTCTCTCCAATGTCCAAATATATCACCACTATAACGGAACACATCCTTATTTCTATGGCAACAAAGTTATATTACGATATATTCGGCTAATTTAGCCGTCACTATATATGTATTTGATGCTGACTGTACATTTGCTTCATGAATGTGTAGTCGCCATTAGATATATATCGGTGCCACCAAGGTCGCTCAAAAATATCTGAACATGCACTTTAACTACATTATAATTTACATTGTTTAGATATTTGTGAATACCTCGGCCGCTCCGATATATCTGATGGTAACTGTTCAGCAGGAAGAAAAAAATCCTACCTGCATGGTTGAGTCGTATCGTATTACGCGAGAAAACAGTTCCCGAATTGGTTATATCTCTAAAGTCATTAAAGTATAATTATCATACACACATTATTACGGGCACCATCCCTTGAACTGATGGGATGCTGATGGGCTTCATATTAACTTGCTATCAACTTTGTATTTTTGGCCCATCTCGGCAGCCCGTTCCCCGGACGAATGGCAATGTTTGCCGAAGCCGTGAAAGTCAATCTGAATTTTGAAACAATAAAATACAAATTATTAACACGATAATACTAATTTGATTGATAAGTCATTTATGGCATAAGTCACTCGTATGGACATAGACTAAGGTTGAGGTTGACAGCACTTTTTATTTTACTTCGTGTAATAAAACGCCGCAATAACTGTATACCAACATGACAAACATAAACATTTGGTATGGCTGTAGCACCACATCAAATAATTTTGTCTGTACCACCACTGAAACGAAACTAACCGAGAGTTGCCGAAAATGGCCGATCATCGTAAAATGAAGATTGTTATGAAAATTTCTTTTGCTTATTGTAAATTAAATACGCATCGAAAGCGATAGTTTTTATGCTCTAGTCTATTCTCATATTTAGATAATAAATTTAAACAGTTTTTTCTTATCATACGTGCGTCGTATTCGAGATACGTATCAAAAACTTTTTTAGAAATTTGTAAGGCGCCATCTCGCTTCTTCGCTCGTTTTTTATCCCGTTCTGGTTTTTCAATTTTATATATATATGATATTTTATCAAAATATTTTTGACAAAAGAAATATTAGTAATTTTATAACCCAAAACTGTTTAAGAAATAAAATTAAACGAATAAAAACGATTATCGTTTGAAAACCTTGTTATTTAAATGATAATTAGCGTATAAAATAAGTTAAATACATTTTCGGTTACTGATGAAGTTAAAGTGACGTCACAAAGTTTATGATCCCCCTCCCCCTAGTCACAACATGTCACATTTTCTTGGCCCCCTCCCTCTCCCTAAACGTGTGATGTAATTAATGGATGACCCCCTATGAGTAATCATAATCATCATAGACAATAAGTTACCTATACATAACGGTTAAAAAGTTCTATTATAGTAATGCGGTTCAGTTGTTATATGTATATAACATTATTTTTCGTACAGTTGTTATATTATATAACAGTCCCATTCTCGATGTTGTTTAATAGGTAACTACTATAATGACACTTACCTTGCAGGTCAAAGTTGACAATTTAACTGTATTTACTCAAATCATTCGATCTATGATTTGTCTATGAGTCCGACACTTCAGTTTTTTATAGAAAGCATCACGTGATCACTAGTCACCTGTCGTAGAAAACGAAGTGTCGGAAGACTCGACCCGGATGTCCCGGATACGGACCGTTCTGACGTGAGTTATCCTTTAATCGAATAAATGTCATATTTTTTAATAGGCATTGCAGTGGCAAAAGTACTGTATTCGTAATACAATCATTACCTATACAGTATGTACACTTACCTAACATTTGGTACAAAATGCAATGCATAGGTATTAAATAAGGCATGCTATCTGGCATACTACAAATAGTACAAATGTTTCTTTCAGTTAATTGCCTCAAATGAATTTTTCGGTATCGCTATCAAATTGATGCCATGTCTGATTATAAGTAGAGGATAAGCTTTTTTTAAACACCTGTCGTCACAGATGGAAGTACTTACATTGATAGCAAAGTATCGTACGTAGCTGTGTGCACAAACAGCGCGATATATCGATCATCCACCTCGCTGATAACGTTATCGGCACGTCCGCGACATGCGACCTGTCCCGGAAACTGACCGCAGCTGTATCGCAATATTACGTCAACCCGATAAAATAGACTATTTGTAAATTCATTTAATATAGTGTTTCGAGGCGGGTTGTTAGAAAATATGTATGTATTATATACCCGAAGAAAATTCGCATTTTATTAAATGAAAATTATTTTGTACTTTAGTATGTTATATGTAAGTATACTTAGTCTAAATCTTTTACACAATACATTACCTACCTACTGATTACACAAATGACCAAGACAACGCATGGTATTTGGTAACTGACTGAGCGTTAGCGAAGATCTCCGTTTCAGCTTGGGCAAAAATGCTTTCGTATGTCCGGATGTTCTCCTCTACAGGTCGCAATTCTCAACCGCTTGTCGTGAAAATTTGTGAGCAGGTTTAGGGTTAGATGATTAAATAGATTTTTTTTGTCGATTAATTTTTTGGATTTAATTTTGCGGAAATTGGCATAAAGTACCGTAGAGTTTCGTATCTTCGCCTGGATTTTGACACTTTTCCCAAAAAATCTCTCAAATTTGAAAGCATTTTAATCCGTTAAGACGAAAAAATGTTATTTTGTACTCCCAACTATCAGTATACAGCACTAAAACTTAGAATTTCATCGGTTAAGTTGGTAATAAATGGCCCCAAAGGCGATGTTTGGGTAGTTTTCCCAATCTTCGCCTATGGCATGCCTTGCCGATAATACTTACTTTTCTGTGACTTACATACACATGTTAAGTCGTATCTCCTTGGAATGTGCTAATATACTATGAACCTTAGCTACACCAGACTAGGCATATTTAAAAAAACGGGGTAGTAGGCGAAGTTTGGTAACAGTCTGAAGTTGTTTTCATACATTTTCTATAATGAAGCTGGAGCTGCCAAAAATTAACCAACAGTAATGGTTTATAAGTTAAAAAAATAATTATTTTTAACAAAATTGTATAATTGTTGCAAAATTGTTGTTATTATCGTAATTGACAGCAAATCAACCTTATTTACACAAAGTGAGACATAAAAATACCTATTTGGTACCTACTCAACATCGGTAATAGTAGAAATAAACATTAGCATATAGCGTAAACTAAAATAACCAAACATAAGATAATATTTAAATTTGTTATAAAAAGTTTAACATTACCGGGTCCAAATCACCGTTTAAAACTGAAGTTAAAACACTGGTTCAAAAAAACGTGTGGTCGGTGTCACGAAAAAACCTCACTAAAGGTCAACTGTGTGAAGTTAGCCGCAGATTGTTCGAAGAATGTTGACACCCGTAAAAAATACTTTGTATTTAGCAGTTTTATGTAAAGCTTAATACATTAGAAACATTTTGTTAATGGCAACTTATGTCAAACTAGGCGAAAATAGGTAGCGCAGGCAAAGATACGAAACTCTACGGTACCTACTTGCGCCAGTATCTTATCTATCTATGCCGCCTAAGACCATTGTGAGTTCGCTGTGATAATGAATCAGCGAAAAAAAGTTTACATTTTCACGTTTTTTAATATTATCGCTCGTAGGTTATATTATTACCTCGCGATAATATTTATAATTTCAGGATTTTCTACACAGCACAGAACTTTTGGGACCCATAGGTATAGATCTCAATTCTATTGTCGGCGAGTCAACCGCGACACATATTCTTAATATTGAACTTTGCTCTCATTTCACATTTATGTTTTTGTAGTTATTTTTCTTCTATCTGCAGGTGACTGTACATTGGAGTGTAGCTGGTTTACAATAAATATGGTGCTATTTGCTGATCCATTGTACAATTCACTACTTCATCGAATCTTAAACACGAGTGCTTTAGATATACTATCGCAATCTGGTTAATTAGTTTAAAAAGCTTACACGTGATTATGTGCCCTTTAAAGATGCATATTCACCATGCATATCCTTTAAAGATGGATAGGTACACCTGTTTATGAAACACTGATGTTTACAGAAACAATGTGTAATTCGAGTAAGGGCCGTTTGAACCATACCGTCTGGCAAAAGTGGCAACGTCACCGTAGTTCCAATAACGGGTTTATTAGTGCAACTGGGTCTAAGTATAAATAAATACACATATTCTTCCTTATTAACCCTTTGAACGCCACTATCGTGCGGGGCGCGGTGAACCTTGTTGGAATTTGGCTGTAGCCGCGCGCGTCACTTGACGTCTTTGTCGGTCAAATTGTTAATGGAAATTACGATACAATAGCTATACATTGACTACATGAACTAATATATATATAGAAAAAACCGGCTAAGTGCGAGTCGGACTCGCACACGAAGGGTTCCGTACCATTATCTATAAAAACGGTCACCCATCCAAGTACTGACCCCGCCCGACGTTGCTTAACTTCGGTCAAAAATCACGTTTGTTGTATCACCCCCCACTTAAATCTTTATTTTATTCTGTTTTTAGTATTTGTTGTTATAGCGGCAACAGAAATACATCATCTGTGAAATTTGGAACTGTCTAGCTATCACGGTTCGTGAGATACAGCCTGGTGACAGACGGGCGGACGGACGGCTGACGGACAGACGGACGGACGGACGGACGGACGGACGGACGGACAGCGGAGTCTTAGTAATAGGGTCCCGTTTTACCCTTTGGGTACGGAACCCTAAAAAGAAAACAATATAACAGGTGAGATAAGAAAGTCTATTAGAACCCGATTCTTCTTATGAACAACTTAGGCACCATTATAAATTGCATTGTTCTAGCTAGAAGATATAGAACTTGAGCGCTGGTCATTCCGTTTAGTTGAACCGTCTCATCAGATAACAAGGCTCAAATACTGGCTGTTCTCCCCAACGTTTACAAAGCGCTCTACCTACCCTACTAGATAAAACTTGTATAAATCTGAGCTCCAATTACTTATAGCTGTAAAGAATGTAGGGGTCAGGTTATGCTGGGAGATTCTCAAAGCCGCGACGGCAGCGGTGGATATGAGTCCAGATCTTGAAAGCGGAAGGGTGACCGGCGACCGCAGTCAATTGAGGCAATTGTTGCTGTTGCGAAAAGAAATCAAGCCTAATGTGTGCTAGTTGAGCTAGCTAGTGATGGACAGCCACTTAAATAAATTGGACCAAATTAAACCGCTCTGTGTATAGTGAGTAGTTATCTGCGCTACAGAATACGTGTTTGGATTCTAGGGACTGCTTCAGAATCAATCGCAATCTAAAATTCTAAATATTGGTAGGTGTGATTGCCGAATCAATACTAAAACAGTTAAGTAAGTCCATTAATTAGGAAGGTATTGTTATTACCACTTTAATTGGAGATTTAAAGGTGGCAAACTTAGCTCTCACTGCACGCGCGACATCTCGGAACTTTTTTACTAGGCTTCGTATAAAAGTTTCCACTAAAGGTTTTTTCTGCGATCGTTTTTGCAGGTATTTTATCTCTTTTAACTGGCAGCTTGTTCAAATATTTTCTGTTTATACTTACATGGAATTTCTTTTATTAGCGGATATAATTACGAGTATGTTTGGCTAAGTGGGACCCGTGTGGTATTGTAAAATAAGTTCGAGTGTCTGCTAGAATTATGTAGTGTCACCACACGGGATTTGTTATGCCATTTAGGGTTCTTGCTAAATTGGAAATTCTATAGCGTAAAGCGTAAGTATTGAACAACCAATTTAGCTAGGACCCTAAATGGCGCAACAATCGCAGAGCGTGATGGTACCTTTTAATTAGATTTGTGATGATCGATGAATGAATCAGTGTCAAAAATTTGGCTGCTCGTGACGTCTCTTAATCAATATTAGGCGCAAACTTGCTGTTTTGTTTACTATATATACCTAGACACCTCTTGCTAATTACCCTCGTAAGAGATGAGTAAGTTTATAATAGTTTATATCGGGCCGAACATCAATATGTCATGCCTGATTGATAGTCTGATTGTCTTAGTTTCATTATGATGTCATAGATTTTCCAAACTCTAAAATTCAAGAACAAGGAAATGTATTAGATTAAATATAATATAAACGTTAAATCATTTATACCTACATAATATTTATATTATAGGATGCTAATGCTTCCGCGGGAAAATAGACTAAGTCTAGTATATCCGAGAGGGAAGTTCCGTTTCCTATTCCGTTGTTTCCGTTTCCGGTACAGAATTATGTTTGTGATATGTGTTTACTTCATTTTGTGATTGTTTTATAGCTCCGAGTTTATTTTGTTATTGATGAAAAATTAACTGTCATTCCGGAAATAGCCCTGCCTCCACAGACGTACACAAATAACTAGTTACATTACAAATGAACAAGCTACGTCATTCCCTCGAGCGATTACGCATTTGAAGTAATAGGTATTTACCTACTATGATTTTGTTTATTTATAGCAATAATGAGGTTTTTACCCTACTAACATTCTTACGATTATGGTTTATAACAGGGGTGGTGACAGGAATGGTTACTTAAACGGATTCGAGGAAAATCCTGAATATTTAGGAAAGTTTACGAATTCAATATAAAACATATGTTCTTCATTCAGGGAAGCGGTGTTTTGACTATTGCCTAAACCTACAGAGCAATTTTTACTTTCGACCCACCGTCACTCAAAAAGCATAGCCCTTTTCCCATCCTCCTCCCAAAACAAGACGCAAAAGGACACAAAAGTCACAAAACGTACCTACAGATCGAAATATAAATTCCGGGGTCACACGGCAGATGTTCGAGCACATGACGTCACGTGGCGAGTTGGTGGAGATGAAAGCGGAAGGGTGGCAGGCAGCGCCGTCAATTGGCACAATTGGCAGTAATTGTGGCCGGCATGTCCGGGCGAGGAACGCCAGACGATAGGGCTGTGCACTGCGACAAATATTCTTTAGCATTTTACGGATCTGAACTATCACAATTTTTGGAAAATACCTTGTATTTTGTAGTTTTAAATTCATCTGGCAACATTACCGTTCAAACTTTTCAAAAAATCACTCTCCTTTGTCGTTCGATGTCTTAGAGAATATAACCAATATATTTGGTTATATCCTCTAAGTTCGATGTCATGTCGCCTGGCTGTGTGTGGCTTTGCCGCGCAAATTTTATCGTAAAAATCAAATTATCGCGTCGTTCAAATAATTATATTATTTTGAAAATGCTGACTAGCTGAAGAAGTACTCCTGCTTCATTTCTTTGTCTAAAATAATAAATGGCAATGTAAACAGCTGTTGGATCTCCGAATAATAATAAATAAATTAAACATAGGGGAAGACAAACAAATTATAGCCAGCATTCAATGAATGTAGTATGATACCTTTGGGTATGGTGCTTTATGCACACTAGTGTCCCATCCCCTCCCCCTGACGCAACCCCCCCTTTTAGCATGAAATATGTCCCGGTTGACGGTTTTTTTTTAATTTTTGGGGAAACTAGTATGCGTAAAGCACCATACCCAAAGGTATCATACTACATACATTGAATACTGGCTATAATTTGTTTTTCAAAAAACACAATTTGACCGAATCATTGGGTTGGGTTAAGTTATCGCCCGAAAAATTCCGCCACGATAAAATTATGTACTTAAGTGCTACGACGATACATATTAACACAATATTAATAATATTAATACTGATAGAGTCTGTGTGGAAAGAGAAGAGTCGTGGAATGTATGGGGCCTAATACATACCACGACTCTTCTCTTTCCACACAGACTCTAAAAGCTATTAAGAGTTGACCAAAATAGTAAGTACCTATATCAATGAAATATTCCAAGACCACATATCTGGTCTGGTATCATCGGAAACCATTGTACCTACAGCTCTATTAGATGCGACTCTCAGCTCACATGATATCATATTAATTTAAATGTTTATACATATGTATGTAGGTATTTAATTGGATATATGTATGTGGAGATGCGTAGTCGCCAGACGTTTGTGACTTAAACAAGTGGTTTTTATCCCAAAAAGTACCTGTTAATAGTTATTTACGATACAAGTGCGAAAAATAAGAATTTGGCAACGAGTGGCGAATTTTAAAACGGGTCTAAGTATATTTGTTTCCCAAAAAGTTTTAAGTCACAATGTACCTATTGTTTTTGTTTGTCCGCATTTTCGTTAGTCGTTATTTGTTTGGTTCAGAAACGCGTAACTTTTGAGGATTGCCATAAATAAAACAAACCTAACCTAACCTATCTGTAGAACGGTTTCAGTTTTAGGACTAATGATAATATGAACAAACAATGTACCTATTTTATTCATAAAAACAAAAAAAGAAATAAACAAACAATACATTATGATATACAACTTTATGTCAAACAAAGGGACCCATTATAGAACACGACCGAAGGGAGGGATCCTGTTAAGGATAGGTACTGAAGTCTAACTTCAGTTGGTGGCTTAGATCGTTCAAAATTAAGGGCCTAATATCGACCGCGAAAGTAGAATATCGAGATTTTGTTATCTGCCTCTCTGTCGCTCTTGTATATTCAAGCGATACAGAGGCAAATATTAGACGAATAAACGAACGAAGTGATTTGCGGTAGGCCCTTGTCCCTACGTAGGTGTATACGTAGTCTTGGGTGTATCCAAATTACACGCATTCATACATGGTATAACTAGCAAAAAGCAGAGCTTTGTTAGGGCTCGCGGAGTTTTTCTACCTAAACGTACCGGACCGCGACTTTGATCCAGTCCGAGGCTTGTTCCATGTTCGATCGAGTGGGTACGTTATAAATAATATAAATCCGTTAAGGACGCAGCAATAAGTGAGAACAAGAAAGAAATATACTGACCCCGGTCGCTGTCCGGTACGCCTGTCTGTTACAGCTTTTACTTTGCCCATTAAAACGTGTCCAGATGACTGTTAGACACGACGACAAATTGCCAATATCATCCACACGTTACATACAATTTCATAAGAGCTTATTACATCGTACACGGTCGCCCAGTACTTTTTGTAAGGAAGCCAATTGGCTTTCCTACATAATGTTGGGTCAGCGAGCCAATGTCCTTGAATTTATTTTTGCGTCCACACCACACAATTGAGCGATAAACTATCCCGTCTGGACACCTACTGGTGGTAATCACGCTGCTCCGCACATAAACACATATATAATTTGCTCTCCTAAGTGCTCATCAAGACGAGTGAGATGGCCAAAACAGGTTTTGCTAATGTTGCACCAAACCTGAGTTCCAATAGGTACTGCCAGGGTTCAGCATCAGCTCTATCTTGCGTACTACTCTCCTAAGTGCTCATCAAGACGAGTTGGATGACCAGAACAGCGTGTGCCTATATTGCGCCAAACCCGAGTTCCACTAGGTACTGCCAGGGTTCAGCATTGTTGTTGTACTACTCTCCTAAGTGCTTATCAAGACGAGTCGGATGACCAAAACGGGTGTCTATTGTTTCCCAATAGTTTTAAGTCATAATGTATTGTTTGTCCGATTTGCGTTAGTCATAATTGGTTTTTCTCAGATACGCGTAACTTTTCAGGATTGCCATAAAACAAACCTAACCTAACCTATCTAAAGAATAACTTTACGAAAATCCTGAAAAATTAACGGTTTCAGTTTTATGACTAACGATAATATGACAAGCAATACATTATGACTTAAAACTTTATGGGGAACAAAGGGACTCCGACCAAAACAGCACAGTGTGTGCCTATGTTGCACCAAACCTGAGTTCCACTAGGTACTGCCAGGGTTCAGCATCAGCTCTATCTTGGGTACTGCTCTACCAAGAGATCATCATGACGAGTCGGATCTCTAAAACAGGGTATGTCTATGTTGCACCAAACCTGAGTACCACTACCCAACTAGCAAATCTATGTGCTATAAAAGCTGAGAGCACGTTTTTATTTTCGCTTTTTGGTGCTATAAAAGGTGTAAAAACAGTCGAATAAAGTCCTGTAAGCGTTTACTCAACGCGAAAAAGGCGCACTTATACAGACTAAAAGTGTTATAAAAATCGAGTAAGCGCTGTATAAGAAGCAAATCGATGCTGCAAGAGTGGAGTAAAAGTGGGTAAAAGCGCTTCTAGTGTTTTAATAGCAACGATAGTGCTTTTATTCGACTGTTTGTTCTATAAACATTAGCAATTTACTATTACTCAGTGAAAGTGTTCTATAAAAGCAGCCGCACTGCTTTTTCTCAGCAAAAATGTTTCGTAAAAGTAGCCGAATTGCTTTTACTCGGCATTTTAAATTTGTAAGAGTGCAGTAAATGCTTTTATTCAACTAATATGTGCTAAAAACGATCTCAGGTAAGCGATTATATTTCAATTATTTTATTAAGTTTGAGGCCTAATCGTCTTCACGTGTCTAATAATAAAACAAAAAGGTACTTAAGTATTTTTTAACTGCTGTCATCCATGACATTTATTTTTACCGTGATTGTGTATATAAGTTTTACTGTCTGTAAGTACACGTAATACAGTAAAACCTAGCGCGAAAAATACTTTATTGATAAAACCAAAGGCACTGATTCATATATATACATGAGCCGCCTATTTTCTTAAATTTCAATAAAAAAATATTAATTAAAATAAGTAAAAATTTGCTTACACGATCTAGTTTCTGTTATATATCATTAATTCGACTATAAGTCGAGTAACTGCGTTTACTGCTACACTTATAGCACATGATGTCGCCATGTTTATGGATTTATAGTCCGGTGGCCGACTGCATGAAACCCTACCTGATAAAAAAATAGAAAAATCCTACTCTGTAGGGGTAGCTGACTTTTAGCAGCTTCAACTGCTCTTGGTCGGCCGGTAGGCTTAACTTGGCAAATTTTGCGCAAGTGGCAAAAAAGTGGTACAAATATTCATCAAAAAAAAACAAAAGTGGTCAGCTACATCCTGTGTTGGCTGGTTCCTGTGTCCGACCGAATTTGTGGTACCACGTGAGCTACAATTTACCTCATCGAAAAATAGAATGTCACTTGTATGGTAGGATAGCTGCCATTGACATTTTTTTTTTAATGCGGACGGACTGCAAAAGCTAAGGTGAGACCGACCAAGACTCTTTTCATTCTATTTTTCGATGAGGTAAATTGGAGCTGTAACGTGGTACCACAAATTCGGTAGGACACAGGAACCTCCCAACACAGGATGTAGCTGACCACTTTTGTTTTGCTGTCCTCAATTCTATTATACGATGGGGTTTTTTTTGATGAATTTTTGTGCCACTATTTTGCCATTTGCGCAAAATTTGCCAAATTAAGCCGCGGCCGACCAAGAGCAGTTGATGCTACTAAAAGTCAGCTACCCCTACAGAGTAGGATTTTTCTATTTTTTTTATCAGGTAGGGTTTCATGCAGTTGGCCACCGGACTATATTGAAACGACAACATGGCTGACTTGTGCTGTTAATGTAGTTCAAAACTCTTTAAAAGTACTCTAAGCTGAATACATTTTGAATAAAACCTGTAAATACACTTCAGCTCCTACAACAGCGGTTTGAACCCCATTACCCGAATTATGATATAAGCGCGCTGTTACAGCAGCATTGTTGCCAAATGGTTATTGGATTGCTTTTAATAAGCTTTTATAGCAACAGAGAAGAGAATTGAGTAACAGTTGTATTAAAGCGCCTTATTCAGACAATTAGCTATTCTATAGCTGTTATATGATTTTAATAGAACAATTATGCTGAATAAAAGTGATTTAGTAGCGATAACTCAGCATTTATTAAAAGGTGGAATAAAAGTGCTAAAAGATAGTGCTATAAACGTTTATACGACATGATTATAGCACTAATTAGCGAAAATTGCTAAATAGTCGAGTTAACCGCTATTATACGATATATTGGTGTTTCAACAACCGTAACTCGGCTGTTATACGATTACAGGCTGAGTAAATCAATTCTTATACGACTATTTTGCTAGTTGGGTAGGTAAAGCCAGGGTTCAGCATCAGCTCTATCGTGGGTACTGCTCTTCCAGGTACTCATTAAGACGTGTCGGATGACCAAAACAGCGTGTACCTATGTTGCACCAAACCTGAGTTCCACTAGGACTGCCAGTGTTCAGCATCAGCTCTATCTTGGGTACTATTCTCCTAAGTGCTTATCAAGATGAGTCGGATAACCAAAACAGCGTGTGCCTATGTTGCACCAAACATTAGTTCCACTAGGCACTGCCAGGGTTCAGCATCAGCTCTATTTTGGGTACTGATTTACCAACTGATCATCATGACAAGTCAGATGTCCAAAACATCGTATGTCTATGTTGCACCAAACCTGAGTTCCACTAGGTACAGCCAGGATTCAGCATCAGCTCTATCGTGGGTACTGCTCTTCCAGGTACTCATTAAGACGTGTCGGATGACCAAAACAGCGTGTACCTATGTTGCACCAAACCTGAGTTCCACTAGGACTGCCAGTGTTCAGCATCAGCTCTATCTTGGGTAGTATTCTCCTAAGTGCTTATCAAGATGAGTCGGATAACCAAAACAGCGTGTGCCTATGTTGCACCAAACATTAGTTCCACTAGGCACTGCCAGGGTTCAGCATCAGCTCTATTTTGGGTACTGATTTACCAACTGATCATCATGACAAGTCAGATGTCCAAAACATCGTATGTCTATGTTGCACCAAACCTGAGTTCCACTAGGTACAGCCAGGGTTCAGCATCAGCTCTATCTTGGGTACCTACTACTCTCCTAAGTGCTCATCAAGACGAGTCGGATGACCATAAGACATCGTGTGCCTATGTTGTATTAAACCCGAGTTCCACTAAGTACTGCCAGGATTCAGCATCAGCTATCTTGGGAACTGCTCTACCAAGTGATCATCATGACTAGTCGGATGACCAAAACAGCGTGTGTCTATGTTGCACCATCGACAATATTGAAATTGAAAACACCACATAGGTATCGTATAGACTAGCCTAGAATAGAATAGAATAATAATACTATTGTGTGCCCTAACAGGGTGTCATGATCTGACTATATATAATGTAACACCCAATGTACATGACAATACAATATGAAATAAATGAAATGAAATGAAATGAAATGAATTCGTTGTCTGAGTACCCACAACACAAGCCTTCTTGAGCTTACTGTGGGGCTTAGTCAATTTGTGTAAGAATGTCCAATATTTATTTAATAATTTTTTACTATCAACGCCATCTGTCAGAAAAACAAATAATTAACATTAGCACGAATGTTAATTCATCACTTCTCCAACAGATGGCGTTAGTAGTAATACAAAGTGTTATTCCTTTATTTTATTTTTTTGGTTTATAAAATGATATTTTTATGTTTGATAACACATCTAGACATAAATTTAAATTACTATGTCAAATCTCAAACCTAACAGTGCAGTAGTTTTTCCGTAAAGTGTACCACAAAAATGCATAGATTGTCGAATAGTGATAGGGCGAGCGAAGCGATATACTCTAATAATATACTCCGCCTGGTACTCTCTTCCGACCACGTGACTGACACAAGCCTACGTCATCATGCGACAGCGCTATATAATAGTATGCAATAGCGTTATACAAAGTGGCAATGTTATTGTGACGTAGGCTTGTGTCACTCGGGGAAGAGAAGACAATGTTTTATTAGACTGCATTCATATCATCAGCGCTTTTCAGTAGCTGTATATTTACCATTTATATGAGTCATATAACATTTCATATCATCATCTCAAATAATGTAACATTATTTAGGTCAATAAATAATAATAATGGAGTTGCTAAGAGTTGGTCCACGGAACAGTCACGAGCGCACCGCGCACGCGCAGGGCGACGCGGAAGTCGCGACTCGCACACACTTCCGCATGCCGCCATCTTGGCTCACACCTTGCGCTCGCGTCTGATTTAGCCGTATTAATTGGATGTCGGATTGCGATGGTATTGTGTTACTTTAGCTTTAGACAGACTAAATATGCGAGTCACAAACCTCGTTTAATTTTGTATATGGAAAAAATGTACCTACTCAATGCATTACATAATTGCCTAAAATTAACTTGATACCCAGGTAAGCAGGGCAGGTACAGTCAGCATCAAATAGATAGACAGTGACGGCCAAAGCGGCTAGAGTAACGATGCGTTATCAAATGATAACCGCAATGATTAAGTAGTACCTATCGAAAATAAAAATTACTTATTGATTTTTGCCAACTTTAAAAACATTACACCCAATTGCAGCATATGCATGTGAATGAGCTCGCAGCCAAGAATCCTCACCCCTCTCTTTCTAATTACGGAATAATGTGGTGGAACAAAAAGAGATGACCCACTTTCAGGACCCGCCGCGCGAGATCGGGTGCGCACCGTTGCACAATTACGTTAGAAGATGGGGTTATGCATTCAGTGCAACGGAACGCTGATGTGAATTTTCTCGCCCTAATACCGTTTTTGCGTGCTTTTTCCGATTCTGTAATGCGGGACTTGTGCAACGGTTGACACTACCGTGCTATTCCCATCGGTAATGGAACCAATACAGACGCGAGCTGAGACCCTCAGAAATCGAATAGTTAATTCGGGATCTTGAGGTTATACTTAAATTGGTTCTATTACGTCGATGAGATTGGTGAGCGCTGAGAATGCAGGCTGCAGTGAGCCGTTATTAAGCACACAGCTTGATGTGAATTATTTGCTGTAAGTTGTAACCTGTCTGTGTAATGTTATGATTTATGAAAACAGTTACAACATAGATATTGTTACCACAAGGGTGCAAGCGAAAGATTCCAAATGTTTAAAAGGCGCTGTGTGAGGCTAGTGCAAGTTGCCTTACTTAGCCAGTGTCGCCACGCTCAAGATGGCGAAAAGTGGAGTCATGAGGGTTGCGAGGCTTCCAAGCCACGAGAAGTAAACAATCTTTACTGCAGAGTGTAAAACCACCTAGCCAATTCTAACTGTAAATAAAATAAAATGCGATTTTGCCGAGCAGAGCATTTCCGAACGTTCCGAGCATTTAAGGTGAACATATTTTCGCTACCCGAAGGCATAGGTATTAGAACGTTATTGAAAGTGCGCGGTGATCGGAGATTGCACAGGAACTGGGGAAGTTGGAATCGAAATATGAAATTTTAACTATTTGTGACGTTGTCAATCAAAAAGTACCCTTTACTACGAAAGACGACACCTGGTGGGTGTGGTATCTAAGACGAAATTTGCGTGTAGCTTTTATACGAATAACCTGTCAGAGCGTCCTTATGGTAAGCGACAAAGTGGTACCTTTTGATTGAGAACGTCACATTTATTTACCAAGCTAGGTTACCTACAATACAATTTTTCAGTTAATAGAAACGTAGAAAATCCTAGATTTTTGGAGCTGTATTTTTTGGAACAGCTCCAAAAATCTATAGGTAATGTCTGTATGTAGGTATTATGAAAAATCGTCATATTGATTATTTGTCATGGAGGGGATTGAAACTAAGTACTTATGGAATGAAAAGAAGCACGTGGCCTAGCGGTAAGAGAGTGCGCGTGCGACTTTCAATTCGGAGGTCGCTGGTTCAATCAAACCCCGGCTCGGTTCGTACCAATGGGTTGGTCGGAACTTATGTAGGTACTTACGACATATCATTTGATATATACCAGTTGCTTTTCGGTGAAGGAAAACATCGTGAGAATTTTTTTTGTGTCAATTTTGACAAATTTGATTTGCACTACATATAAAATTGGACAATATAGCCCATTTATTCTCTAAAACCTATAATAACAAAATATTACGTGTCTAGTCTGCAGATATGAATCTATGGGTGCAAATT
This sequence comes from Cydia splendana, assembly GCF_910591565.1. Lineage (NCBI taxonomy): Eukaryota > Metazoa > Arthropoda > Insecta > Lepidoptera > Tortricidae > Cydia > Cydia splendana. The sequence goes on along the minus strand of NC_085962.1, from coordinate 23,548,565 downwards.
TCATAACACCCGGCATGCTCAGGCTCAGAGTAAACCGTTAAGCAAGTTTCAGTATTACATCAGGTGCCTAACTCACCATACCCCATACCTAGTTCCGAAGGAGATTGTAGGTAGGTAATATATTATATGATATCCTACTTTACCGACAACGTTGGTCGATTTTATAGGTACTACGATAATTTAAAAAATCGTAGATGATACGAGATTTTATTTCGAGGCATTGTAATTTGTATATCACGCAGACTTTTTTCCAACCGCGCTGATCTGAGGCGCCGCTGACAATCTTGGGTAACATTCCATTTCTGACCGCAGCTGCACTTTTACTACTAGTACGAAACGCGTCGGTGTTATTGTCAATTTCCATAGTAAAATGATTAAAATGAATGGTAGTGCTGCTGTCGTTGGAAATGGACTGTCACCTTGGTGACATTCGGATGGTAACTGCAGCTACATCACTGTTGCGCCGTCACTGTCGACTTTCTTGATAACAATAAGTGGGCGAGACAGCGTAAGGCGTAAGACGTAAGACGTAACCCTCTCTTTCTACCGCGCGGCGAAAATGTATGCCTGAGCCTGCTGTTTCGTTTAGGAGGCGCAGGGCGCTTGCGTGACGTCATGTGTGACGGACAATGTCATTGTGTTTTTCTTTTTTGATTTAAATGCCATCTGGTGAGTTTCCCTCAAACTGGTATTAATATAACTGTAGTACTCACAGTGATGTGCTTAGGGGTTTCAAGTAATGCTACGAAATAACGCTAGATGGCGTTAACCTCTACATAGTGCTGCAGACATTTTGCACTAGATGGCGCTGTTATTAATATTTTGAGTTACAATGTCGTTGAGTTTTCACTTCTGCCGGCACTCCCGGAGTGCAACCCGTTGTTTTTTTTTTAAGTAATCGTTAAGTTTCCTCTAACATGATATTACCGATTTTTAAAAGCATGTTTCATATTTCAGCTTTTGTGCAAAATTTGTTACATTAAAGTGCATTTTAGACCTATGTTCGATTTTTTTCTATCGAGCGAAAGTCAAAAACTCAGGATTCAAATCGATTAAGTAAGTCCCTAGAGAAAGGCCTTAAGATTGCTAATTAAATTTATGGCAGCCGTATTGTGATCCAAAAAGACTACGACTTTTTAAAAACTCCGTTTTCTGAATCTACTGCAATTAAGGAATAATTCAATAAGGAATTATTATATATATATATCGTGTTCTGATTAGGAGAAAGTACATTTTTTTGACGGGAAAAAATGTTGGCCTTTGTTATTAAATTGTACAACGGGACTTAATGAGTACTTATTTAAGTTTTAAGATTTACTCCGACGTCGAGGACGGGGCGTTGTCCCCGTGGTCTCGGAGAAGACGTGGACGTCAACATCTTCTATCCGCGCGAGTTTTTCGAACTACCCTTGGTCTTGTTTAGGGGCTATTCATAAATTACGTCATTTCAAATTAGGGGGGGGGGGGGGGTCTGGACATCGGATGACGGTAGCATGAAGTAGGAGGAAATGGGGTTATTTGAAGCATGATTTTTGGATGATTATAGAGGGGGGGGGTCAAAAATCGTCAAAAATCGATGACGTAATTTATGGACAGCCCCTTATCAGTTTGAACGGTTTGCGCACTAGGGATGTTACTCTGTCGACACACTAACGATATTTGATTTATCGAATGTCTGGACTGGAGGAGACTGGATTCTATGTAAAAATATTCCATGTATGTGTATCATGTAATTAAATAATGTGTAAAAATCGTGAAAGTTTACATCCTATTATAGTCTGGAATTTTGTCAATATTGCCTTATCATTATCAATAGGTAAGTACATATGTATTTAATTGTAAACTAGCTAGGTACTGTTAAATCTATTATCTGAAGTGCTTATTTATTGATAATTAAACAAAGCGATTGTCTTTGTAACATGGGTAAGCTAGGCTACACATTTCCGGAATAGAGTACAGCTATAGACTCCGATCGCCACTATCACATATTATGCGCTTTTTAATTGTAAGAGCGTTTTCACGGTGTCCGATCCAATTACGGATGTCGGATACGACTACAAAGAAGAATATTTATATTATACAAGCCGAAGTTTTTTTACTTTTTTTAAAGAAATATCTAACCTTTAGCCAGCCATTAGCTTGTACAGCAAGTAGTCGTAAACACCGGTGACCGGCCGCTGCCGGCTAATGGACGCCGTTGTATTGGACGCAAATTGATTATAGTATTTTTCAAACAGGAAGGGTACGCTGACAAGTGTCATATGTCATATCAATACAATTTCGCGAGATTTGGCGCTTTAAGGTTATAAATTGTATGGAGACGACACCTGTCACCGTACCAATCTTGTTTGAAAAATACTATACTCGTACTTATGCAACGGATGGTAGCCGCGAGTCTTTGTACCTATTGCTCCGTCTACTATATCTATGCGGTGAGTGATCTATGATTTCCGGACTCGAGTGAAGTGTCAATTTATCAGACAACTGTTAATTAATGTTTTCATCGGTAGGAATTGTAAACAACACATCATAACATTTAATAGAATTAAAATAAGCGTATAATATTAAATAAAATAAAAAAATCTACAAATAAATTAAAATTAACACTAAAGTAAACTTGCCAGTCATGCCATAACATAACTGTGTTAGTTTAGTTGTAATATTCTTTTAATAAAATTTTGTTTCAGGGGACCATCATTATAAATTTCATAAACATCTAGGTAAAACTAAACACCACACACATTAAGGCGATATCGACAGAGCATCGCGCATCGTGGCTCCGTTGATTAATTTCGTAAAATAATTATGAAATCGTTGTAGAGTAAAACGAAGAAAAGTCTGCAACGATTTTGATAGCACACGCAGTGGAAGTGTTATTTTAAACGTCAAACTTCTATGACATTATGTGTGTGTTTAATAAATAGCACTTGCATTGCGTTATTTATCGCTAAAATCGCTGAAGACTTTTCTTGATCTAACGCTATCGGCATTTTGATTAGAGAGTCCGTCTAAGCTAATATTGCACTGACTTGAACAGATCAAAGTGAGGGAGTCATTATAATCGTCATATTTTGCGTTATTAAGTAAGAAACATTTGTCGAATCTAACAAACCATTGATAGAGTTAGTAAGAAAAGTCTGCGTAGACGTCATAATTTCATAGAAGTTTGACGTTAAAAATGACACTTGCACTGCCTATGCTATAAAAATCGTTGCAGACTTTTCTTGGTCTGACTCTAATTGTTTGCCTCTAATCCGTCATTTTGACATATCTGTTTGTTAGAAAGAAACAAAATTTATGAAAGGTTAGTAAGATGTTGCAAATTTTTATGAATATGGGGGTACGTCATTGCAAATGTCATACAGTTCTATCAGGCTCGGTGCGGCGGCGCGGCGCCGGCGCCAGCGTCTCCCCCGTCCGCGACGCGAGCCCGGCGCGGCCGCAGCTACGTAATCCCGCAACAGCACTTCCTGAAGGTGGCGCAAGCGCGAATGTCGGCCGAGCATTTCGCGCCACTTTCGTAATGCGTTGCGTGGTGCGACCGGCCCGGCCCGGCCTGCCCCGCAGGAAGTAAAAGTTCGAAGGTAAGAAAGTAGGTCTCTGTAATTGGCAACTCGCCTGCATACTAGGATATAGGTTGCGAAAGCACCTGTGCAACGGCAGGATATGGAAATTATTCCGAGATAAAATCGAATAAGATTGCATCTCTCTATGCTAGTTAATTTTACATAACTGACAAAGTACCGGAGCATTTGTACCTAGTTATTAACATAGTGATATGATATAACGGTGGAAAGGGAATGGTGGTTTATTAGACGAGGGGCATCCGTCGTTGACCCGATCCGCGTGGTCCGTGACGTAAGAAACGCAGAGCACGCCGCCGGCAAACTGGGCCGTTTGAGCAAGATGCGCCGAAACTAATCGATTGCTTAATCGTACTTGAATTCGACAACCGGCGTATTGTTGTTTACGTACAGTTAACCATTCATAGTAACTAAATACCTGTGTTTATCTAATGAAGGACCAATCAAGCCGACCACTGACTAAATGGCCGCCGGACGATACCGGCCGGTCAGTTGTTCGGAACTGTCAAATTTTTATTCTAACTGACAGGCCGATATCGTCCGGCGGCCTGTTAGTCAGTCAGTGGTCGGCTTTAGAGAATCCAGAAATCGCTCGCACAACGTATCAGCATTGCGATACAGCGAGAAAATGCCGCCAGCATCCTTGGTACAATGCCTCAAGGGCCTATTTTAGATTTAAGCTAGTTATTAATTTCGTTTAGTAATACTACCTACTGTATTATGTATGTCTTGTTTGTAAATAAATTATTATAATTGTTTATAAAAACTTTTTACAAAAAAAATGAAACCGACTTCAAAAAGGATGAAATAAAATATTATCCTTTTTTATGTCTATGCGTTACCAACTGATATGTTTGAAGTCGGTGCCAAGACAAATTTTGAAGCATACCATTTGACTTTGGTGCGATTCGATAAGGATTTACCTACGTTGGATTGCCTTACACGACGACAATGAACGTACTTTCTGTAGGTACAGTCGACGTTAAAAATATGTTCACACTTTTCGCCTTATTACAAATAGGGAATGCTCCCGGTACTGAGTTTGTATGGCGAGAACCGGGAATTCCCGGTGTCGGTACTGTATTTGTATAGAAAACCAGTACCGGGAGCACTCCCTAATTACAAAGGAGTAAGGTGCAAAAGTGTAAACATATCATTGACGTCGACTGGATACCTAAGAACACACCTCAGAACACACGATCAAACCTTCTTGGCGCAGTCCGTACCATGTTTGTCGGCACATTAGTGTAAATATAAATGCATTTTTTTGCCGTCGTATTTTTTAAAGAGCATTTCTTACTAATGCTCGAACAGTCTATAGCACGCAAGTGTGGGATTGGGACTGTGTTATTTCCCGTCCCTTATGCAGAGGACTACATTTCAAAATATAAAACAATTCAAGGAATTTACCTACTTGTCAAATTTCACCTAAAGCGGTTCAGTTGTTTAGCCATGAAAAGGCGACAAAGAGGCAGACAGAATTCTTTACACATTGATAATAGTTATTAGTACAGTTCTAATGGGATTTATAGCCATAAAGCTGATTATTTTTGACTGGTATTGTTACTACTTGGCTTGTCACCGACTTCAAACATATCAGTTGGTAACGCATAGACATAAAAAAGGATAATATTTAATTTCATCCTTTTTGAAGTCGGTTTCATTTTTTTTGTAAAAAGTTTTTATTTTACCATTTTTAGTTTTAACGCATGAATTAAAAACAAGATCATGTTTAACACTTAATTCGTGTACCTATTACTTTAGTAAATATGTAATCAGGAATTTTCTCGAGTCCGTCTGGGAAATTATAATTCCTGTCAACTAAATCCATCCGCCCGCGCCGCCACTGACCCAATCCCTCAGCCCCCCGATCACTCAACCTCACAGCACATCAACCCCTGATTCAGGTACCCCTCGATCCTGAACCAGCAACCCTTCAACCGCCATTCCCCGACCCCTTAATCCCTGACCCCTTAACTCCTAACCCTAACCCCCGATCGCTAGCATGTGTGTAACTTACTTCCTATGCATCTCGCTCGTACTAACCTTAGTGTGAGCGAGATGCATAAAGAGTTACATTTAGATGCGTAAGACGTTAGCGAATATGTCAATGTCAAACTCGTGGTAAGGCTACAGTTGCAGTACAGTGCAGGTTTTCGGAAGCAAATGCTCGAGTTACTTTAGAAAACCCCGAAATCACTTAACACGTGCCTTTAAAAATTGAGGAGTTCCCTCAATTCCTCATGGATTCCATCATCAGACCAGTAACTTAACTAACTTAACTTCTTCCAAACAAAAAAAAATTACTCAAATCGGATCACAGGTGCCGGAGTAATCGCTGAACATACTTACATTTAAAGAAATCATCATCATTATCATCAAAATAATCATCATCATCAGGTCTACTTCAACAAATTGGTGGTTTTCGGGAGAAAATGCTCGAGTTGCTTAAGAAAACACCCAAAACACCATGCATGTGCCTTTAAAAATTGAGGAGTTCCCTCAATTCCTCATGGATCCCATCATCACAACAGAACCAAATTAAAATGGGACCAACTCGGAGGTAGCTCCTGTCAAACAAAAAAAAATACTCAAATCGGACTACGGATGTCGGAGTAATCGGTGAACGTACATAGAAAAAAAAAATAAAAAAAAAATAGCCACAACCGAATACAGAACCTCCTCCTTCTATGAAATTGAAGTCGGTTAAAAAAGGGAATCCATATGTAAGTATAAAGCCCCCTCTAGACTATGCGCGTGAATCGCGGGCGAAGCTGCGAACGCGAGTGTGGAGTCGATTTTCGCAGACAGCGAAATCGACTCCACACTCGCGTTCGCGGCTTCGCCCGCGATTCACGCGTATAGTCTGGAGAGGCCTTAACACTAAATGAAAACAACTGAGTTTTACTAATTGTTTAATTATATCAGTTGAACGGAAGTATGTACCTAAGTAAGTATTAACTATTCGACATTTTATTAGTTGGTACCTAAGGATATATTGAAAGCAATATCTTTCCGGGCGTTACGTTATCAATCCTTATCTTTTAAGCGTTTAATCTTACAATGTGCTTGATAAAACATTATTAAGCAACAACAGTAATGCAACCGAGTAATTGCGTCAAAATAAGACAGACATTTGCAAAATAACTGCAGGCGCGTAGGGTTACGTCAGGGCTCAGGAAGTGGCCGCAACGTCCACGGAGTGTCAGCCACTCAGAGAGCTTGGGAAATCAGAAGGGCTTCCCGGTTAACATATAGATGATAACGCAATATTTGTTGTCTTCCATCTCCGTGTAATAGTATTCGGATTAGCGCTTTGCGTGTTTGGGTATTAGGTAAGGTAATTAACATAGACTTACGTTTTAATCATAATGTTCCTGATTCTTATATACCTATAATAAATTACAATACATGTGTTTGACGCCAATTTGTAATTAGGCATTATTTTCATTAAGTAATTTACGATTCGTACCTACCTAAGAAAAAAAATATTTTTAAAGTAATAAGTTATTAATAAAACAGTAGCTCTTATGCCCTATGCTAATATAATAACTAAGATTACATTGTCACATTAATTTCAATATTGCGAAGTATATTTCTTACGAAAGTAGACGTATGTATCAACAGCAAGTGGTGCAAATGTAAAAATTGCTTTTCACATTTCGGCAACGGAGGAAGCGGCCGTGTTGTGAAACGCCGGCGACGGCCCAGGCTTGCTCTGATTAGGAATGTTCCAGTGAAATTTGTGAAATCCGATGTTGCACGCTAATTCAGTGCGCAATGCGAAAGGATGTTTGAGGCGGTTGACAGCGCTACATACTTTCGTAGGGTCGAGTCACTTTAAACAGACACATCTTTCTTTCAATCATAGTTATATCAAAGACATATCTAACTTCGTATAAGACGAATAAAGTCTAAGGAAAAAACGTGCCTCGGAATTGAAGCAAAAGTCATTCTCGAATAGATGGCGCACACACCTTTAGCCTATCCTCGGCTAGATGGCGTGATGACACCGTTTCATATTTAACAATTTTAACAGATAGATATTAGTGAATGAACATGGATCAAAATGTTATAAAAATAATAAAATCATTTATGACGTTATCCATGAAAAGGGACCTTATTGTCGATGGCGCTTACGCCATTATTAACGATGCTCCGTTATAAATACAATGCCGCGCGACGCTGTGCGACTTAAGCGCCATCGACAATAAGGTCCCTTTTCATAGATAATGCCCCATTTATCCATATATATACATTTTTTGATAACTTTAAGTATACGTTTTCATTTTGAGTTTTAGTCGTGTGTCGATAGATGGCAGTAAATTTACAGTGACTACAAAATTTACAATGACAGGACCCCTCTATACTATCTATTCTTTTTGGTTATATTTATTATACACATAAGTAAATGATGTACCTACTATGCGGTCGCGATTCTCGATCTATGTACCTAATTGCGTGTTCTAAGTAAAGTAGTCACTAGCGTCATTCTAGATCTGTGGTTACTGATTTATTTTTTCTATCACGTCGATTACCGTATAAATTTGTTATACATATACATAATTACCTGCATAATTATTATGGTATCCCATTTGTCCCAACCCCATGCATAGTTACCACGGAATGCATATTCACATTTATTTCCAGCGGGGACGAATAGGAATATTTTTCCCATGTGCATGATCCTTCTACCTAATCATCTTCTACCAAGTATTAAAAACTTTGTATGGAATTATAAATTTCGTTTTGAAAACAACTAGGTAGGCAAATTTTGCATTGATTCATGTTGAACCAATAAGTCCAAAAATCCCATCTGAGAAAAGGCGAATAAAACCACAGATGCACATTATCTACCCGTCGTTTAGTGAACTGTAAAATAATTTTCGAATATAATTGATAAAAGCCGTGGAAACTTCGGTGGGCATTAAAGGAACGGAAACCGGAAACGCGGTAAGGGTTAAAGCGGAGACGACGCCCGTTTCCGCCGGAAGAGCGGCGCCAGGAAGGTACCGGAGACAAGATAAATAAAATGCCGCCATATTGGCAGAAGCCAATCGATAAATCCGTTCAGTTTTGCATGTAGGTACGTTACATACGACTTCCTCATCCTGTTTACTTTCAGGGTTTGGCTATATATAACGCCCGCTGAATAATACAGTCCGGTCAGACTTTTCATGAAAGCTTGCGTTGAATTCTTTGATATGGATTACCTGACACGTGGCAGCTATTAAGCTGATGTATTTATCGTCGCCTCCAGAATCTCGCGAACTAAAATGACATGAGTTTGACAAATAAAATGATAGCAGGAATAGCAAAGAAAAAATAGTCACGAGTATATGTCGATAAAATGATATCGATAAGTAAGATATTGCATTTGCTATGTCATAGTCTGGCCAGCGAATCGTGGCACAAAAAAAACTCGGGAATTTCATTAAAAACCGCACCTGGCAATAAAATTACTATGAAATTGAATGACAGCTTGATACTGACAGATTTTTTGATAGGAAAAAAAGTTGCCATATAAGGAATTTAAAAAAATAGCTTGTGACACGATTCGCTGGCCAGACTCTAATTGTTTAGGGGTCACAAACGATTTCGATTTATATGAATGTGACGAAAAAAGTGGTTGGTTCGATTGTAAGATTGTGACGTTTCCGATCAAATCAGGTGCGGATGCAAAATTGTCAAATTTTAATGTTAGTATGCAGGTTTGGGGGCAAGTTGTTTATTTCAAGAGCTCGGTTGTCGCCATAAATCTAAAATTGGTGATTTTATTTTGTACATATGGCCGGTAGATGAGATTGATCCATAATTATTTAAATTCTGACCTAATTGTCAACTTGGATCGTCCACTTCAGGGAATGGTCTTTACAATCTAAGCAATAGGGATCACCGAGACGATTTAATTTTTGCGTCCACGCCACACAAATTAAATGAGAAATTAATTACATTGTGCGAAATATTTCCCCGTCTGGGCTGGCCTTATTTTTATTTTGAGCCAAAATCACTGTTTCTACGTTATCACCTAACTTGTTACTCTAGCTGTAAGTTTTCCTAACAAATAAAACAAAATAAAATAAATAAATTAAAATATTTATTTCATTACAATATGTTTATCCAATATCCTTGTCCATATATTACTATAAAATTGCCCAATTTTCGAAATACCATGTAACATTTGTAAAATAACTTAACAAAATTACTTAAATATACATTTTAACTGACCGCGCATCAGTAGCGCCCCTAGCGGTGAATTCTCGCGATATTCTCTAATTCAAACTTTTTTGAAATTATCGATATGAACAGCACTGGCCAAACTGTGGTATCATTTGTGCACATTGATCTGTTAATTTAGTTCGCGAGATTCTGTAGGCAACTCTAGTGAAATGTGTTGTTGTGGTTGTTTAGTCATAATATTTCAGGACCTATGATGATTGCCATTTTGTTGTGGGGAGGTATAGGTTAGGTAACTACTGGTTGAAGTTGATTAAGCCCTAACTAAGTATTGCTTATTATTAGCTAAACAAAACCGGTTGTTACTCGTGGGTGGCCATTGCTATTGTAAGGCAATTGACAGTGATCTCGTCCATTTCTTTTTTTTTTTTAATAGGACATTTTTACGCAAATTGAAAGCTCAAGAAAGCTTGTTTTGTGGGTACTCAGACAACGATATATATAATATATAAATACTTAAATACATAGAAAACAACCATGACTCAGGAACAAATATCTGTATCATCATACAAATAAATGCCCTTACCAGGATTCGAACCCGGGACCATCGGCTTTATAGGCAGGGTCACTACCCACTAGGCCAGACCGGTCGTCAGCATCCGTCCATTTCCGTTGCTGCAACGCTGCGGCAGTAACGCTGCCGATATTGCAATACTAATATAAATATGTACTTAAGGTAAATGTACTGGTGCTCGACGCGGTCCCAGTACATGTCATCTTGAAACTTAAGTAATTGTCAATAGAGGTGACAGCAAGGTGTCATCTTTTGGGCATTAGCATGTCGAGCACTAGTACGTAATCTTTAGTTTAGTGGCTTTATCGCTCGATAATTAGTGTTATGGGCGAATTTTAACATCAATAAATTGCTCTGATTATCTTACTGATAATATATATGTTACATTAATAAAGTAGGTTTAGGTAATATTTGAAAAAAAAAAACTTTTTTATCACACACAGCCCACAATAATAAATGACTATAAGTAGGTACGCAATCTCATACAGATGATGACTTAAGAACTTCGAGCAACACCGGCTTCCGACACATCGGAAGGGAGGGGCCCAAGCGATACCTCACCGTACAAATCTTTCTGCCATTTTTCGCGGGGGGAAAGGTGCACACAGTCGCACTTCTCACACACTTACATACAAAATCCAATCTGTAATGACGACACATATACATAGACAATGACACACGTCAAAGACAAATCTTGCAAACCTCGATCTCTTTTTGTGTACGGACGAGTGACAAGTGTCACAACACGCACACTAACACATTTTCGTTGAAGTATGTTATTGTATTCTGAGAGATGAGAAGTCGGATTTGTCGCTCGACCGATCCGCTATTTGTACTGAGCGAGCAAAATCGATAAATCCAACAATTACATCAGACTAAAATATAATAATTGTGTTTGAATGTAATTAAACGTATGATATGTAAAAAAAAATATTACATGTGAAATGTAACACTTTCTTTTTGTAAATTTGATGTCCCCGACCTCTTTTTATAACAAAAAACCGAGCAAACAGGCATTTTTGTGCAGCAGTGTTCACGCGCGCGTCTGGACTCGGTCTAGTGAAAAATCCAAGTGCAACTAGTTTTATTACCCGCGCTAGATTAGATTGACGCGCTAATCTTGTACCTCGGCAGAGGGGAAATAGTGCGAATGCCGCCTCCCTTCCGTGTTGCTCGAAGCTTAAGAAGATACTCGTACTTCCTTAATTATGTCAATTTATGTCTTAAACCTCGATTCCAGAAGTCAAATATATGAAGCCAATCAATATTATCAATTTAGGCCCACTTGCACCATCCAGTGTTGGCCGAAACGTTAATGCAATTGAATATTCTTGACCATTAACCAGTACAAATTGAACCGTCAACTGTAACCGTCCGTTACCGTTTACGGTTCAATTTGTACTGGTTTAAGGTCAATTGCAATTAACGTTCGGCCAACACTGGCACCATCCCACTAACCCGGGGTTATGCAGTTAAGCCGTTAACTCAGTGTCAAATTGTACTGGTAACCATGGAAAGACCTATTTAGAAAATGAAGGAACAAGTCAAATTATTGTCGTATTTGGCACCTACCTACTTATTTTATCCGACTTCGTCATGTGTGACTGCCTACAAACTGTGTAGGTATATCGAGAGATAATATTATTAATACCTTCCTCCGAGGAAGGAAACATATTGGTATTTGGCGTCTCATGTCCGACCGGTTCCGCAAGTGTTATTCCGAAAACGAGATGGCTTGTGGACTTTCCGGCTCGAGTATTGTCTTTGTTTTTTACCCTGTCATGTGTAGCGACACGGGACCATAACAGCTTTTTAGGATTCCGCGGAACGTTACAGTTAAATGAAATTGACGTTCCCACAGGCCAATTTGGAATTCGGACGCATAATTCTTGTTTAATTGCATGCAATCTTAACGAACTCGGAATTTGGAACGGAGACGCAGTTTTGGTACCGTCTTCCGCGTGAGTTGCTGACGGCGGTAATGATTAATACTTGATTTTGTTAATCCGTGAATTATTTTAACATTCTTAAAGGAGATAACATTTTGGCAGAATATACGATGCCATTAGGAATACAAAAGAACCACATTACATGTTGTTAATTCGAGCTTGTCTAGTTTTTTTTGTCTCCGTGGCAGTTAAGGTCAAACAGAACATGCGACTAGACTTAACATTTTATTGGTTTCACATTCGGGACGAATACGAATAGTAATAATGCGTACCACATAATAATAGTAATAATGCGTACCACATAATAATAGTAATAATGCGTACCACAAAACCACCTACTTACTCGTAAGTATATACCTATATCTTTTTTTTTTAGAAAACAAACAGCCTTTTACAAATAAGTCTTACAAAAAATATTAAAAATAGGCCTAAAGTTTCAAAACTTATTTCTTCTTCTATTAATATCTCCGTGGTCCTTCGTGGAGGTGTAATTATTATTCTAAAATTGTAGTTCTATGGCAAAATGTAGTCGCACCAATAAAAGTCTGCAGCGGATTTGATAGCCCACGCAGTGTAAGTGTTATTCATACGTCATAATTTCATAGAAGTTTGACGTTTAAAATGGCACTTGCACTGCGTGGGCTATCAAATCCGCTGCAGACTTTTCACGGTCTGACTATAAGTATTTGGATAAAATGTATAAATGGAAGAAATAATCCAGAAAACATGCAGAAAAGATGAAACCGAACAATGGTAGGTATACTAATATGCTTAATTACAAATTGAACATGTGGATGTGAATCATAGTTGTAGTAAATGGACTATATTTGAGGTTTGTATGCAGGGGGTCAACTATTTATGTACCTACTGTATGTGCAGTCTCTTGTACAGTATTTTCTGTATGGGGGTGGATTTCAAAATCCAGCGAAAACTTATGGTTCGGTCTTTATAAAAAAAACTAGTAGGTTGTGCGAGTTGCAACTTTTTTATATGTTTTTAAGAACTATTATCTTCATGTTCCTTCAATTACCATCTCCAATAACTTAATAGTTTTTTTTTATATAAAATGTTTTATGTGTCTAAAATCATCACCGTCGACCGGAAAATTCTGAACCTTTTTGTTTGCAGTGAAAATTATGGCATACCTATCGTACGATTGCGATTTTTCTTTTACTTATATCTTTTCCATGTTGTTGTTTAACACATGAAAAAATATGCAATAATTCCTTCACCGAGAAAGTACATTTAAAAATATTTAAAATTTTGTCACGAATATTCGTCAACACCGTCATGGTAATGTCAATGTGAGCTTATCTCGGTGTATGAACAACGACATACCGCTAAAGGTCCTTGCCCCATTTTTCACTTTAGTATAGAATGCCAAAAATGATTTCACTATAAAGTCACATCACTGAATCGTGAGAAATATTACGAACAAATTTGTAAAACGTAGTTTGTCACAACAGAGCATCATCACCGTTATGCTTTGGTTTAAAAAAGTTACAAATGATATATTAGAAATAATTACTGAAATGAATGGCAAACTACATGAAGTTTATTGTGTAGCATAGACATTAACTACTATTATTCGTATTCTAGAAATAAAAACAAGAAACTCTCAAATCGTCAACACCATACCCATCATTACCGGTAAAAAATGACGACCGGTGATGATTTCATGTGTATGGTGATGACGGTTCTCAGAAACTTTTCTAGTTATTTTGCTATAATTCATTATGAAATTAAGCTGTATGTTTGAAAAACGTTCTCTATGTCTTCTAACACTATATAATGTCTACCTTATAAATGTAGAATAAATGTAGAAGAAGATATAACTATTTCTTTCACACTAGAGGATGCTTCGTTTTTAATTAACATTTTGACTGAAGTAGGCAAAATTTAGGTCATTTAGAACTTAGAACATACAAATGTTTTTTTTTATAATCTAATAATGTAAATCGTGCAACTTAGAGTCTGTAATTGCATGTTAGTCGTGTTAAAACAAAGTATTTAAACAAGCAACATATATTAAGTTTTAAGCGACCATAGGCTACGGTACTGGCTCACTATCGTAGTGGCTTTATGTTTTTTGATAATATTATATTAATTGATGTATATAATTACAGCAATTAATAATTATACCATTGGGTAGTCACCGGACCCAATACCTAACATTTTGTAACTTATGACATGCATTACAAGTAGGGGTCTTGCAACTTATAAAACACTGATTATATATTAATGTTTAGCTATTAAACAACATATATATGGATTTAAATCATTATAGCTATTTTTAAAGTTAATTAATAAAACAACAAAAATACAAACTTGTGCAATGAATCAAACTATCAAAAAAAAGTAATATATCATAAAAATTAAGCTCATTGGTAAGCCAGTAATTTTATAATATGACATAAATACCAAGTTATGCAGTAGATAAAAGAAGATGCGGGTTTAAACTGATAATAAGAGTACAATATTGTTAATATGATTTAACATTGAAAAAACCCAAAAAAATAAATGAATACATAAATTGCCTATTTCGGAACATAAATTATTTAAAATTATACAATAAAAATACTTGTTATATATTTATTTATATGAATAAAATGTATTTTTTATAATTTTCTAAAAATAATTTATGTAGCTAGTCTTATGTTCAAAAACATGTTATTTGTAATGTTTATTAAAGTTCTAAAGTCTTACAATTAAAAAAAGTTTTTGTTTTTTTAATACGTTTTTAATACATATGTAAATTAGTTCCCAAATCGTCATTACCGTACATGCAGTGTCATTACCGTCTATAAAAGAGTCATTACCATACCATGGTTGTCATCACCATCTTGCGTTTTTATTTTCCGAAAGCGATAACTTCAAATATAAGCCACAAATGATTGTATAAATACCATACATATCCTCAATATACAGCCCCCCATTACTTTACTCCAGGGACCGTATAACCGGTTTTATTAAATACCTGTATAAAAACTGCCAAACGAATACCGGTTAAAATGTTAAACCTGTATTTGAATTAGAGGTATTGCTGTCATTCCGTTTTTGTCTTTATCGCTATTTGTACACTATTTGACATAATCAACTACCGGTATTCATTAATACCTCAATAATAACAGGTATTCAGAATACCGGTAATGGTCTTTGTATTTAATACCGGTATTCACTGCACGTGATCAAAGAGGAAAGACCAACAACTTAGCGGTTGTAAAACAAATAATTATTACAAGAGGTTAAAGTTGTTGTTAAGTCCTCATGCTAATATTGATCGCTGTGCAAGCGAAAGATTTCATAATTTAACCACGAGCGTAGCAAGTGGTCCGAAAACTGTAAAATTGAGCGTTGCGACCGTTTCAAGGCACGAGGTTAAAGGATGACTCACGTTAGACCGGGCCGTGCGTGTCGTTTCACTCGGTAGCAAAACAAACTTTGCTACCGAGTGAAACGACACGCAAGGAAAATACTAACCAAGAAACATTACGAATTAAATCCAAATGAATGAATGAATTAATGAAAATAATTAATCTTAGAAAACATTTCCATATGAAATATGAGCGCCGCGCCGGCGCGCCGCCGTCGCCGCCAAAATTTTCGTGCCGCCGCCGCCGACGCTGTGCTATCGGCGTGGCATCGGCGTGACCTTGTTAGATATTAGAGTCTGTCTAAGCCAGTGGTTCCTAACCTTTACAGTCCGGTTACCCCTATGACTAACTAGGGAATCTGATTTACCCCTCCTCCCAATGGTAATAAAAAATAAAATGTGTACGTTTGTTGTATTGTTATATTAGGTTAGCTTATTACCCCCGTAAAATACCAGTTTTACCCCCACGGGGGTAATTACCCCCAGGTTAGGAACCACTGGTCTAAGCTTATTCTGCACCAATTAGAACAGAACAAAGTGAGGGAGTGTTATTAAAATATAAACGTCATATTTTCATAGAAATTTGACATTAACGATGACATTTCCATGACGTTGGCGTTGCAAATGCTGTGCATATTAGATTGATCGGGAATTTATTGTTTTTATATAAGGTGCTAACAAATTAGCTACCGATATTTTAAGAGATGGTACTTCATATAAAAACAATTAATTTTAAATAGAAATCAAGAAAACTTTCAATATCATACTTTAGTTTTATTTACCGAACAAAAAAATAAATTAAAATTATATCTAAAAATAATCATTATGTGCATTTAACCATAGAGAAAAAAATACATAGAGTGCTCACTCCATACATCAGTTTTGGTACCAAAAATACTATTATTTTCGTAGACCACATCGGCGGCGGCGTCCGATGATTATTTCACCGGCGGCGGCGGCGTGATCGGCGTGAAATCGGCGTAGCAAAATTTTTGATACTGCATGAGAACGTGGCTGTGTAATAGAAACTCTACATTAAAGCCTTCTGAGTATTTACTAGGCTATCCAAAACATATTACGCGTTTTCTAAATTATTGCCGTAATTAAATTACCATCATGTCATTTGGCAACCATTTCTTACCAACCTAACGGTTACCAACGGTATGTTTAAATATTACTTGATATAAAAAAGACACTTTAAAAGACTACATTTTAGGCCATATAAAAACTTTGTAATACAAATAAAACACAAAAAGATTTCTTTATAAGTTAGGTCGTACTTAATAAAAAAAAACTATATTGACTTTTCCCAGCCACTGTCGTGTTGTTTGTCCTACCTATGATTTGTTATGAAATAATGATGAAATACTTTACATTTGTCTGAACTGAAGTTCATTAGAAATGAATTCGTGCGAGGCCAACGGCTGAGCTGCAATGCAGCTAAGATCGGATAAGGACCAATGACCAAGCGTTTTAAAAAGCGAGGCCGAAAGTTGAGTTCCAAACAGGGCCAAAGATTGAGCTGCGAGAGAGCAAAGCTTTGAAATTTGAACAGTGGTTTGCATTTATCATTGATATTTTAGGATTATATGGACCTTTTGAATGCCTATAACCTATTCTGAGTAGCGCCGTTAATGATCTAAACTCGGTTAAATATCTATTATCTGATTCTGATAGTAGTAGTATCTAACAAGGTCACGCCGATGCCACGCCAATAGCGCAGCGTCGGCGGCGGCGGCGCGAAAATTTTGTCGGCGGCGGCGGCGCGCCAGCGCGGCGCTCATATCTAATAGATATTATCTTTCTCTTTTTTTTTCTTGATACTTTCTCTTGTCTATGCTGAAGCTAAACAAGTGGCAGTAGTTAACGATTCGGTGGCGAGCCAATAAATAAATAAAAAATGCAATGAAAGCAATGCAATAAATAAGAAATAGGTGATATGGAGCCTAACCTACTACGTCTATTCCAGAACATATCCTCAACAATTGAATGTAAAGGTATGGGCACCGCACACAACAACAAAATCATGTAATGACAGCGAGATTTTGAAATTAATATTCTTTTTAGGGTTCCGTATTTCGTACCGATATCAAGTTGAACCGCCAACTGCAATAAGTTTCTTGAAGGTTTTTTTATAGGCTTTTAATATCGTACGCTTAAGTCACATTCACTCATTCATTAATTCATACTATTTTTGCGATTAGTACTCTGTGCGAGCAGTGTGTGTAATCATTCACCTCGAACCTCGACTCTCCAAGCGATACGTACATATAATAACTATTTTATTTGACTATAGCTACACGCTCCGACTTCGCACGGGTTACACAAAACC
This sequence comes from Cydia splendana, assembly GCF_910591565.1. Classification (NCBI taxonomy): domain Eukaryota; kingdom Metazoa; phylum Arthropoda; class Insecta; order Lepidoptera; family Tortricidae; genus Cydia; species Cydia splendana. Next base: position 23,530,576 of record NC_085962.1, on the reverse strand, counting down.
TTAACAAATTGTATACCTAAAGCTTCTTCAAAAATCTTTCTATTGATAGCTGAAATCTGCATGAAAATCAGTTGAGTAGGTTTTGAGTTCATAGCAAACATACATTCATATAGTTACAGACAGACGCGGCGGGGGACTTTGTTTTATGAGGTGTAGTGAATTAGTGATAGATTCAATTAACAGTAACCGCCCTTCCACACATCGATTGAAACCCATTTTTCTACCCTACCTATGTATTATCTAATCCTTTGCCTATGTATTACTTATGATTTCTATAATAAATGCTTGATACTAACAGTAACCTCACAATATAAAGATGTTCATTATGCTGCTTATCTACAGTTCATGCCATTAAAAACTTTTTTCCTACCATAATTCAATAAATAATCCTTGAAATTAAAATTTCGCTTATTTTATAATGTTTCAAAGGCAAAAAAACATGTTTTTCCAGCAATTTTTTGGTTTGAATTCTTTTCGCATAAATCAAGTTTTCAAGGCTACGCCGCCGATTCGCCGCCACTGCCAACCAATTTTGACCGGCGCGCCGCCGCCGGCTAAACGCCTATCGGCGATCGGCGCTCATATCTTTGAGATTACAAACTACATATGTACATAATAATATACAATTAAATCAACAAAAAAAACAAATAATTGAATCAAATTAACGCTATTAAATATTAATAATTCAAAATCATCAACTAACAGCTAATTTCACCAGACAACATGGAAACGGGCATTCTAAGATTCGGATCTTAAGTATTTACAAGCGGGCCGAACACGTCCTTGACGAGTAGCGAAGGAACGAATCGTGGTACTACTACAACCGGTATTGGCACTTACTTATTACCGGTAATAGCTTTAGGAGTAAACTATCAAATAGTGGTATTTGTTGTCAATTGGCTAAACCGATAACACAATTGAATACCGGTATTCGAATACCTCTATTCGGAGGTTTAGTGATATAAATACCCAAATTCAAATTACACCGGTTATACCTCAATAATAACCTGTAGTCAGAATACCGGTAACGGTCCCTGCTTTACTCAGCTAGAATCGTGTTAAATTAAACATTAAAAAAAAAATTTTTTTGTATGGTGAAATTTTTTGTGCTGAAATCTACCCATGTACCTAAAAATTGAGATGTAGTAAAACAGTAATGTAATGATCCGCAAGATTATTTTAGATTGCTATTCCAGCTCTCAGCCTCTCGGCTATTGTAACGTGACTTCAAAACATGGTACATACAACTGTGGACTTTTGATACCTGAGTAAACTGTGGAAAATTTTTATTTGTGGTTTTCCTTTTTGCAGCTACTGCGGAATTGCACAAATATTTTATTTTAGGCACTATAGTACGTATGCCTACTTACATAAATACACATAGTTTTTTTTTATTAGATTCAACGTTGCAACGTATTTAGATTTCGCTTTTCCTACACAGTTAGACGACTCCAGTAATCGTTACCCTACCTCACCTACCTAGTGCCTACCTAATACCAACTATTAAATTTCATTAATTGAAATGCCTGCAGTGAATGGAACCTTGAAAGAAACGTTTCCGACATTTAACGAGCAAACCATGAGTTATTCGGATAAAAAACCTACGATGTGGTGTTTTTCCGACCTTGGATAGTTAGAAACACAATCTTACTTTCTTATACTAGCTGAATGACTAACGGTAAAACGTGGTAGCATTTTACTTTTTAAACAAGGAAGTAATTAATTATTTACATTGCAAGAGTTTCGTAGGTACTCGTACTTACTCGAATCTGGGTAGCTAGGTATGTTAAAACTAATTAAAGTATAAGTGATGACGCTGATCACGAATCACGAACTACAACGACGACTTGTTTCTACTTAATAATTACCTATGTATATAGTTTATTCATGCCTAACATACTTTATTCACCTTATTGTCTTAAAAACTAATAGATAAAAATATAAATATGGAAAATAACAACGGGTTGCACTCCGGAAGTGCCGGCAGAAGTGAAAACATTGTAACAGTTTTTCGACCAGGTCACGTGTCCGTCTTACGAAGCGTCTTACGTCTTACGCTGTCGCGAGTTTAACATTTTTTCCCCATCGCAAAAAGTGCACAGCGCCGCTAAAGAAGTTTTCACTTCAAAAATAAAACACATCGTCGCTAAGCGTCAAATTAACGAGTAAGTACCTATATGTATATTACTTACTTACCTATCAGTTGGGTAAGCTTGTTATTTTTCCGCTGAGACATATACGAGTACATATCGTTCTATTGATGCCCCTTCACTGCTAACTGAATAAATATTTCATGTATAATATTAAATAATTACGTTGATTATTTAATTTATTTAGCTTGTATATGCTTGCATAGATAGAGGCAGGTTAGGTAAGTACGTCACAAGTGGAGAATCCTTTGTGCGTAAAGCTGACTTGTTCTTGATAAAATCTTAATTACTAAACCAAAATTTGCGTTTCTGTCCACTTAAAAACGACTTGATTCTTATCACAGAGCCCATATCCATCGCAATATTAATAAGAAGTCCAAAGTTTCATTAACACCCGCAGAGCCTCGGGACAGGCGGTCGTCTTATTCTCATCTCTGTTCATTAATATGCAGATGAAGCGGCTATGGATACTATGAATATGTATGTTCAGAGAGAGGCCTCGACGACCGCTCTAGAGGTCAATGTCAGGTGGATACGACCGCCCTAGTAAGACCCTTACATAATGCTCAGTTGGCGTTTCTCTTGTTGCTCGGGCCTCGTAACAAGCGGCGAGGGAGCTCTAGTTAGAGCGGCTGCTTTATTGACTTTAGACTACCGGTTCCGCCTGGAGAATGTTTCTGTTTAGGTATAGTTGGGTTAAACATGCCCTTTTCAATGTTATGATTATCATATTGAATGTTGATGATGGTTACTCAAGTTTGTTACTAAGTTGGATGTTTTCCTTTAGAGCCATTTAGGTATGTGGTAGGGGCCTAGTTACCTATTGTGAAACAGGTTTAGTAAGTAAATAGGTAGGTAGTATGTGGTACAAACAAAATATGTGGTAACATTACTTCAGTAATTGCAGCAAAATTAGCTTGGCATTATGCTACGAAAAGGCTCATCAGTCGCGACCTTCGCGACTGGAGTCTTAGAACTTATGCCCCGAAGCTATACAGGATGTAACAAAAGTCCCGAACGATACTTCAACAGCCGACAAGGTCAATACCCTGAATGCTATGGAAGCGGTAAAAAATCGAAACTGGTTTTTTTTTACCTTGTATGGAATAGCTGATCGAAAATGCACCTATCTCCATACAAAGTGACTTTTTTTTCGAATTTCGTATTTTTCCACTTGCATCGCACTTAGGGTCATTGACCCTATCAGCTGTTAAAGTATCGCTCGGGACCCTTGCTACACCCTGTAGGTACCACAAATTCAATCTTATGCAAATTAAACATTTTGGGATTCAACATACCGCAAAATTCAGCATACCGCAAGATTCAACAAGCTGCAAATTCAACTTTATGCAATTTGGACTTATAGAGAATTCAACTTTATGCAAATTCAACATTTGAACATTCGACATGCTGCAATTTTTTTTTTTTTTTTTTGTCGGAGTGGGAATGCATTTACGCATCACAGTGTGTGGGACTCGCCGCTCCTTATCCCTCTCTTAGCGAGAGGGGGGGAGAATTTGGCCCTACCCACTAAACCCACTCCGGCGTTTCACCCTCTTTGCCGTTCGTGAGGGCGCACTGGGATCGAGGTCATTCCACCACGGCGCCCTCCGGCAGCCCTGGCTTATCGCCAGGGCACCCTCACAATGCAACTTTGTGGTCCTGGAGGCGTTTGAAGGGTTTGAAGTTCTGCGATATAAAGACGTTCTGAAGCGCCATCTCAAAGCTTGCGACATCCCATCTGAGCGTTGGGAGGATTTTGCGGTTAAGAAATCAGGGTGCGTAGCCAACGTGCCAATGGTTAACGCCACTTAACGTACTACAGTACTAACTGTAATAGCGAACGAAACGTAACTATCACTGCCGCACTAATATGGAGGAGTGAGAAAAAGATGACTAACGCTATAGGCCACGCATCGTAAACGATTGGCACGTTGGATAGGCGCCCAGAATGGCGTAGTGAGGTAAGAAAGTTGTGGCTGTGTTAAACGGAAGCCTCGACCTAAGCCGTCCTACACATACCTACAACTATAATAACGACCTTAGGCAGCTATGGTGCACAGTGCGATCGGACATTTAAAACAAAGTTCGGGTTTACGAGCCATATGCGTGCTCATCAGAGAAAATTGTAAAGGTCGCCATTCTCGTACATATACGACACGGATGACTAAATAAATATACTATATATACTAAGTAGGTATACATATCTTCAAAAACCATCTAAATCCGTTCAACGGTTTAAGCGTGAAACCTTAACTACCTACTCACTACTGATTACCTACTTTCGCTAATCCTAAGATTACTCAGGTTTTTAACATTTTCGCTACGGGACCCCAAACCCCATGAATCGACATGTACTTTTAAATCCAGTCAAAGGTACCTAAAGTAGTAAATTCTTGTAATGTGTAACTGCAAGGAATGGCCGCAAGGGGGAGTGCTCGCAGCGTGACAGCAACGTCCAATTGGTCGAGATTGCGCACTTCCGCTCCGGCTTCCGGCGACGATAGCAAGAACTGCAGCGCAGCGGTCAACGGTCTGGACATGAGCGTGATGCATGACCAACATGCTTGGTTTGGGACCTTCTTGCCGATGTGGAACGAAAACTACAGGCTTGTGCGGCTTATGCCTAATAGATGACACCTCTATATGGCTTTAGTCGTAGACTAAAGTATGCTTAGAATGCTCACTCCATAGAGTTTGTGCGGAAAGAGAAGAGTCTTTCCGAATAGACTCTACATTAGTTTTCTTACTTAATGAATAAGTTGTAACGGAGGTGTTAAAACATTAATATGTTTATAACTAAGCAAAGCTCGCTTCAAACGTAGGTATTATCATGAATGGATTTTTATCTAGGTACGTAGAATATGGAAGTATTTTTTGTGCTTCTTGTATTGTATGAGTATAACCTATCTATAGTTATATCACAGAATAAATAATAGTACTTTCGTACAGAAAGGAAACTTCCTACAAAACCGAAGTTTGACAGCGGTTCAGGGTCGAATCATGCTTTCCCTTTCTAATATATGGCACTATCCCTTTCGGCTATTTAGGGTTGTCAAAATTCAAGTGATTATTGTAAAGGATCTTCTCTAAATTGAAATACCAATCTTCTGTTAAGTAATTTATATTTTGCACGGTTAACAAACACATATTACAACATCTTATAAATGGACGCCACCAATGTATCAAATCAATCGTAGACAATAGACCTCTTCTTACTTTTTTCAATGAGTACAGTAGTGTTGCCAACTCAACACAGTTTTCATAACATCCTCCCACAGGCAAGAAAATGGGAAACTTAAAACAACATAATAATCGACATACTATAGTGTAACAACTACAAATACTCTCTAATAATCGACATATAATTATCTCAACAGACAATAGAGCACTAACCTTAGCTCGCAACGATTGGCACATAACACTTAACATTAAATGGCAAACAATAAACAGTTTTAAGTGAAATTAATTTAAATACCTTTGAGGTATTTTTATAACGCGGCCTCTTCGCGTTTCGACAGGAATAGGATTAGGGCTGTCATCAGAACTGGGTTCTGTTGCGTCCCTACTAACACCCGGCTCAGTAATAAGATCTAACTTACCTGTGTCTACCTCTTTTAGGGAGTCAGCTGATAGCTCGAGGGGGTAGAGTTTTTGACAAGCTCTTACCTTAGCTCCTGTACCTGTCCTTACCTTAGCAACCCGAGTGAATCCGTCATTCCCAACATAGACTTTCTCTATTACTCCAATCGGCCAATGAAGTCTGCTCATGTCCGTCTCGATCAGCACGACATCCCCTACTTGAGGCTCCTTGACGTCATTCCTGTAATTCTTACTTGACAGTAGCGACAAATACTCAGTCTTGAAACGTTGTCTGAAATCCTGCCTTAGCTTCTGTAAGTACTGGTACCTTTGACCGAGATTCTCGGCATCAATTTTATCGAGGTCAGGAGTTTCATTGTTACTTAAGCCTTGAAGAAACATTTGAGGAGTTAGCGGTCTCAATGAGTCATCTTCTGTCTCTATGTATGTTATTGGCCGGCTGTTGATGGTAGATTCACAGTCACATATTATTGTAGATAATTCTATCCAATTTACTGATGCTTTACCCAAGATTCTTCGCAGCATTTCTTTTACTACCCGAATTATCCGTTCCCACCATCCTCCCCACCATGGAGAACCTGGTGGTATAAATTTCCACTGAATGCTTTGTGAGGCAGTACTACTTTCTACTTTAGCCCAGTCTATATTCTGTAGTAAATTTGCTGTTCCTTGAAAATTGGTCCCATTATCTGTCCAAATCACACTGACTCTTCCTCTCCTTGCTAGAAATCTCCTGAGTGCCATAATGAAACTAGCCGTAGAAAGTGATTCTACCAATTCAAGGTGTATACCTCGGTATGTGGCACATGTAAATAGCACAATCCAGCATTTTTGCTTGTCTATGAGATACAGAGGTCCTGCTAGATCGATTCCGGTTACTTGAAAAGCTGCTGTAGCTTCTGTTCGATCCGTAGGTAGTGGGGCTTCAGGTACTCTATAACTTTTACATTTGTATCTTTTGCATATAATGCACTGTGCTACAATTTTCTTAGACAGACGTCTTATATTTAATATCCAGTAGGTATTTCTTAAATCTGTCATCATTGTTAAAGTACCTGCATGGTTCAGCTTCAGGTGTCTGTATAAAACTAATCTTTGTACTATTTCATTCTTTCCAGATAATAGTATTGGACAAATGAAGTCTTTACTCTCGTTACTGAAATCTAATCTTGTCTTCACTTTTATTATGCCGTTTTCGTCTACTTCTGTACGTAACTTTCTTGGTATGTTAGCTTTGTCTTCAAAACTTTCTTTCTGTACCAACCTTATCAAGACTAGTTCAGCATACCTATATTCATCATTTCCTATATCTTCTTTTCTTGACGAAAATCGGCGTCTCAATGTAGGATTCATTCTTAATAGCCATGCAACAAGTCTGACTATTTTATTGTACTTTGAAAAATACATCAATCTTTTACTAAAAGGTAGTGTGTTTGTGTCGACATTTATTGCTGCTCTCTTTATCTCTTCGGTACATACAGCTTTCTCGTCAATAGGGATGTCATTGATGTTTGATTTTGGCCACTTATCTTTTTCTAGTTTAAGCCATTGTGGGCCTTCCCACCAGCGACTTTCGAGCAGCGTTCTTGCATCACAGCCGCGAGATGGCAGGTCAGCAGGGTTGGCGTTTCCAGGTAAGTGGTACCAATCTTCCTTTTTTGTGTTCTTGCAGATCTCTGTGACCCGATTACTAACAAAAGGTTTCCAAGATTTCTGTCTTTTCAGCCATGCCCAGGCTACAGCCGAATCAGTCCAACAAAAAACTTCATAGTTTTTACATAGAGTCAATAGACCAGAATTAACAACTTCTGTGAACAGTCTTTAAGCAATTAGACAACCCATCAGTTCAGCTCTTGGTAGACTCATCTTTCTTTTGGTTGGTGTTACTCGACTCTTGGCTAGCACTAGTTGGACATTGACTTGATCACCTTGCTGCGTACGTAGAAAAATGCATCCTGCATATGCATCTTTGCTAGCATCACACATCACATGGACACTAGTTTCGCATTCTTCAATTGGTGCACTAGTCAGTCGTCTGGGAAATCGACATTGGTTTATATAGTGCAGTGTGTCTAACCACTCTTTGAACTCTTTTTCTAATTCTTCTGGAATTGGTTCATCCCATCCTGTATTATTCAGCCATGCTTTCTGTGTTATAAGTTTAGGTATCAAGGTGACCGGAGAGACCAATCCAAGCGGGTCAAATACTTGCTGGGTTATAGATAGCAGCTCTCTCTTAGTTATTCTGTTTTTGATTCCGTGTTTCAGGTTTACACTGCACTCTAAGTCATCTTGTACAGTGTTCCATATCATACCTAAAACCGGTACGGTAATCGTGTCATCTATTCTTTTTGGAGCTGTTACCCATCCTCGAAGGTCGAATTTTCCCATGTTCATTAGTTCTTTTGACTCTGCAATAAATTTGTTCATCTGGTCTTCGGTTTCCACACTTGTCACACAATTATCTACATAGAATGACTCTTTTAGTTTCTGTGCGGTCTCTTTGTAGTTCTCAGGGCATTTCTCTAAATGGTAGTTAATTATGGCCGCTAAAATAAAAGGGCTACATGTCAGACCAAAAACTACTCGTTGATGCCGATATGTTACTACATCTTTACACAGTTCTGTATTTTTCCACCAAAGGAACTTTAAGTAATCTCTGTCTTCTTCTTTTATTGATATGTTTAAGAAGGCTTTTTTGATATCAGATGTGATTCCGTAGGCACTCTTCCGGAATAAGATCAATAACTTCGGGATGATCTCAATTAAATTTATACCTTTGTCCATGCAGTCGTTCAATGACCATCCATTCTGATCTTTCATTGATGCATCATAAACTGGTCTCACTTTAGTGGTGTTGCTCGACATCTTGATAACAGGTCGGTGGGCTAGATAGTGGCCTTTCCCTTTATCATCATCTTTGACTTCTTCGATAATTCCTTCTTTTTCCCATTCTTGGAAAACGTCATCATAAGCCTGTAGATTTCCTGTTTTCTCAAGCTTCTTTGATGTTATTTGAAGTCTCTTGAATGCTTGGTCATAGTTCGGTTTTAAGTCTGGAGTGTCTTCTTTCCACAGCAGGTTCACTTCATATCTGCCTGACTCAGCCTCTGAAATATTATCATTAAAACTTTTTAATATTTCCTCCTGTTCTCGCTTTTCTTGTGGGTCTTTAATTCCTAAGAGCTCTATGCTCCACAAGTCTGTAATATTATTTGTTTGTGAGAAACATGTTTGTAGTACTGTACAGTTATAAGCACTTAATGTAGGACCTTGTAGCGTCCATCCCAGCTTTGTTTTCATGGCAAACAAATTGTTTTAAGATATACTATTGTGCCTGATATATATCGACCAATAAGTCTTCAGCCAAATATGTACAAACTCTTTGCTTCATGTCTTGAGAACCGCTTAGCCATGTTTACAGAGAAATTTCAGCCTCCAGAACAAGCTGGTTTCAGGAAAAACTTTTCCACAACAGACCACATTCACACTCTAAATTTGATAATAGAGAAATATATAGAGCGCAAAATGCCACTCTACCTGGCATTTATTGATTACGCCAAGGCCTTTGACTCTATATCACATAATAGTATGTGGAAGGCTCTAAATGAGTGTGAAGTACCATCGGAAACCATAGATCTTATAAAAGACATCTATTACAAAAGCAAAAGTCGTGTTAAATTAGAGAGACAAGGTTCTGAAATAAATATACGTAGAGGCGTTAGACAGGGTGACCCCCTATCACCAAGAATCTTTATAGCAGTCCTCCAAAGCGTGATGAAAACTCTGAACTGGGACAGAAAAGGAATAAATATAAATGGGAAACTTCTCAGTAATCTCCGTTTTGCGGATGACATCATACTTTTTTCTGAAACAGCATCTCAATTAGAAGAAATGATTAATGGCCTAAATGAAGTAAGCAGTGAGATCGGCTTAGAATTAAATACTACCAAGACCCAAGTAATGACGAACCACCATAAAATACCAATAAGTGTTAACAACAATACACTAGAATACGTTCAAAGCTATGTTTACTTAGGCCAACAGGTGTCATTCTCCGCAACAAGAATCGAAGACGAGGTCAAAAGAAGGGTTAACATTACATGGAATAAATTTTGGAGCAATAAAGAAACCCTAAAATCAAAGCTCCCTATGAAGCTCAAGAAAAAAGTTATCGACTCTTGTTTACTACCCTGCCTAACATACGGCTCCCAAACCTGGATATATAATAAAAAAATAAAAAATAAAATTCAAGTAAGTCAGAAAGCAATGGAACGGAGTGTACTTAATATAAGATTAAAAGACAGAAAAAGAAACACTGAAATAAGAAATATCACAAAAATAATAGATGCTTTGGAACACTCTAAAAAACTTAAATGGAAATGGGCCGGCCATATAGCGCGCATGGACAAAGAAAAATGGACACAGAGAATAACTACTTGGCAAGGACCAGCAAACAAAAGAAAAAGAGGTAGACCGAGAGAAAAATGGATTGACGAAATTATAAGAAAAGCCGGCAAAGACTGGATCACAAAAGCACAGGATAGACAGGCGTGGAGCAAAATGGAGGAGGCCTTTACCCGTTGAGGGGTCCATATTGAAAAACTTGCAATTAATAATTTTAATAATTTAATGTGTTAATATATTTATAAATTTAGAGTTTTAATAACAGCTTTAACATAATTAGTGATAGAATAATGTAATTGATATATAGAGAATGAAACTTGATTTCTGCATGGAACTACAATTTGTATTAAGTTAATTAATCATGGTTGGACGACAATTTAATAATCAATGTATAAATTTAATAATTATGTTATGCATGTTAATTAAGTACTTCATTATGGAAATAAAGAGGCTTTATTATTATTATCTTTATTCAATTAGGGTCTTAGGTTAGGGTTTTACAATGTGAGTATAAAAGTAAAATATAAAAACACTTACAAAACGATAAAAAATACATATAAACACATTATAAAAAAACCTAACCTAGGGTGCCGCCAGCAGCGGGGCAAGGCCCAAGCTACCGGTGGTCAGGGCTGCAGAGAGAGGAACCGGCGGACTATCCGCGCCGTGTCCAAGATCACCGCCTTCTGCATCTGACCCTTGATCCAACCACCTAGCGAGAGTCTCTCAAGATGTTGGTCGAGACTCTTCGCTATTAGACCGTTCACTGAAACGACTATCGGGACAATGATCGTCGAATCAACATCCCACATGGCGGTTATCTCGTGAGCCAAGTCTAGGTACTTACTGGACTTGTCCTTCTCGGCCTTCACGAGATTCTCATCATGGGGGATGGTGATGTCAACGAGCACGGCCCGACGTTGCGATCGATCTATTATCACGATGTCAGGCTTATTGGCTACAATAGTCCTGTCAGTGATGATAGATCGATCCCAATAGAGCGTGGCACGACCATTCTCGAGAACAGGCGCAGGTAAGTACTTGTAGTACGGTACTTCGCGGTCCACAAGGCCGTATAGAAGAGCAAGTTGCTGGTGAATAATCCTGGCTACGAGATTATGTCTGTGCAAGTACTCGCCGTTAGCAAGATGAGAACAACCGGAAATGATATGCCTGAGTGACTCTCCGGGACGGCGGCATGCCCGACAAATGTCGACCGTACCGTCCTTCAGGATATATTTCCGATAGTTGTTCGTCATCATCACTTCGTCCGCAATTGCACAGGCAAAACCCTCGGTTTCTCCGAAGAGGTCCCCGAATCGTAACCAGTTCACCGACGCGAGCAGGTCCACATCGGGTCCCGTGAGGGCCTTGTAGAACCGCCCGTGTAGCACCTTACTCTCCCATGCCGCCTTGCGATCCGCAGTACTTAGTACCACAGGTTTGCGCCAGTTCTCGTTTGCCAAGGAGAGCGGCGTGAGGTTCCTGTCTACTGCCACCACATCACGATGCATCCCACACTCGTTGTTAAGGAAATAATTCCTGAGATTGTACACCTCGCGGTTGTGGAGATCCTTGGCGTTTAGGAAGCCTCGGCCTCCACACTTCCGTGGGATGTACAATCTCATAACTGACGAGCGTGGGTGTAGCATGCGATGTGTGGTGAGCAGTGACCGGACCCTCCGATCCAGGGCGTCCAGCTCGGTCTGAGTCCACCTTAGTATGCCAAAGGAGTATGTGAGTAGGGGCATTACCCAGGCGTTGAAGGCGCGCACTTTGTTGCCTCCTGACAAAAGACTGTTAAGGACTTTTGTGAGCCGACTGAAAAAGCGCTCCTTCACCGACCGTCTAATACCCTCTTCCTCAATACCCAACGACTGTGACATGCCAAGGTATTTATAGGTTTCTGATTCAGAGATAGATCTGAAAGACATTGTCTCAGAGAGTTGTAAATTTGTTGAATTTACAACCCTCCCCCGCTGTACATGCATAACCGCACATTTATCGACACCAAACTCCATGTTGATGGCACTACTGAAACCTTCGGTGGTTTTCAGTAGCTCCGACAAGTCTTGGCTATTTGGTGCAAATAATTTGAGGTCATCCATGTACAGAAGGTGAGAAATGATTTCACCCTCTCTCCGAAGCCGGCAACCTAGTCCCAAATCCTTCAGCAGGGTACTGAGGGGATTGAGAGCTAGGCAGAACCATAGGGGACTCAGACTGTCACCCTGAAATATTCCTCGCTCAATCCTTATAAAATCCTGCGGGTCAGGGGGGTCATCCCCGCCTCCTGGTTGACAAAGGACTGTGGTCCACTGCCTCATACACGCGCTTAGGAAGGCTCTCAAAGCTGCATCAACTTTATACAACTCTAAGACCCTCCCCAACCATGAATGAGGCACCGAATCATAGGCCTTCTTGTAGTCAATCCAAGCGGCTGAGAGGGCCCCCTTGTTCCGCCGGATTTGTTGGCAGATGGTCATGTCTATGAGGAGGAGCTCTTTAGTACCACGGGACCCAACCCTACATCCATTTTGAGCGGAAGCCAGAATATTGTTTGCGACAATGTGCGCGTTGATTTTTGCTCTCAAAATGGATGTGAGGAGCTTGTAGAGTGTAGGCAAGCATGTGATGGGTCTGTAGTTTTTCGCTTCCGTGGTACTACCGGACTTATAGAGCAGGTAGGTGACACCAGTTGTTAAGGAAGGTGGGAGAGAACCAAGCTCGAGGGCTTGTTGGAATTGTGCTGCCAAGCGCGAGTGCGAGCATCGAAACCACTTTAGCCAGAAGTTGTGCAATCCATCCGGTCCAGGACTTTTCCAATTCTGGGCCGTGCGGATGGCACAACTGATGTCATCCGGGCTGATGGTGACTGCCCCCATAGGTTCGATGAACTCGCACTCACGCTCGACAACACTCATCCAACCCCCCTCGGTATGTCCAACAGGCATCGACCAGATGCTACGCCAGAAGTCAGTCATGGCAGTAGCATCCGGCGGCTGCGTGTCGGGCGTACGAAGGTTGGTTTCCTCCCACTTTCGGTACACCTTCCTTTGGTCACTTTGAAAAAGGCGATTCTGCTGGAATCGATCCACACGCTCTCTGTAACGGCGAATACGGTTTGCCCATGCATAGACTTTCTGCTTTAGAAAGTCGATGCGCTCTGTGACATTGGCCATGTAGTCGCGGGGCCCGATATCCGTCCCCGCGAACGCCTGGTTCACAAAGCGCATTACTCGGGGGCGATTGTTGCCCCCCCTGAAGCAGATCAGCTTTGCGATGAGAGTCCTAAACGAGCTGATACGTCGCTCGATCCGCACTTGCCATGCAGGGACACCACCGACGGTCCTAGGTGCACGTTCAGCGTCCGGAAACTTGACGCGAGCAACACGGCACGCCGCGATGGCTCCGCAGTACATGATCGAGTGCGTATCATCTAAATCTTTACTAGTCCGTAAATATGGCTCTAGTAAAGCGTTTAGGGCTCCCATTAGCGCTAGATTGCGTCTATTCATAGGCAGACGTGGTAATCGTGGCCTAGAGTTGGTTGTGGCGCGATACTGTGTAATCGCCTCTTCCAAAGTCCTCCTCAGTTGCTCATTAGCAGTCGTACTCACATTCTGACTCGCGAAGTCCCCCTCGTCGGTACAGAAATCAACCCGTGGCGCCTCCGGTGCCAGGTCGGGTACGGGCACCGGATCCGGCGACGTGGCGGGTAGATCTCGCACCGAGGTGGAGTCCGCGCGAGCAGAGAGAGCCTCCTGGCGAAGTCGATCAAGTGTCGCGTCATCCAAGCGCTTTAGCCGCTGAATGACGCGCACCTGATCCGATAATCGCTGCTCCGACACGGTGATGGTGGGTTCAAGAGTCTGAAACAAAGGCAGTATTCTCGAACGATAGGCGGACAGCTGTGTTCCCCCCTCTGTAGCCCCATAATAGGCGCGCATGACATTCTCGTTCATGTCTCGAGTCCATCTCATGCGTCGCACTATGTTAATTAAGTACTTCATTATGGAAATAAAGAGGCTTTATTATTATTATTATTATTGTGCCTGATATTACTGCACCCATGTAATCTGATCCTATCAATATGCCAATGTCAACTATGTCATTTTCAATGTCTGATAATTGTACATTCAAATTGTGGAGTTTCTGCATAACTTTCTTATCATCCATTTTAGGCAGAACACCACAAAGAGCAGTGTTTTTAGCAAGAGCTTTTATGGTAATATCAGAGGAATTGTCTAATGAACTCACCTTAAATTCGTATTTGTTGTAGACCTCAGGTTTTGTTTGTATTGCCCCAAACAATGTGTGTCCAATCTGCTCTCGACCTATTACCTTTAGGTTCAGTTCTTCAGCCAGGCTAGTCTTGATATATGTTCGCTGCGAACCACCATCCATAAGAATCCTCACCTTCTTTTTCTTGCCTCCGTATTCAACCACTGCAACCACTGTCTGTAACAGAGTGTTTGTTATATCCTGACACAAAGTGACATTTTCGTTTGGTTTTTTCGATACTTCAATTTCTTTGTTCTTTTCGCTATGCAAATCTGGACATAAAACAACTAAATGCCTTCTTTTACATGCTATACATTTTAAAAATGATCTACATTGTTTTGCCATATGACCCCGCTTTAGACATATATAACACCCACCTTTCTTTTTAATTAACTCTTTTTTCTCATCCAAGGTCAAATCTACCCCCTTACTACACTCATTCACTGTATGATTCTCCTTATCACAAAAATAACAACATTCCTTACCTCTCTCCATTGTTACCTTTGTTGTAAGGCATGTCGCTGTCGGTTGAATATCTGATCCGGACACTGTCTTGGGAGACTTGCTAGAAATAAAATCTGATCTAGCAAGCCTAATCCTCTCTTCTGCTTGTACTTCATTCTCAAGGAACTTCAACAACTGTGCCAATCGTTCTGAGCCCTGATGTAATTGTATACTTTGTGACTGCGCCCTACTGTATGCTAACAGAACTTGTTCGGGCATAGCCGATTCAATTAAAGGAAAAAGCATTGCATCATACCTATCTTTAGTTACTTTCAACGTTTCCAGAGCATGCAGGTATGTACTAATTCTATCATATAAGGTCCTTAAGTCTAATACGAGTTCACCACGGACTTGTGCGAGCACCATATTTAACAGTTCTCGGATGTACACCTCCACTAACATTTCTTCTCGTCCATACCGGTTCTTCAGCTGTTCAAGAGCCTTCGGGTAATTGCCTGCAGAAGGTGGGAAGCTCTCCACTAAGGCACGGGCATTCGAGTCATCCTTCAAGCTCTGAAGTAAGTACTGGAACTTGTCCTCTTCTGTGATGTTGCGGTCCTCATGTATCTTCTTATATTGGCCCCAAAACTGAATCCATCTTTTGGGGTCATCGTCGAATTTCTTAATTTCTATTTTTGGAAGTTTGAAGTTTTTCTTGTTTTCTGGGACGGCCATCATCGTCATCGTATGATTAGTCTCTTTGACGTCCGGCTTCAAAATGTGATACTTATGTTTGAAGTACACGTATTTCGTAAGAAATTCTTCTGCCTCATCCACTTCCTTAGTGAACTCCTCTTCATCGAAATCTGTCTTCGCCGACTGCAAACTTTGTATGATTTCGTCGAGCACCCGCAAGCGATTGAATTTTTCCGATAAGTATAAGAAGTCCACTTCCACCGCGCTGACATCCTGTTCTACTATTTTTTGTTCTAGCGCGGTTGCTGTTCTATTGAACAATCTACGTATTTGTTTTCTTTCGCGGTCTGCTTTGAGATATTCCGCCATTTTGATACACTGTAGTGTGCACCCCTTGTTGAAATAATGCGCTTTTTTCCCACGGTCGCCACTTGTAAAGGATCTTCTCTAAATTGAAATACCAATCTTCTGTTAAGTAATTTATATTTTGCACGGTTAACAAACACATATTACAACATCTTATAAATGGACGCCACCAATGTATCAAATCAATCGTAGACAATAGACCTCTTCTTACTTTTTTCAATGAGTACAGTAGTGTTGCCAACTCAACACAGTTTTCATAACAATTATCTTATCTGTGGTCGTGCACGCAAAAGGAAGTCAAGTGGTGCCAACCCTAATAATTGCTCGGAGCAATGCTGAGCCGAGCGGAGCCGAGTTTGGCCGAAGTCAGGAGTTTCGCACACCTGGTTATATGTATAATATATTTGGTTTACTAGTACATACTGCAGCATTACAGGGAAGCGGTGGACATTGTAACGTGGTCCTGTTCCTGTTGTGAAACTCAGTAAAACGTCCCGTTAACAAACGTAGTGGAACCAGGCGTTCTCGCTTCAGCGGGACTCGTATAAATGCAGACGGTAATAGTAAGGTGATTAGTACGTACCCAAAGGTAATGAGCTTATTAGATTGCCTCTAAAGAGAATACCATTACCCGGGTGTCCCACATATATTACGCTCTTCTCACAGCTTAATCTCGCTCGACCATCCTCTCTAGATGACCGAGCCAACGGAGTTGTGTGGCTTTAATCTCGCTAATTATATTGGGTACCTGCACCAGTTCCTCTAACCTAGCTCCCTTTTCTTCCTGCGCATCTTCATCTCTGTCGCAGAATCTTCAGCCAGATTTTCATCTCCGCCACTAAGAGCTTACTCCGGGTGGAAAACATCCGTTATTAAGCTACAATAATATAATATTCGGCTAGGCTTGATGGCTGCCTCTTCTGGAACACGTAACTGTAGCGAGTCACCGTCCAAAAGAAGGCTGTAAAGGTTTGCAACCTTTACAGCCTTTAGCAATAAGTCTAAGTGCTGAGTTGTTATGTAAGGTCACCCTACTAAAGGAAATAGCTCAGCTCGCGGGTAGGCGCGCGCGCAGCTCGGAGCGGAAGCGCTGCCCGTTCCCACGGACATTCATCCGTTACTTCGCCTCGTCTCGCTCCTCGCGCCTCACCCCGCCCAAGCTTCTTGGAATGCCCAGCAGGCCAATTCGAACGTAAGTACACTGAGATCAGAATAATATCTAATTGATGTCATTTAGTTTAGTTATCGTGCATAGTCTGAACAAGCTAATTCTGCACAGTAAACTTTACAGTAACTAACAGGCCAATTCGAACGTACACTGATATCAGAATGATACATATTTGATTCATGTTATTTAGTTATCGTGCGTCTCGCTCCGCGAATACATGTAGGTACGGACACTAAGTAAGTATATTTAGATATCATTCTGATGTCAGTGTATATACGTACGAATTGGCCTGTTGGAATGCCCAAGTTAATGGTTTTCAGTACGTCAGTGCTGTGTTATAATATGTTATGAGATTCATTATGGATCCACGTATGTGTTGTTAGGTAGGTATTTATTGGCCAAGATGTCTTCCATGGGTTTCATGTTTTCAAATTGTATCACAAAATTAAATGATCACATCAAACACAAGTTGCTACTTCACCTCGGATCAAACATTGTTCTCTTTGATCTTTTCTTACAACTATTAATACCCATTAAAGAAACTGGCAACTCTTCCGTAATTATGTTAGGAGTTAATTAAACCGCGATGACAAATTTAACATAATTATATAATGTGCGGAACGGCGCCAGATGTGAGACCAAAGGCACAACACTCAATCAACACATTGAACAGAACACGGGTTTAATTAATTTCCATTTGGCCTGGCCGGTTAAATCAATGTCATTGTTCAGAAAAGTAGGCGACGTCTACTCAGACCCGCGGGACCAAGGCTGATCTCATTGTTTAGTCTACGCGTCAACATCGCCTAAATATTTGATTCCTTGCAAAATTTTATTGCATTGCTTATGATTGTTCGCTTGGCTCTGAAATTTAGTGGTAGTATGCTAACGCTGAAATGATTTATGCCTTGGTTGTGGCTTTTAGACTTCAACGATTCGTAATCGGGGCAGTTACGATCTGAATGGGTGCGACTACAAATTAAGGTATTTACCTACCTTCAAATCCAAGTTAACAGGTTTCCGCCACAGTAGGGTATCGTATCCTATGTAATTATAAGTAGATACCTCTGTAAAGTCGCTTACGGCTCGTAGTCGCAATTTGTCGATTCATGTCCTATTCGCAAGTCAACATAGTTTTTTTCATTAGTACCTATTAGATTATTTATTTATTTATTTAATCTTTATTGCACAAAAGAAAACCTTATAGTACAAAAGGCGGACTTAATGCCATAAGGCATTCTCTACCAGTCAACCTGAAGCCTTAAGGCTAAGCAGAGAGATTGTGAGCGGTGCTACAATTACAACAGCAAAAACAATCAATAAATTACGAATAACATATTAATTACCTATACAAATATACTATACACATATACTATAATATATATGTACATATATATATTATATACCTATATATATATATATATATAAATAACGACGAAACATATTATGAAACTAATAATACACTAAGATTTTTTCATTCTGCTAGCAAAGAAAGCACGTACGGATTTTTTGAAAGCGAACTTATTAGGCGCATTTTTTATGTTAAAAGGAAGTCCGTTCCAAAGACGCGCGACCTGCACAGTGAACGAATTCGACATGAACCCGGTTCGGTGAGGAGGGATGGACAGAGACATATTGCCAGAAGAGCGAAGTTGGCGGACGCGAGAAACGCCGTAGTATTGAAAGAAGGATTTGAGGTATTCCGGAGAGAGTGGATCATTAAGCACAGAAAAAAGAGTGGAAAGCAAGCGAATATTGCGACGTTGTCGAATGGGAGCCAAGCTGAGAGCGAAAAGAAGAAACGTGATCATATTTGCGGAGGCAAAAAATAAAGCGAATGCAGTTATTAAGCAGGCGATCCAATTTATCAAGAAGCTCTTCGTTTATGTCCGGATAACAGACATCACCATAGTCAATAATGGGTAGTATAAGGGCGTTAACTAATGCAACTTTAGTTTTGACCGGTAAGAAGTGTTTCAGTTTGTTCAGATAATGAAGTGAGCCCATGACCTTACGACTGATTTCAGTAACCTGTGCTTATTATATGTAAAAGTGGCTAGCAACTGTGGCCTGTGAAGGCATTCGTGAAAGTCCGGTACGGCACGGTACTGCGCGCGCACCGTGACGCTCCTCCCTCGGGAGCGGAAGTCTTGCGCGGTTCCGCCGCGACGCACGCGCCGGAGATCCGGCCGACTTGCCCGCCAAGCCGCCTAGCCACTGTAACGTTCAAACTGACGAAACCCGCATTCATTTTGTCATTCAGATTCCAAATTTTCTAGTCACTTCTTTGTAGTACGTCCGCGATACGAAGGAAATTATTCACGGAGTCCTCTAATTTCATAGAAGTTTCACATTTAAAATAATACTTGCACTGCGTGGGATAGAGTGCAGCACTAGTGTACATACTAAACCAGAGTAACTTCATAACTAGGCCTTAAACAATTTTTTGAGAAGTTTTCACTATGACTTTGATGCATCAAGGCGGTTTGTTTACAGGTGGCCTACTGCGAAACGCAAAAATCGAAATTTCGTTATCTGCCTCTCTATCGATCGAATAGGCAAGAGTGATAGAGAGGCAGAAACCAAACCTTTGACTGCCGTGTTTCACGGTAGGCCATGTGATTGAGCTAGTGACGCCCTCTCCATTCTTTAGCATACACGAGCATTAGTTGTTTTCCTTCGTATTTTCTCGGAGACGTTAGTATTTGTCATGCTACTTCAATCAACCTCAATACTTGGCTGAGCTTACCGAGACTGACTGAAATCAAGACACGTTCGTACGTTTCCGTAAAAATATGAAATAAATAATTATAATTATTTATTGCACTAATGTCCTTTATAGAAACCTCTTTTATCGATGTTTACTTAATTTATCTGTGGTTAAGTGATGTCTTGATGGTGTCATTCTGGTTATTTCGGTGTATACGAATGACACGAATTGTTTATATTAAACTTTAATAAGTACTTACATCTTACATAAATGTAAATATATATAACAATACATTATTTAACACGGTTTTTAAATGTTAATATGACAAGTTCTCGCACCGAATTTTTAAGCTATCCTCACAGTGTGTCTTGCTCAGATTATAACGATAGTACCAGTCTTCCGCCGATCATCTGTAACAATCTACGAGAAAAAATAAGAGGCGAGAACGTAATAATCATCATACATAACTATTGTAAATAAAAATATTTAATATAAAGGACAGTGGAAAGGATCATGTCATAATTGAATACCTACTGCATGCTTTACCTACAACTTATTTATATTTTTAATTTCCTTTATAAATTATCTCTTTCTTGTCGTATTCTCATGGCTGAGGGACGTGACGAATGTGGACACTTTTCACCAGTGCTCTCCAAGCCGCTCTGTCTTGGGCCCAGTGCATGCTAGCCTGCAATGTGGCGTTGGTTTGTTGTATAGTACCTAAATAATCATAATCATTTATTTGTTGCAAATCATGGTATTACTGACGCTCTTAAAATTAAATAAGCACAGTCATGGACTAATAATTGAATGACATCTTTTTTTTCAGATTTCAGTTACAGAATTAGACGAATCAAAAGGAAAAAAGCATGGCCATGAAATTTCTGTTCGCCCTATCATTCCTGTCACTGTCACGCCACTCCAGCCTATTCCTCGCTATCCGTTGACAGTCGCCTGGGCCCCGTCTACATTATGCTTCAATCTGGACGAGGAAAAAGTGGTTAAGCAGTTGACGTGAGTCACAAGTGTCACAACCCTTACAGCATTCGCTTTAAGGAATCTCCGTTTTTCATGGAACTCACGACTGAGTATTAAGTATACCTACAAAGTGTTAATTTGCTTAGATTATTCGATTACGGGGTTTTTACTACTTCGTCATTGTTTTAGGGTACAGAACAGTAACACACATTCGATTTATTTCCAATGTTGCGGGCTATGGGACAGCACTCCTAGTGCCAGGCTGGGTGCGAGCTGGAGGTGCTACCCTCGCAAGCGGTACCTGCTGGCCCCAGGTGTGGCGGCAGTGCTCGCCGTGAGGGCCGCGCCGCGCCCCTACGCGGCCCCGGTCCCGGTCCCTTCTGCACACCTGGCTCTGCAACTGGTGGCGGCGCACATGCGGGACAATGTTGCTGGACATTTTATGGTACCGATTCAAGTTCATTTTAATAGTCATACACCCCATATGCACGATGAATAAATAAGACGATCTGTTTGTGTCCAAAATGTTAAGTAGTTATTTGTTTTAGAAGGGGTAGGTACAGTTGTTGTTTAACCCCTCGTGTTAATATTGATACCTGACTAAGCGAAAGATTCCAAATTTGGATCACGAGCGAGCGTAGCCATTGGTTCGATCGGAACGCGTTGCGAGGGTTTCTGGGCACGAGGGCTAAACAAACTTTGCTCCCGAGTGAACCGCAAACATGTTCACCACACCAACGCGAGGAAAATACTAACTATAAAACATTACTTACAGATTAAATTCGAATGTACGTTATTAATTATTTATCATTCAAAATCATCACTTAAATTAAAATACATTTTAGCAGCCGTTATGAGAAAACAACTCAAAATTGTTTCGACAACGCAACTCATGTTAGAAGGTCTGCGAATATTTAAAATGCAACTTTCTCATCAAAAAAAGAAATTCCAATTTTTTTTATTAAACTACTACGTACAAAAAGACCTCTAAATACGAGTTGATTAAAGGCGTATAAAAATAAATATTCAGTATATACAATAGTACTGTCTCTCGGAATGGTCCGAGAAGTCTCAAAAGTCGGAGCGGCGTCAAAGACAATGGAGGCGGAGATCAAGTGACACAACTGTAAATTGCAGAATCGCTGGAATGTAGAACTATTATCTCATGCGGAAATATGGGTCTCTATTGTTTCCCAAATAGTTTTAAGTCATAACAGGCGTGGCTCACTCCGCGATTTCGTCGCTTTGCTACAGGTAGCTAAAAGTACATCCGTTCGGCCCCAATTTTGGGGTTTGCCATAAGCCGCGCGTGGCGCTGTCGCCACCTAGCGGCCATATCTGTGCTGATCATAACAGACGCGTTTTGTTAGAGAGTGAGTCTTCTGTACCTAGTATTATTATTTATTCTGTGGTCATAATGTATTGTTTGTCCGAATTTTCGTTAGTCATAATTGGTTTTTCTCAGAAAAGCGTAACTTTTCAGGATTGCCATAAAACCAACCTAACCTAACCTAACCTATCTACATAATAACCTTACGAAAATCCTGAAAAGTTAACGGTTTCAGTTTTATGACTAACGATAATATGACAAACAATACATTATGATTATGACTTAAAACTTTATGGGAAACAAAGGGACCCCGGAAATATTTACTAGTACATAATGTAAGTACTTACACTTGTACATGCCTACTAATACTACTGAATGCTCAAAGTACCTATAACCTAATTTATTGGATGAACTGGATAAAGCAAATTTTACTGACGTGCTCTCGGCTCCGCTCGCGCGACGGGTTAGGCAAGATATG
Source organism: Cydia splendana (assembly GCF_910591565.1). Lineage (NCBI taxonomy): Eukaryota > Metazoa > Arthropoda > Insecta > Lepidoptera > Tortricidae > Cydia > Cydia splendana. Next base: position 23,507,962 of record NC_085962.1, on the reverse strand, counting down.
TATCGTTCTCCCTTAGTTCGTCAGGTACTTACCTAGTTGATATCCAAAAAATCTAGGCTTTGTCCATCCTTACCCCAATTATAAGATCAAATAAAAAGGCTATAGGCAGATACAATAGACAGGGCGATATATCGCGCCTTTTTACGTAAGGGCGGCTCGGTTGACAAGAAATAAGATAAATAATTACGAGTAAGTAGCTTTAAAGGTCCTGTCACCTACTACATATTTTATTCATTTGTTATAATTCATAACGAGAAAAAAAATCGCATAGATGCTGGTAGAAGAGGGCAGCTAAATTTTAATTTATATCCTTCTTTCATTAAATGAAGAGAATTTTTGTAACATTTTTACATATAGCTAATTTGAATCATAACGTAAGGACAACGAAATATGTAGGTACCTAATTTTAATATTTTTCTACTTCTATTAATATCTAAAGAGCTCTTGATTCTGAGTACAAAAATTAAGTCTGATAAAGTGGAAAGTAGGTATGTTTTTTCAAGGATCGTTACCATAGCTACCTACTTTTCTCTTACCGGTTGCTTTGGAAATTGGACTACTTTTACGGATTTTGTTCTTGATTTACCTATTTATATCAGGGACCCAGGACACCAAATTAATCCAATATAATTGCTTTCTGAAGGCGTACGAATGTAGGTAGGTAACATAAGTATTAAAATTTCAAGATTAAATGGCCCATTTCGCCGTATTTTATCAGGCTACAATAACAATATTTATTCAGTGATTCTTAAATAATTATCTCATGTTTCTTGGTAGCAGACGAGATCGAGATGCTTAGTTCATTACGTCATTGGGAGATCTGGAGTTCAATATGTAGGTCTACCGTCTGTGGTATAACATTTAAGTCCTTAACACGTTGACGTGAGAGTCTGTTATTGCTCAATCTGGGTAATAAAGCTTGTATATTAAGTTGTTAGTTTAGTAGTGAGGAGGTGCGGCTCGGAAATAGCGATCAAGATGAATCGAGCGTCATCGCTCGTATGGTCGGCGGTACCTCGTGTGGTGCGAATGAGTGTACATCTTAGGGAGAATAATCCCGTCGATGACGCTTTCGCCTTTGTTCTAAATCTAATGAATAAGTAAATACTTTAACATTTTAAAATAATATATAACTTGATATAACCAAGCGTCGGGTAAACTCGCAAACCTCGTAATTCCTCCGGAGGAGTTACGACGATGTCTGCAACTTTAGGTATTGTTGGCTAAGGTAGCAAATCCCTAATGTGCTTGAAATGGAGTTGCAAATTGCGAGTTTAACCAACGCAAAGACTCGAGGCCAAGTCAAATTAGGTACAAACAGCAATGTCGCAACGATTGCGGATCTTTTAACAAAAATAAATCCTGGTTCCTGTCGTAATACGCAGTGGCAATGGGTGAGAAATAGATTTTACGAGTGCGTGCCGCTGCCGCGGGCCCGGCGGCGATATTTACTCTTGTTTACGCTTAAGACGACTTTATAGGCTCAACGACATCACCGCTCCGTAGTAAAGTGCGTATAAGGAGCCGCTTGCAGCTTGCATAGTTCGCGCTGCGTCCGCGAACGCCGCCGCGTTCTTATTTCTACACCAGCTGCTGAGACAAATTAGTATATACCTACATATATCAACATCATCAATCTTCCTTGGCGTATCAGACAGTGGCGACTTCATCAACAGTTCTTGTCCGGATTATGAAATGCTCTAAAGCTAACATGGAGCTGATGTCGTGATGTCGAGATGGCCGTAGGAACAATGGGATGAAAACACGCAAAACCATCGAAAATAGATCCATTAGAAAAACGTTTCGAAAAGGATTGCTAGACGTGCTAATTCAGTAACAGTCAGCAATACCTACCCAAGTAGCATGGAAGTGTCGGCAACATCAATATAACAGCCAATTAAGAACTTAGAGTGATTTAAGGGACGTATAAGAGTGTCAGAAAAGATTTAAGCTGTATAAAAGGTACTTTACAGACATTATACAGCTCAAGCTGTATAAAATCATTATAAAGGATTCTGCGGAAGCATGGGGTGCTTTATCAGAATATAAAAAATCTACTATAAAACTAAAAGTGTTGTGAGAGACTACAAGCTAATTCTATCGTAAAAGCTGTATACAGGCTGTATTGTAGTAACACTTGGCACTTTTAGCTGTACAAAAGTATCTGTCAACTCCGTTAAAACATTGAGTGTTGTGAAACACTACAAGCTAATTTTATCGTAAAAGCTGTATACAGGCTGTATTGTAGTATCACTTGGCACTTGTAGCTGTACAAATTTATCTGTCAACCCCGTTTTAAAGCTATTTCTTATGGCGTAATCTTACTCTCCTATAAGAATAATAGTTGTATAACTTCTGTCTGTAAGGGTATTATAAAACCAAATGAATAAATGGCAGCTATAGTACAGCTTTTTTCTGTATTACTGATAGAGTCGCTTATAACAATCTTTTGGCGTAATTTTACACTCATATAAGTATAGTAGTGTAATGATTTCTGAAAATAAGTGTATTATAAAACTAAAGGAATATATGACAGTTACAGTACAGGTTTTTTATTTGTTATACGGATCTCTAAAGAGAATTATAACTTATGTACGGAGAACCGAAATACAGCCAAACGAATACAAATATTCTATTATAAAGCTGTTTTAATTACAAAAGCTGTAGAAGACACTCCATTTATTACACAGCACAGCTACTAAGATTATAATGCTCTCCAACTATCCTGTAGGCTGTTTAAAAATTGTCGCCATTTTACAATAAAAAAAAACGTATTTGTAAATATAATTAAAGAAATACTTGCAAATAATTAGCAGACTAACGCCGTGTTATGATTACCAGCTAAAATAAATTGTTTAGCCTTAGCATTAATATTTATAAATATTTTTGATACTCTAACCTTAAAAACAAACAGTAACTTGACCGATTTTTGATATTTTCCTTATGGTTTCTCTTTGTTATTTTGCAGGCGCGTAAATATTTTGCCAGAAAAGATACACAGGTTCACAATAAATAATAATCCGCACTTACCAATAATGTAATATTCCATTCAAGTCCTGTATAATATTTACTTTTACTTTTACCATCCACTATAACACTTTATTGTCGCCATTACTATATTACGAATGAACAAGTTTAAGACATTTTAGTTTCTTAAATGATTATTATTCTCTTGTAATTCTTTCTTATAACTCATTTATAACTTATATTCTTATATCGTACTTATAAGAGATTATCTGTAGTGTTAAGGTTTCCTGTTACACCGAAATATAGCTGTAATGCAGCTATTATGCAGCTTATGTATTGCTTATACAGCTACTCTACAGCTCTAATAACGCCAAACGCTGTATAATTTAAGCCCTTTTTTTTACTTATAAGGGCTGTATAAGCGCTTATACAGCCTTTGTACAGCCTAACTGTACAGCTTATAGTATACAAATAAACTTTAATACAGCTTATATACAGCTTGCAATGCTACTTGGGTACTGCCCAAGTAGCACAGATAGCTCTATAACTACTCACTTTTAGTTCTATCTAACGCTCTGTGCGTATTAAGACACTTATAAGAGCACACTCGTGGTCCTACAGCTGTATAATAGATCTCAGTGATATTTATACAGCTTAGGGCTGATTAAAAGCTGCATTACGGCTCTGAAAACTACCATTAATACGCAAAGAGTGATATAAAGGTATATTTGCTACGACCCTATACAGCTTTAAGGGTTATCAAATGCTTTAACCGTTATAAGGTCTGTTTAGTGGATAAAATTACGCCATGTGCTGTATAAGGAGGTAATTGTGGACTTTTATTACGTTGACTTATTAAGGGAGCACAAGTGAACTATTATGAAGCTAATAGACGTATAATGGAACACATGTGGTACATAATACAGCTTGTCGCTTAACATGTTTACCGCTAAGCAGCTTTTATTACACTGATTTTAAAGGTAGCACGAGTGAACTAATATGAAGCCAATAGACGTATAATGGAACACATGTGGCGCATAATACAGCTTATCGCTGAACGTGTTTACCGCTAAGCAGCTTTTATTACGCTGACTTTTTAAGGAAGCACGAATGAACTATTATGAAGCCAATAGACGTATAATGGAACACACGTGGCGCATAATACAGCTTATCACTGAACATGTTTACCGCTAAGCAGCTTTTATTACGCTGACTTTTAAGGGAGCACGAGTGAACTAATATGAAGCCAATAGACGTATAAATGGAACACATGGCGCGCATAATACAGCTTATAGCTGAAGATGTTTACCGCTAAGCAGCTTTTATTATTCTGACTTTTTGAGGAAGCACGAATGAACTATTATGAAGCCAATAGACGTATAATGGAACACATGGGGGCATAATACAGCTTATCGCTGAACATGTTTACCGCTAAAGCAGCTTTTATTTCGCTGACTTATTATAAGGGAGAACGAGTGAACTATTATGAAACCAATAGACGTATAATCGAACACATGTGGCGCATAATACGGCTTAGCGCTGAACATGTTTACCGCTAAGCAGCCTTTTATACTACCATTGGGACTGTCTGCATAGCGGCTGTTAAAACGTTCACAAGATGCCTTTTAACTGTTTAGAGGTTCACTAGTGTATCGAAATAACGACTTGGACTTTATAGTGGTTCACTTAAAGTATCTTTATCAGATATATAACTGTCGTATGCTGCATATAAGAATTTTAACGGTTCACGTTGCTTTTTAACATTGACCGCCATTTTATTGTATATAACCTACAAAATTGAAATTGCTTTTCCAACTTTTAAGGGTAACAATAAGGTTTTGTGCCTGAGTTCTTAACCTAAATCATTAGTTTAGTACTTCCTATAACGTATTATTAACTTTTTATCTCATAATTCTGTCCAAACCACTGAAATAGTTTTTCCACATAGCTTATTTATATCATTCATTTAAATAAATACTGATTACTTTCGTGGCGCACTGAAATTTTCTTAGATAATGTATATATATAATGTCAATAAACTTGCATTCCCAAACATCTTTCTCGCATTAATATATAAAAGATTATGTACAAACATTTAACTAAACACTTTAACAAAATGACTTATGGTGTCGTTGCGCTTAACGTTTTTGCTTCAATATAAATATGTTCACCTCTGCGTTCGTCGTCACTATACTAAATATAATAGTTGATTTTTAAGGCAGAGGTGTTAAAGTATGTTATTAATTATCTTTTATTCAGCCCAACGTCAATCTTTCCTGGTATTAGGGCGCACATGTGACATATTAGCTGAATATAGGGTAACTGGTGGTCTCTTACCCAGTCAATATACACCTCTTATAACTCCGGTTACCCCTTATAATTCCGTTAAATTGCTGCTACAACGCTCTTAAGTAGCTATGTGAACTTAAGGCTGCCTAATTTGTGCCCATTTAAGAGTTATAAAAGCTGAAAAGACGCTTATACAGCTCTTATGCAGCTTTTATATTCCAGCTTCAAGCGTATTCGTACTTCATTATGCGGCTGCTATACAGCTAATCTGTGCTACTTGGGTGTGCACCACAGCTCGAATGCGCAAGAACGATAACTAGGTACATAGACAGGCCGATAACGAAATTTCGTTCTCTCCGTTCGTTTTCACCACACGTAAATGAAATTATGACTTAATTTTTTATTGACATCATTTTCTATGATTTGTACTTTCTAGTACTGAAACTGATTTAATTTTTCTATTACATTGTTTTATTTTTTACTATTGTGACATTTTGACGTTTTTAATTTATTTAGATTTGAATTGTTTTTGATTTGTTATGTACTAATTTTATTTTATTTTATGTTTTGATGTTCGGTTCTAATTCTTATTATTATTCTGAAAAACGATCATCATACGACAAGTAGTACAAGCTGAAATGTATGTATATTTTACCTGTATGAAAATTGTATATTGAGATAAATAAACTAAACTAAACTAAACTGAGTGACATCGTGACGGTCCACGTATTCTTGTTCAAGTTAAAATTTTATTAGTTTTCAATTTGAATAAATAAACTTCTGTGAGACACAGACATATAAAACGTATAATTAAAACATTGCATGTGTTTTCAACTACATACCTACACTTTTTTTCAGATTTAGTATTTTTATGTTATTTCTACTCAGATTCACGACTGTTTCGGTCCTAATAGGAGAAAAAAAGTGTCCAAAGTATTTTATTTCCATGCCGTTAACATTTTTCATAGACTTTGTATGACGGTAACGATTCCGTTAGGTACTGGTTACCGTTTTCTATTCAGAAAGAACGAAAAATGTGTAGAATTTAAATATGTACCTAAAATGACCTACTCACTTGTTGGCGTGGTGAAGCAGAATAAAAGGGTAAAAAATCAAAGAAGAGATGCAAGCTCTTAATTACAGTAAGGTAAATAAAGAGTCACTGAATGCTTCTCCTTTGCTTGACCCGATTCTATTTCTTGGTAGTTGGTGGCCGGATTGTATTGGTAAAGCCGTTTTTAATCTATAATAATGGTTCATGCATTTAGGTTAAGTAAAGTAAAGTAAAGTCTTTATTTATTGTAAACTGTATACATAAGATGACATATACAGGAGATATCGAATCAACAGTTGCCCATTTCGAGCATACAATATGATCTTAAAACTACTAACTATACTAGCTTACTGACTAACTTATACTTAACAAACTGGTGATTCCAGAAAAAACTCATTTAGATTGTAAAATACATTTTCAATTAACCAGTTTTTTAATTTAAATTTAAAACGATTTCCCTCTAACATTTTTATTTCAACTGACAGGGCGTTAAAAACTCGTATTGCAGTATTGAATGTACTTCTGTAAAACATTGAGTTGTTTGATTTTGGATATACAAGATTAAATCTGTATTGCTCTCTGAGATTATTAGGCGTCATTATTTTTTACAAAGAGGCAGAATTCTAAAATGTAAGTAAGAGTAAGAAACCGCTTTTCTCTAACACATTACGTAAGGATTGTTCAGTATGCATGCGATATTGTACATAAGCATCGTTTTTGGAGGATAAATGTACTCTGGATATCTACCGAGTTCCCCCAGAAAATGATACCGTATGTTAGCAGCGAAAACACATTACCATAATAAGACTTTTCGGCAACATCCTCAGAGCAAGTTCCTGAGAGTATTGACAGGGCATAACACTGGCTGGAAATTAACTTAGGTATTTATTTTAGTAATTTGCGCCTTCTAATTCAAAAAAGTGTCTATAGTAATGCCAAGAAAAGATATACTAGAGTCAATCCATGAAAAGTCTGCAGCGGATTTGATAGCCCACACAGTGCACGTGTCATTTTAAACGTCAAACTTCTATGAAATTATGACGTATAAATGACACTTGCACTGCGTGGGCTAATAGAATCCTCTGCAGACTTTTCTTGGTCCGACTCTATTTACTTCTTCAATCAAAGTCCCATTTTCTGCAACATTCAAACATAGAGAAGGTGTTTTATAGTTTCTGAAACTAATAAGCTATTGTTAGGCTATTGTGATTCAAAACAAAAGTATGTATGTATCATGAAACATTTTGCTTGAGGTTTTTGTTTAAAAACGTGCACTTCAACTTAGGGTTTAACATGAAATCAAAACAAATTTTATTAGAAAATTGAGTAATAAATAGCATACTTACAATTAATAAAAAACCATACCTTTAATATACCTAATAGCATAGCTCTAACTATTGATAAAGCTTCGTACAGATTCATGAAGTGTAAACAACATAATTTTAATGCCGACTAACTTATACATAGGTAAGTATATTAGATACGCACGCAAAGTAACTTACAAGCACTTATTTTGAGTATTAGGTACCTACTTATCTAAATAGCAATTAAGGGCATGCATTGACACAATCAGTGGCCAGTATGGCTTCTGCACCAGATTGGCCGCGATTGATTCTGTCCCATTATTACAAGTGGTTGCCGAGCGGCCATTCGCACTTATAAGCTGTCCGAGCTTTGCAAGGATTCAGCTCCAAATGGAAATCATTTACAAACTCACTTATAGCCACAGAAATAGTGGAGGGGAATTAAAAAAACTGTATAAGTATATAGGATTTTAAAAATAAAAAGTGCAAAGGCATTCTACATATTCTGAAGCTCCTTGATGACCGCTCTCAAAGGGACTTGTCTTTATTAATGACATAAAAACGTCTTTAACAATTTTATTTCACCGTTCTTTATGGGGTTCTATTTGAGACACAAATTATCGACTCGGTTTGATCCCACGCTCAAAATAAAATATCATATTTCCTGTCAGAGAAGCGAGCTTCGGTATTCGAGTGTCTTTTTTCGACATTTTTTCAAAGCAACAATTTTTTAAGGAACTGCGTCGCACATGTTTGCTCAACATAGCTTCGAGTTGCTTGTGTATGTAGTATGTAGGTAGCTCTTTTTTCAGCGTCTGCCCCAAATGCAATGGGACTTGAAATGGCTGACAGCTTGTGAATACCGTCATTAGAATCGTGTGTCATGCATTAACCGTTGCGCGCGTCGTGACAGTTACAGGTATCTATTCTATTTTATTTCCTAGTTAATTCTTTAAATTGTTTTATTTTTATAGTCGATTGTTTTCAAGGTGTTGAAGGAAGAACGATAATCGTGTTTAGTGTTATCGAAAGTTATATACTTAGTTAAAGTTGCTTTGGGGACAAGAAATACCAGATCTATTTACTAACAAACTTTTTTGTAAAAAAAACTGTCAAAACTCGGATTTAATACCTGTTATTAGTTATGTACATTGGAGATTACCGGCAATCAGGCTTTGAGCCGGTGTTAGGTAATTTGTACAGGAAGTGAGGCCGCGGGCGGTTTGTTAGCATTGTCTATGGCCGCTAGACTAGTTCTGGAGCGGGTTAGTGTGCGCTTGGTGTGCAGCACGTTACACGTAGGGTTACCAAATCAATTACGGGGCCCGACACCGGCGACGAATTTCATCGGCACGACTTTATGGTTGCGGCAAACTGAGCTCTGCGGTAGATCTATAGGTAGTTTACTATAGTTACAGTAGAAAAGTTCTACTGGGTCGAATGTGTTGAGAAATTCGAGTCGTTTCATTAAAGTCAGCTATAAAATCAAAACACATTAATTAAAACGAACCCGCTTAGAAAATAAATTGATAGAGTTAGACCAACTTAAGTTGACAGCGATACTGATAGAATAGAATACCTCGAATATAGAATCAGAATATATTTTATTTGTAATAAGTCTATGTCTATGTGTGACTGCATATTTCTTATAGGTTTTCCTGTCATATATAGGTAAAGAACTATTTTGTATATTTTTTTCAAAATTTTAGACCCAGTAGTTTCGGAGATAAAGGGGGGGGGGATGGACATTTTTTGACTATTTTCTTAAATAACTTCTAAACTAGGTATTTATTTTAAAATTAAAAAATATATATATTTGAGATTCTCAAAATGAGCTCTTTCATTTGATATGTAACACGATATACATAGTTTAAAAAACATTATTTTTTAATTTTCTCATTTACCCCTCTAAAAGCCAAAAGTGGCCTCCATATACCTATAAAATTTATTTGTTTACGTAAGATGTCCGTCTTTGGGTCACAAATTTACATATGTGTACCAAATTTCAACTTAATTGGTCCAGTACTTTACGAGAAAATGGGCTGTGACAGACGGACAGACAGACAGACAGACGCACGAGTGATCCTATAAGGGTTCAGTTTTTTCCTTTTGAGGTACAGAACCCTAAAAAGAAGTCAATACAAACTTTCTTATCATTTTCTTCTCTTTATCATTTTCTGCACTTTTCTTTGCAAATAAATGCTTGTAAAACGCACTTATGCTATGTAGTAACCGTCTACAGACTAAATAGCCCTACAAATACGAATAACTTCCAACAGTTATAGTAATACTCGGCTATGCATATCAATCTCGCGAATCTACATCGGTACTTAAAATCTAATATAATAAAGGTCATTTATCTCCGAAATATGTACTGAAAAACAATCTCGATAACCCTATTTGGCGGGTGTTGCGCCCGCGCTTCTCACGGCGCGGCGCTTGCATAAGACGCGGGCGCACGTAACCTGCCGTAACGCGCATTATGCATGTGGGCCGCATGTCGGCCGAGCCGAATGTACGTACACGTACGCTACGCATGCAACATCCTTTACTCTGCCTATGCTGATGTTACTATTGTTTACGTTTGAGCGGTACCTGGGCTGGGCATTTTCATTTAACTTTAAAGCGCGACTTAAGTCGTGTTTCAGTTACACCGTTACATTCCTGACAAAATGTATGGGATTTGACATTGACCGTCAGTTTTGTAACGATTGCTAACCGGCCGTTGAAGGTGCACAGTTAAGTGAAAATGCCCACCTACACAATCATGCTTCATGTGACCATTTATTTTGTTGCATATTGGTTAATAATTTTTCAACCAATTATTATGCCAATATAAAGCAGTTTCTACGGACAGCTATAGGATATGGAAGTACTCAACTACTTAAAATTCTCTTCTCTATCTCAAAATCTTAAGTGATTTTTTGTAGTGTCAGATAGATACGAGAACTTCAAAGTGTCCGAATTATGAATAAGTCTTTTGCACTCGAATCTTCAAGTATCTTAAGCTACTGATCCCCGTGACTGATAATAGGAGCCGCATCACTCGCATCACATCTCAATCTTAAGTCTCCGATTCTGGCACATGCCCGTCTATTGTGGTGCTACCACAAATGCTTGTCCGTGTAACGTTACACGCGAAGATGACATGCGCACGGGACATCCAAGATTGTCTTCCGCAGATAAATGCCCAAATCTCGCCTCCATCAACAAAAGATCGAGTTCCGCGTCTGGAATCGAATCCGCACTAAGCGCACGGAAGCGGTAGGCGCCGGCAGCTGCCCGAGTATCAAATTAATGCGAAATGCGATAAGTGAACGGAGACAGAATGTTTTTACGCTAAATCAACTTCAGACAGAGATCCGTTGTGGCCCGTATCTTAAACGGCGGCGGTGTAGCTCGGATGATTAAGCGAGAGTAACCTTAATGCTCCGATACTCTCGGCTTTAAGAATGTAGGACGACATGCACGGTACTGCACATCACATTTATTCACTGTTAGATTACACATTTATACTAGTAGCTTAAAATGAAACAAGGGAAAAACTAAGCGTAAATAGAAGAAAATAAATGTAACTGGAAATACCTACACTCAAGTTTTGCGTAGGTACTTTCATATCTGACAATTCTGTTCAAACTGTGCCCCTTTTCCTAGATTTTAAAGACGGCACACTTGTATAATACTTAATTTATAAAAGAGGTGACAAACTGGGAATTCATTAAAATCGGGACCTTATTTTACCTATGCTTATTAACTATCAAGCCGTTAACACCTGAAATAACTTCAACCGTAAACACATTCTATGTTTTTAAATGTGACTTGAACGAAATCCTGAATCAGCGTCTGCTAAGATGCATATTGCATACCTACGACACGACACACAGAATGCGTACCTACAACAATATTGTGCTCATCGTAATGTACCTAGTATCAATTGCAACGCCATCATTTCGTGCGGTTGTTTATTTTAGTCGTCACATCTGCGCTCATTCGTATAGGTAAATGTAAAAGCTATTGCGCTTTGTGTGGCATCCTTCCTCAAAGCTCAAGCTATTCAACATCGGAGAAATCCGAGCATGAAAGAGATAATGCAAAACGACCCCGAGGCTCTTTCATAACTTGAAAGGATGTCATCACCTGTACCCGTAGATAAATCTATATCGTATTTCACCAATGGGATGGATATCAATTGAGAAAATAATTAATTATTACGTTTTCATAAAAAAATAACTTAAAAAGCTAGTTAACGGCTTCTTAGCCTAGTCGGTGTCGGTAGTGACCCTGCCTACGAAGCAGGAGAATTTTTGTCGGCTTTTTCTACTGACAAAGCTCGCTAAGCTGGCGTAAAAACTAGTGCCTACGCCAATTCTTGGGAATAGTTGCGAAGCGGACCCCAGGCCGTGCCGTGGCAAAATGCCGGGACAACGCGAGGAAGATGATAATGAAAGCTGGCTAAGCTGGCTATATCATAAAACTAAGAATATATTTTAAAATTTGTATTTTCACAGTAAGGTTGTCATATGTTGGGCGCGGTGCGGATATCCTGTGACCGGATATGACGGGGTGAAAGTGGGGTAGTCGGGGGAGCTTCCGGCAACGTCCTCGCCCTGCCGGGATATTACTTCCGGTCTCCTATCTGCACAAACTAACCATTGGAGTGTACTCTTTCATTATTGCTCATAAGAAATAAAACATCAAAGTACAAGAAATTCTCTTATTACCGTGAGGCTTTTTATCTAACAACCAACCTTAAACCGTTTAGTAAGTACATTTATTTTGTTGAAAGAAAAACATGTGTTTACTGTTGTAAGTACAATGTACTTACATAACATGTCAGAAGGTCGCTGAGACCAAACAGATGATGAAACACTAAAAAGCCATTAGATAGAAATCAAACTCTGCTGAAAATGATAAATGACTTATTTAATTTCATTCCAGGTTAAAATCATTCGCTTGATCGGGACTCATAATCAAAACTCACAGCAAGCACCAGTTTTCTCTCTCATCATCATTGGCCTTCAAGTGTATTACAGACTATACAAGCAGTGTCAGGTAGAAAGACAAGGTTTTTCGTGGCGGTAACACGACCACAGGCCTGGCAGGTGTAATGTGCCCGTGGCGAGCAGCACGGCTACCACCAGTTTTGACATTGACAGATACGCTCGCGTCTACGTAAATTACTTTCTATACATCTCGCTTCCACTAATATGCGAGTACGAGCGAGATGCATATAAAGTAAGTTACTTAAACGCGAGCGTATCTGTCAATGTCAAAACTGGTGGTAGTGGTTCAGGTGTCGGGCTGATGACGCTTGGCTCGCTTACTTGCGAGTGACTTAAACCAAGCGTCGTCGTGAATTTTACGCCCGTCAAATACCAGTTTGCGCCACTTGACTCTGTCCTCGGCAAGTTTCTCCCATTTGTGAACCGGGTTGTTGAATGCGTGCATGTCTCGCTTGGCGCAATCTTTATGTCGTAACATTGGCCGACCGACGCTTCTCTTGGCATCAGCTATGGCACCAAGCAAAACACGCCGCTGTAGACGAGAAGGTTGCATTCGATGCACATGCCCCAGCCAACGTAAGCGTCTATCTGCTTTAGCAGCGCAAAGAGGCTGGACAGCTGAGCAATCTCAAGCATCCTTTCGTTTGTGACCCTATCTTTCCAGTGTATGCCCAAAATGTTCCGGATGCAGCGCATGTGGAAAGCGTTAAGACGACGTTCGTGCTTGGCATACGAGGTCCAGGTCTCAGCCCCGTACAAGAGTATGCCCAGGATGCACGTTTGATAAACAACCATCTTGGTTTTCCTGGTAAGATGTTTATTTTGCCATACTCTTGTACTCAACTTCCCAAACATCGTCGCCGCTTTTCCGATACGAACGTCAATTTCTGCATCCGGTGAGAGATTGTTAGTAACCGTCGACCCGAGGTAGCAAAACTTGTCGACTGACTCGAGCGGGGCGCCACCCAACAGAATTTTCGGTGTTTCCGCACACCCTTTTGAGCCAGTACCTACAACAGTTTTTCGGGGATTTATGGACATAGAGAATAGAGCACAGGCACGCGAAAACTTGTCCATAATGGTCTGAAGCTCAAGCTACGGTATGGCGATGAAGGCTGCGTCGTCGGCAAATAGCAAATTGTCAACGAATAAATCGTCTCGTTTTTGCTTAGACTTTAATAGTGACACATTGTAAAGTTTTCCGTCAGCCCTCGTATGAAGATGGATACCCTGTTGGTCGTCACCGAACGCAGTTTTAAGCAGTAACGAGAAGAATATACCAAACAGGGGAGGCGCCTTGCCGAACACCTCGACGCATAGAGAACGGGTCAGACACGGTACCGTCGAATACCACTGCACCTTGCATACCCACGTGCAACGACTTCACAAAGACTCAATAGTTTTGGGGGGCATCGAATGTGTTCTAGTACGGAGTAAAGCCCTTCCCTACTGACGGTGTCGAAGGCCTTATTCAGGTCAACGAACGCAACAACAAGGGGTGTTCTCTGCTCTCTACACTTTTCTTGAATCTGCCGAAGTGTAAAGATCATATCCGTTGTAGACTGGGCACGGAATCCACACTGGCTTTCGGGATATACGCGATTGGCAAGTTGCTGTAGCCGTGAAAGAACTACCCGACCGAATAACTTGCCCACAATACTAAGGAGGGAAATGCCCCGGTAATTGTTGCAATCACCGCGGTCTCCCTTTCCTTTGTACAGTGTGATGATGTCAGCATCACGCATATCCTGTGGGAACATGCCTTTCTCCCAATATTCCAACAACATACTATGCAGAATTGGGCCCACACACTCGAGTTTTATGATGTCTGCTTGAGTACCATCACTGCCAGGACTCTTTCCGCGTTTCAGCTGCTTCACAGCCTTATGAAATTCCTCTATAGAAAGTGGCGCTTCTAGTTCGACCCATGTTGCTAACTAGTAGTTCAAAATGATAACCCTATATTTTATCTGCAGCAGCGGAAAGCCTACGTCCCTACGCCGTGTAGCACTAGTTACTTATTCGTAGCACTATATCTTCATGTTTATTATTAGTGTCCGACCGAAACATGTTTTTTTGCCGAAACCGAAACCGAAACCGAATGTTCGGCTTTGGCTCTAGTTTCGGCCGAAACCGAAACCGAAACCGAACCTTTTGTAGACTTGTTAAAATCGTTGAAAAAATGTCATAAAACTGCTGTTACACACATATTAAGGGGCTGTCAACTCAACACCCAATGTCCTTGAAATTGATGTTGCTTAATTAAGCAGTTTTTTAAGAAAATTACTAGAGTTAGACCAAGATAATTCTGCAACGATTTTGATAACACACGGAGTGCAAGTGTTATTTTAAACGTCAAAACTTCTATGAAATTATGACGTATAAATATCATTTGCACTAGTTGTACTGCGTATGCTATCAAAATAATTGCAGAATTTTCTTAGTCTAACTCTATTCATTCACCAGTCAAGCTAACATGTAGATACAGGGTCAAGCAAAAACGCGAGCGCAGCGAGCGCGAAATTTTTTGTTGAAATATAGCAAGGCCGGGAACCGATCTTCACCTGGGCCTAAAAGTCCGAAGTGCCCCAGTGAGGCGAACTTTCACGTCAAAGCCGTGCTTCAGGCTTCAGGATAAGTAGTTGAGCACAGACTCCAACCAATGTTCATTGTATTAAAAAGCGAGATATTTCCTTGGGCGCTGGTGGCCTAGCGGTAAGAGCGTGCGACTTTCATTCCGAAGGTCGCAGGTATAAGCCCCGGCTCGTACCAATGAGTTTTCCGGAACTTATAGGTATACGAAATATCATTTGATATTTACTATTTGCTTTTCGGTGAAGGAAAAACATCGTGAGGAAGCCGGACTAGTCCCGATAAGGCCTAGTTTACTCTCTGGGTTCGAAGGTTAGTCTGACTGATGGCAGTCGCTTTCGTAAAAACTAATGACTACGCCAAATCTTGGGATTAGTTGTCAATTGGACCCCAAGCTCCCATGAGCCGTGGCAAAATTTCCGGGATTACGCGAGGAAGATGATGAGTTTTCTTATTATTCCTTTGCCCAGGCCCAGTAACATGCGACAGTGCTATCTCATTTACTCCGATACAATTAGACAGTATGCGCGTTATAGGTATTAACAGCCTCTTAAGACTGCGTCTAGTGGCGCCCTCATAAGTGGAATTGTGTTTTGATAATAAACCAATTAATTTCTGTACCTATACATGAATCAGTATATGTAGGTACATATTAATATTGTTGTCTTGTACTTATTCCCCAACTTTTGGTCTTTGTCACATAGTTTAGTTTCATAGTACTAAGTACCATTCCGTAAGTTTCGGCCCGGCCGAAAGGTTCGGCCGTTTTTTGGCCGAAACCGAAACTACAGCCGAAACATGATTTTTTGGCCGAAACTGGCCGAAACCGAAACCGAAACCGAACCTTCGGTCGGACACTATTTATTATACAATAGCAACAACCGCGCACAACTTATATTAGTAGGTACCTCATAAGCTTTTCGTACGAGTATATTTTACTAACGCAGGTAGGTAACGTGCAGTTCTAAATACCTATTATACTTATACATCGAACGAACCGAAATTTCTAGATAGAAGTAGATGAAAACCCAACTTAAGTTTGATATGGCTTATGTTATGGCCCTTACGAGTATGGGCAAGACGACAATTTACTTATATCTATAGGTGATTACTTGAAATACATAGGAATATAATTAGTATATTTCAATCATTTAATAAAGCAGCTATTTATGTACAATTGTACAAGCGTATGCAGTTATTTAGTGAGCAAATGAAATCATCTCCACAAAAATAATTCTTGTGTATTGTATTCCTAATAGAGAAGATTAATGATCCCATTACATTAAAACAAGTTGTTTACAATAAATCATAAAATTACGTAAATTAGTGTGTGTAATTGTGTAAGTACATAATTATACTGTAGATACCTCTCAGCGCTAATAACTTTTTTATATTTATTAGAACTATCTAAAGATAAGTAGGCAATTCTGTTTTATGTAATAATCTTAAACAAAACCGTGAGTGAGCTATGATTTTAATTAGCTTTTGAAACTGTAGAAGTAACTTTATGTTGTGGGGTATAAGGCAGTCTTCACACTAGAAGCGGATATTGCGGACAATGCGGACCAACCGCACACCGCTCCGGTGTGCGAGAAGGACAACACTGCACGCAGTTTTAAAATAAGGCTGTCCCATTTCAAAACCTAGTAAGGGACAAATTTCTCAAAAAGAGTTTTTTATGTTGTGCAAGACTAGGTGGGTCCAAATAACATAAAAAACTCATTTTGAGAAATTTGTCCCTTACTAGGTTTTGAAATGGGACAGCCCTAAAAATGCACTGCGTGTGGTGTGCTATGAAAACCTTTGCAGACTTGCATTGGTCTAACTCCATTACATACTTTATTCTGTGGGCGAGTATCGACGGGTCGCCGCGGGAGAGCTCGGCTATAATAATATTACGCGCGTTATTACCGCGTTACGACGCAACGGGGGTATTACGTGTTGCGATCGATGTTTACGTTCCCCGTATGGCTTTATTAAGCGCCGGTTTACGTTATTTACCTAATTAAGGGACTTTTAATTAAATATTGCAGTGGTTGGTTATGTTACTTATGTTACAGGCAGTGACGGTAAGATCCCTTTAGTTAATGTTACGGAGTCACAAAAATTAAAGCGTAGCTCTTTGAAATTTTGAAAATATCAAAGATCTAAACTAGAAGCACTTTCTAATGTAGGTAAGTCAGATTGATAAGGGTTGCATTAGGTACCGTAAGTGTTGCCAAAATAAGTATGAAAAGTTTCATTACCTCGCTTTTCAAGTTATCGCAAAATATTAAAGTGTTAAATAAATTCCTGAAATCAGTAAGTATTTAATGAGTGAAGATGACGTAATATTGATCATAATCAAGTAGTAAATAAAATACCTACGTCTACAATAAAAACTGTCTGCCTAATGATTTGTTCACTGATACTCCCCAGAAAATAGCACATAATTACCCTAACGCTTGCTGCTAAACAATCAATCTTTTTTACTCCCGATTCGATTTAGAACTGGTTAAGACGTAGATAGTTAGTGTAAGCAAATCTGGAGTAGATAATTTATTCTAATTTTTGCACAATCTAAAACTTAAATTAGGGTTAACAAATGACCTTTAAATTAGAATCAGAAAGTTTCCAGATTAGAGATTACTAGAACCGATGGTCGCTGGGGCAGTGATGTTCGGCAGTAAAAAGACGAGACGACCTGCGAGTTGGCCGACGATCTGTCAAGATTGCACTGGACAGAACTTCCTCCTCCTCATATTTTTTGTTCCCTTCTCATAAATTTTTTTTCGTGGCTTTACGCACCTTCGAGCAACACGGAAGGGAGGCGGAATTCGCACTATTTCCCCTCTGCCGAGGTACAAGATTAGCGCGTCAATCTAATCTAGCGCGGGTAATAAAACTAGTTGCACTTGGATTTTTCACTAGACCGAGTCCAGACGCGCGCGTGAACACTGCTGCACAAAAATGCCTGTTTGCTCGGTTTTTTGTTATAAAAAGAGGTCGGGGACATCAAATTTACAAAAAGAAAGTGTTACATTTCACATGTAATTTTTTTTTTTACATATCATACGTTTAATTACATTCAAACACAATTATTATATTTTAGTCTCATGTAATTGTTGGATTTATCGATTTTGCTCGCTCAGTACAAATTGCGGATCGGTCGAGCGACAAATCCGACTTCTCATCTCTCAGAATACAATAACATACTTCAACGAAAATGTGTTAGTGTGCGTGTTTTGACACTTGTCACTCGTCCGTACACAAAAAGAGATCGAGGTTTGCAAGATTTGTCTTTGACGTGTGTCATTTTCTATGTATTTGTGTCGTCATTACAGATTGGATTTTGTATGTAAGTGTGTGAGAAGTGCGACTGTGTGCACCTTTCCCCCCGCGAAAAATGGCAGAAAGATTTGTACGGTGAGATATCGCTTGGGCCCCTCCCTTCCGATGTGTCGGAAGCCGGTGTTGCTCGAAGTTACGCACCCTCTAATATCAGGTGATGATGATGATGATGATGGTGATAGGCGTATAAAAATAATATTTGTACAAATAAAGACACTCAAACCAAGTGTGACTTTGTTTCGATCTAAACTAAAGTTAACGATCGTTAATTCAAATAATATTCTACACCAATTAAAAAGAGCCGTTCCTGATTAAGCCGACTAGAATTGAATCGAGACTGTTCATAAATGACCAATAACGGTCTCGCGTCCACACATGGACCGAAATAAAGTGCAGACTAAACATAACTTTGTACGAGTGTCCACACGTGCGCCGTCGATCAGGACAAGCGTACACTATTGCAATACTACACAGTTGCAATATTCATTGTATAATCATAATATTACAAAAATTAAAACTCATTCTAAAATATATTCTGTAAGTAGGCCTCATGGGCTCTTTCACAAGTATTAATTCAATACAACATAAACAGTGACATCATTATAATATAGTGTCATGAAAAATACATAACAATTTAAAAATACAACAGCTAATAAATTATTACTACAATATAACAGAGATATGTCGTATAGCATCTACGGTTAATAATAGGTACATTTAATTTGGAGATGTAAAAAGTCCCCATTGTCCCTTCTCCTTCTGGGCTCTACTTTGTCTACATTTGATTCTGACGCGTGTAGCTATCCGATAAACTGCGGCTGGCTGTACTTACCTACCAACCTTACGTACCAAAGTTGCAATGCAACATGTAAGCCCAGAGGCCAATTCGCACTTCGAAAATCTTATCTTAACCTGTTGTCGTTCTGTTAATGATGGCATCTTACTCGCATTAATTGTATTAAGTGCGGGCGAGATGCACAGATGTTTATTACAGATCAAGATGAGTTTGAAAGCGTGCACTTATTGGTTGGCGTGAGATGCCAGGGCTGGACCGCAAAAATTTAATTGCACGCCCTTATTTGCTTAGATGCCCGAAATTTGCAACATTGATGTTCGCGGTAGTCCCCCGATCACACGACTTAAGGTCGTATCAAAACAACATGAAAACCATATCAAGTTGTTAAAACAGAGTCGGCCCCCTGCGTCGAAATAATCGAATTCTCGGAATCGGGTTAATTCAGTTTGTGACGTCACCGCCGCGTCCGCCGCCGCCCGCGGCGACGCTTCCTGATGCGATGGAATAACTCGAGTTATTCAATTATTTAGTTTATCATTTTATAGGAGCGAGAGAATTTTGAGAGCGGGCTAACGCAAAATTTTATATTGAATATTTCCGTTTTAATTAAGGGCAAATTCCATAAAACAGAATCTTAGACTGTATTTGCAGGGGCAGCCCACGACGAAAATCTTAAAACTTGCCTCAAGGCAAACATGTCGAGTTGTCGACGTGATTTTCTAATTATCATTTTTATTTATTTTTAATTGTATGTACTCTCTGTACTATCTATATCGTTACCCTGCATACCGTAGCACTATAATTTTAGTATAATAATAAAAATACCTGAGGTAGTGATATAGTCTACGGATCTGACCAGCAAAATTTTAAATATTTTGTAGTACTACTATGCATACGAAGTAAAGTGTACATCGATCGTCGTCGGGACGGGAGAAATTACGGAGTACCTACTTTTTGCAGAATGTTGTGTAAGTACGACAAACCTTAATAGTTAGCTTAGGTTAGTTTTTCAAGCATTTTTCTTGTTAGTTTTAGTAGTTATATTTTATAAGTAGCCATCATGTTATTTTTGTTTTATCACTTTGTTTTCTACCAATAAAGTAGGTATTGTTAGGTAAGGTTAACAAAGTTCAAGGATATTGAAGTCTAGGCAGAAACTTTTTCTAGTTAATAGCTGTTATTTTCCTACTCTATCACAAGAACAGTAATTATTTGCTGAGAAACTCCATTAGTACCTACCTAACCCGGAAACCAATTGACATCCAAATTGGCGAACGCAAACTAACAGGGAGTTCTGAAGGCTAATGTTATTTAAAAACTGCAAAATTGTAAAGACAAATAAATCATAATAGGTACCGACACATTTAAATACTTGAAATCATTAAAAAAGTTAACCTGTATACGAGGTTTTTAGGTAGTCTAAAACAAGTTTATATGAATCAAAAACAAAAGCTCCTAAGAACCAGCGTTATTTTTGTAAATTATGAATGTGGAACTTTTTTTATTCCATTATAGTTACTTAGTTCAAAATTAAATTTGGTTTTATTCTTTTAAAAGGATCTCAGTACTTAGGAGGATAAAAGTACCTAGTCAGTACCATAAATTGTGATTAGGAATTGCATTTTGACGACAGATGTTGGGATAAGGGTGCGCGCGCGGCGGGTCGTCCGAGCTGAGCCAGTTGATTGACTGTGCTCCGTGCGCAATTGGCGCCCATTCACATTATTTTGGTTGTTAACCCTTCGCCTTTGGGTGGGGCACGGATCGTAGCCATTGTTAAATGGCTTCATTAAGCTATTGTGGGCTCAGCTGATCTAGCTTTCATTTTCAGCTTGTGTATGGTATGGTTTCCAAATACTGAAAAATGTTTTGGTTCGAGAAATTATTAAAAAAATTGAGTTTTAGTTTAAACATTAGAATAGCTAAAAACTCCAGATTATTTAATCATTCACTTAAAGATGTTCTTTGAAAAAATTAAAAGCCTTGACTAACTCTGATTGGAACCACATGACGCCGCGGAACGACAAAATAAATTAAAAAACAATCACCAGATCATTTGAGTAAACAGAAAAAAGTTTAAGCTTCGCTACGGGCGAGACATTTTGCTCCCGAAAACAAACCCGGTAGTTTTTAAAACGCTGTTCAACGTGTTTCAGGTTACGAGCAGGCTTAGGTACGAGAAATCTGTTTGAGTGACTACGTTAACGACGTTTTTGTTTCGAGGGCTATACTCGGCGTGGGAACTTTCGGGGTCAGGTGGCACATGTGGTGCACTTCTGTTTAAAACTTTTTAAAATAATATTCAACAACACTAATGTAGGTGGCAGAGATTACAGTGTTCGCGGGGGACGAGCCTATCTCGTGCCTGGCTGGTGGTCCATAAACAATAACACGGCGTTATTTATCTTATATTATTATGACTAGCGCGGTTTACGATGGAAGGATCGCTGAGAAGTTCAGGTTACTAACTACTTTACGTTTAATGAAGTAACCGCTATATAAAACGCATATAAAATACTTTTCGAGGGGTGGTTTGCCGGCAAATTCAAGTTTTTATGGTAAACAAAACAGATACCTGAGTGGAGAACATCACTGTTCAATTAATACGGTTTTTTTTATCAAGCTATGAGGCGAGTGGTGTTCGCTTTTTTGCGTAATCAGAGTTAGAGCATTTTTTCTTTATAATTAAATCTCTGCAACGGAGCACCGCCCGGCATTGGCTTCTGTTCGTCACACGAGCCCGTGGGATTGCAGTGATAATGGCCAAGAATTCGCGACGTGGGTGTCCGGCTTGCGTACGCTTTATGCAGCACTTTTTATGCCTCCTTTTACATCCGAAGGATCAATGCGCATCAGTGCGCAATTAGCACACTTTCTGAATGGAATACACCCAGTCACATCGCAGTCGAATTCAATAATGGGTACTCCTACATTTACATTCACTAGCAGACTTGGATATAGCCTTTAATAAAGTTCGGAACCATTGAATCCACGTCAAGATAATCTCGCATCAGTTGCTATGTATGTATCTATGTAAACACGGATGGAATATTTTGTGCAATTCCGTAACGAAACGGGCGGTTCGTCGCGTCTACTTGGTGTGTCATTGTCGGACATCAAATACATTATTTAGCGAGTCGGAGTCGTGGGTGCGAGAGGCTGCGGCTGCGCCGTGCTCGAGAGTAAGACGGAAGCTAATACGAACGCCCACACCGCTTGCGTCAGAGTCGAATCTTAACCTCTAATTATCACTTCCTATTGTACTGGAAGTCTTACCACGCGGACGTAATAATTCGTATGATAATTTCCTATATACACAAGCCTTACATTTTAGTCAGTTCCCATGTTATATTAGTAATAATCCAGGTAAATATAACACTGCGAATACGAGTGAACAACTTGAGAATATTAATTTACGGGGGAGACACGACCTCCAGAAAGGGTATAAAGACACGAGAAGGAAATAAAAGTTAAAGGACGAATGAATCGAGAAAGATCACGACTTCGTGAAAGAGGTTCTTACAATTTTAATGCCTACATAACATTCTAATAATTATAATAATAATACTACAATAGTACTACAAGTACTTACCTGCGCCTGTTCTCGAGAATAGTCGTGCCACGCTCTATTGGGATCGATCTATCATCACTGACAGGACTATTGTCGCCAATAAGCCTGACATCGTGCTGATAGACCGATCGCAGCGCCGGGCCGTGCTCGCCGACGTCACCATCCCCCATGATGAGAATCTCGTGAAGGCCGAGAAGGACAAGTCCAGCAAGTACCTAGACTTAGCTCACGAGATTACCGCCATGTGGGATGTTGACTCGACGATCATTGTTCCGATAGTTGTGTAAGCGAACGGTCTCATAGCGAAGAGTCTCGACCAACACCTAGAGAGACTCTCGCTGGGTGGTTGGATCAAGGGTCAGATGCAGAAGGCGGTAATTTTGGACACGGCGGGTATAGTACGACGTCGGTTCCTCACTCTGCGGCCCTGACCACCGGCAGCTTGGGCCAAGCCCCGCTGCCGGCGGCACCCTAGGTTAGGTTTTTTATAATGTGTTTATATATTTTTGTTATGTTTTGTAAGTGTTTTTATATTTTACTTTTATACTCACATTGTAAAATCCTAACCTAAGACCCTAATTGAATAAAGAAAATGATAATAATAGCATACCTTCAGATCCACAACAGAGGCTTCGTAATCTCACAGAAAGCTCATCCACCTTAGGTTTCGTCAAACAATAATATCATTATAAAGTAAAGTACGGGTAGAAATTGTATGTTGATTACGATACGGACATTCAGTAACCTAATCCAGGAGATGTTCAATGCTTTCTTGTACGTGTCGGTGACAGACACTTCCCGGTTCAATGCTCCCGCGCAGCATTGAGCGATCGACGACTCACAAACACTCTCATACCAATGCAGGCTATGTTCCTTCAAATGCATCTAATAAACTCCTTTTGTTACGGCATTTGACTGTATCGGAGAGATGGTTATTATATGCAAACACTATTTCTAATAACGTCTCTGATTACATAAAGCTAGCTAGGATTGCATATAGGTACTAAGATTTTTCGACTTGTATCTGCTGCAAATCAAAAGCAAAATAGAAGTATAAGTATTTTAATAGTTTTGATGAAATTCATCTGACCACACTTTTGACATTTTTAATTGACTCTCTTTTAGGGTCTTACTTAATAGGGGTAGGAGTGAGTACCTTAACTATGTCGTTCTTTATTGGGGCTCAAAATTCAAACAATCTACATATTTTCTTTCCAAATATTTTGCCCCAGGTTCATTTTAAAGTTTAGGTAAGCGTGAACACACACGCATAGACACACATTCAGAGAGTTAACAGTGTTTTTAAAAGACATTTTAAATTAGTACTTACCTACCTTATAGTTAGTACCTTGTACAGACGATCGACTATTTTTCTTTTCTTATGTGATAGGTTAGGTACCTACCTACTTACTTAAAATTGTGACATGCACACTTTTTGTTGTCATACTGAAACCTAGTACCTATTCAAAACAAAACGTCATCTAAATATTGCATAATAGGTGCAATACGAAGCTTAGATCATTGTTACACATTTGTCATCACCACAATGATAAGGTTGTCACGAGATGCTTTTACAGGCGCATGTGAGACAGGCGGTGTCAGACGTGAACGAGTCGACATCAGATCAATTTATTTTTTCTCTTTACTCTCTCGAGCAAGTTAAGTGATTTCTTACGTCACAGCCTTGAATTGATTTGCCGGCCGCCTCTCATTTCCGGAAAAGTACTTGCCATGAGACTCGGGTACGACCGGACCGGACTCAATAGGTTCTACAGTTCTAACACGAAAACCGTAATTCGGACAGTGTTGACATTTATAAATCTTTTTCTGTACTTATACAGAGTTTATATCCAATAAAGATTATTATTTTTAGGGTTCCGTACCTGAAAAGCCAAAAATGGAACCATTATAGGATCACTTTGTTGTCCGTCCGTCTGTCTGTCAAGACCCTACATCTCGGGAACGCGTGAAGGTATCGAGTTGAAATTAAAACCGTACTCAGATCTACAGTCCCTTGAAGCTGTGAAAAAAATCAAACTTCTAAGTTAACGTAAAAAAAAGATACGGCAGTTTATGCCGCAAAAACGAATACATATTTCGACTTCGATACTCAACGGAATCAATATTTATAGGATACCTACTTTCCTTCGAGCAACACCGGCTTCCGACACGAATATTTTTTTTAAGTCTATCAACTATATGTACGGTACATATGATCTAACCCTTATTTATATGACAAATCTGTTGCAACATCATATTTACTCAAGGTCGACGCCTGGAAAATCAATAAGTAAAACGTGAAGAGGAAATCCCACCATACAATTAATATGTCGTGTGCGATCTTGATGACTATTAGAATAAAATATTATCGTATTGTTCGTGGCTAATAAAAATGTTGATTACTTCAACATGATAAATTATTTGCTCATAATGCTCATGTTTAAAATTCTCAAACCATCGAGCATTTTACATGAGATTAAAACTTAATCGGAGCGGCCAAGTTACTCAAAAATATCTGCACAAGCGTTTTAACGCCTTGACAATAGAGGCATGTTCATCAGGCAATCTGATGGCGACAGTAACGTAATGAATATGACAACAGTAAGTACGTGTGCTCAAGTACTTCACTGGTCTCCTGTACAGTCAGCAGCAGATGTAGCTATAATAAGCTGGCAAGGTTTTTGGCATGATCTGAACACAAGTTTAATTGAGTGTCAACTGTCGAGGACTACCTACATGTTACCTGATAGACAAACATACAAAATATTAAAATTAAAAAACATGATCACGCTTACGCTCAGTGCGAGTGCGAGAAGAACACGAACTTACTGGGCCCTTAATGTAAGATGTAATGTTTTGAAAAAACGTGTCCCGCCTAGTTTCTTGCCGTTCCCATATTGGGATACCCTCCTCCTCCAATTGAGGAGGGATTTAATTTTCTCGGGCAGAGGCGTAGGGTTAGAGCCGGCGTAATATTTAGCTTTATTTGACGTTCGTAAGCGTATTGTAGTACATAATGCCTACTTGAAAAATAAACTATCTTTATGCAGTACCTACATGAATTAGGACCATATTAACAGGATGGTAAAATTGCTTTTTAATCGGGTTTGTTACCATTCAGTCAGTATAGTAGTAGGTATAGTAACCGCTGCATAAATGAAACAATACCTTCTGTTTCAGCTGTTTAGGGGTTTAAGGACCCGTGGTAATTTTGAACGTCTCACCACTAGTCACCACTCTCACCAGCTTAGCTAATTCTGCTGTTGACTTAACATAGGTGTATAAGTACCTACATTTTAATTGAATAATCGCAATTGCTTATAGGTACATATAACCAAAGTAACGTGCCGCGTATGTTTTTGAACTGTAAATTACAAAATTAGAAACGCAATCATTCCGCTTCTTCGAGCGTGTTATTTCGGATTATTTAAGACATACACAGACGACGAACGTCTCTATGAATAAAATACAAGTTTGGAACTTTGGTTTAAAAATACTAAAGTCCGTCTAAGCTAATTCTGCGCCGATTTGAAGGGACAAGTAATTGCCATAAAAAATGTCTTATTTTCAGAGGAATTTGATGTTTTTGGTACACTTTCACACGTTTGTCTGGCTTCGCTCATACACTGCTGAACCAATTTAGTTAAAAATTGAGTATGGAGATAGTTTGAGTTCCGGAGAAGGGCTTAGGATGGTTTTTACCACGGAAATCATCACTCTAAGCGGACGAAGTCGCGGGCAGAAGTCAGTTTTCCCTTAAGTTACGCAACTGACATTGGTAAAAACCGGCCAAGTGCGAGTCGGACTCGCAAACGAAGGGTTCCGTTCCATTATCTATAAAAACGGTCACCCATCCAAGTACTGACCCGCCCGACGTTGCTTAACTTCGGTCAAAAATCACGTTTGTTGTATGGGAGCCCCACTTAAATCTTTATTTTATTCTGTTTTTAGTATTTGTTGTTATAGCGGCAACAGAAATACATCATCTATGAAAATTTCAACTGTCTAGCTATCACGGTTCGTGAGATACAGCCTGGTGACAGACAGACGGACGGACGGATGGACGGACAGCGGAGTCTTAGTAATAGGGTCCCGTTTTACCCTTTGGGTACGGAACCCTAAAAACGACAACAAAGCTAAAACGGAAAGTTTGACAATATAGGAAAACATTGAAATTAGTTTGTTATAATAAGGGGCAATACGGAAGCCATGTAAATGACACCATAGAGTGGGTCAAGATCGACCAGTGTAGCCAAACGTACTGAACTGACGCAACTCGTTATGTAATGTATCTAATAGGCCTGATCGACTGGTTCGAATCAACGATTAAACAGTATGAAATCTAACCATTTCATAACCTCGTTACGTTCACTGCAATGGTAACAGGGTGTATACCTACCCGTATAAGTCGTGAAACGATGCTACAATATGTATCTACACAGGCAAAGACCTCAAAAACATCTACACAATAAATTACACGCCATGACGCCAGCATTGTTATTCAAGATATCGTTTGAAGACTACGTACTACTCGTATATGTTGTAACTACCTAATTGCGATCCCGATTTTGGTGATAACTCCTCCACCATTCAGGTAACCCAGTTTGACTCTATATGAATTTGACGCCTGCCAAATAGAGCTGTGAGATTCAAGATTAAGCGCCACTTGCACCATCCCACTAACCTGGTGTTAACCGGTTAAACCGTTAACCCAGTGTTATATTGTACTGGTAACCATGGTAACTGCAGGTTTAACCGGTTACCCCCGGGTTAGTGGGATGGTACAAGTAGCCCTAAGAAGAAAAGGAACGATCGCTCAATTAATCTACAGGACGCAGCTAAACGGTAGAACGAGATCGAAATAATTTGTATGGTTAACTTGCTCGCTCGTACAACCCTAGTACCTAGCCGCCAAGAGAGGCCCAATAACTGAATCGGGCTCTAAATGGCCCAATATTTGTATTCTCTAGGTAAGTGGTTCCCCGTTCCCAAAGTTGACTCCTAAAAAAACTAACATTTTTGGAGCCCAACTCTTGGCCTTAAAAAAGGGGGCAGGGCATAAAATATAATTGGTAACGCTCAGATTTCCTTAGTAGTTCCAGGGCCCACTCAATGTTCGGTCGCGACCCATACTTTGGGAAATGCTGCTCTAGGTACCTATATATTTCATAAATCATAATGTCTAGGTCCATTAAGGTTCAGTGTTTATCAGATGATTTAGGTAACTATAAAAGTTTATTGGACCAGAAATTATTCGAATCCCATCGCTTATCAAAGCGAAGTTCACACGTTTAGATTTCAATAGCGCTATTTTGAACATATGTTTATGTTTAGTACCAAAATATACGTTATAGGTGTCTATTTCGTCAAAATAGACACCGACTGTTCTGATGTGTTCCAAACGCAACGCAGTGTGAGGCAAGGCTGCATATTATCCCCTCTACTCTTCAATGTATATGGAGAATACATAATGCGAAAAACCCTTGAAGACTGGCAGAAAGGGTATATGGTCGGTGGTAAATGTATCTCCAACTTGCGCTATGCTGACGATACAATCTTACTCACCACAACCATCGAGGACATGCGGATGATACTAAGATAGACTAGAGGTTGAAAGCGGCAGACTGGGGCTGGCAGTAAACAGGCAGAAGACAAAAGTCATGGTGGTAGATCGGGCTGGCAAGCTGACAGGTTCCCATGAAATCCAGGGTATTGATAGGGTGTATAGCTTTACTTATCTGGGATCTCAGATAAACAATGATGGAAGCTGCGTTCCCCAGATCAAGCGCCGAATCGCAATGGCTAAAGATGCCATGACGCGCCTTCAGATTATCTGGAAAAACCGTAGTATAAGCTTTCATACGAAAACCCGCCTGGTCAGAGCCTTGGTCTTGGTTTCCCATCTTCATGTACGGAGTAGAGACATGGACAATATACTGGCAAGAGAGAGACAAAGAATCGACGCATTCGAAATGTGGTGCTGGAGGCGAATGCTTAGGATACCGTGGACGGCCAAGCGCACAAATGCGTCTATTCTTTCCCAACTGGGCATCAAAACACTTTTGTCCACCATCTGCCGACATCGGTTGCTGGCATACTTTGGCCATGTAATGCGAAGAGGAGCTGAGAGTCTCGAGAAACTGGTTGTGATTGGTGGAGTGGAAGGCAAGAGAGGTCGCGGTCGCTCGCCAACCAGGTGGACTGACCAAGTTAGAGAAGCCACTTCCTCGAGCAAATTCCATCAAGCAGTGAGGGCAACAATGGATCGAGACCGATGGAGACAGCTGATCAAGGATGTGAAACATGGTGATCACAATCCTCAGGAATGAGGGAAGGACTGAAGAGAGAGAGATACGTTATAGGTACCATATGATTATTACTACTTAAACCTAAGCCAGCTACACCTAGATAAAACTAAAACATAACTATATGTAAAAAATCTCCATTAACTCACCCGCTTCCGGTAGACTCCCCAAAATGCTGGCGACATTCCCTCTCTGAATCCAGAATTCGTCTCTGTATTAGGTACAAGCATTCCTGTCATCGTATCAGCATCGTCTGATAAGAATCCGTTCGTGCTCCAGATAAACAATTTTGCTCTCAATTAGCTCATACAACGAAACCAGGTCCGAAGCTCGTCTCAAAACAGAATTCCAATTACATCAGCTTAGTAATGATTATACAAGAGGTGGCACGCGACGCTAGAGCGGAGAAAGCACCGGCCTTGGCAGTGAGGCGCAGCCGGGCGGCGCACGCGCAGGCAGCCAACGACCGGCTTTAGGGTTACGGAGGTGCCGGTACTAAACGGAACGGTGTATTCCCAGTTCCCATTAGTCCCCGCCGACCACGGATGGGAATAGGTGTATTCATATTATTCATTCCCATTTGTCTCCGCCTCAGGTATGGCGGCGATCACGTGTTGCGTGGACAAATGGGAATACAGGACAATGTACGAAATTCTTCGTGGTTAGCGTCCTTACTTTACGTGACAGATTATACTAATACTCGTAATAATGACAGTGTCTCTTTCTATCGCGACACCTGTAAGTTAACCTAACCGACAAGTCCGACAATCATGTGGTAGCTTTAGCCAAAAAACGTAACGATTGAACAATCAGAGTCATAAAGATCTATAGATAAAATGTATAATATGCCAAAAAGGCACGGAACTCTAAATGGCGAGCCCCGCTTGCACTGGCGTGCCGCCGTCTTGTAATTGGCGCGAGTTATCACGCATGCGCAACACACTTTCGTTGTCAATGAACTTGGAAAGCGAAGATGCTCCGTCATTGTCAATCGCCACAATACTGGGAATGCGCTCTCGCCGCGTTACATGCATCGGTGGCGGCTGCACCGCTGCACTTAATGATGCAATCGATAGTTTCTAGTTCTTCTGCAACGCCAAAGAAAAACAATACACATAAAAATTTACCTTTTATTTCTAGAGTCCATAACTCGAATTTAATTTGTACTTGTACAAGTACGCGGGGACTTACGAGGATAAATTAACTTAACATTAGATTTGAGCGACGTCTGACTCGGCGTAGGGTTCGGCAGGTTGCCCCGGAACCGCCGAAACACCACACCCTTCGGCCAGATGTCCAGAAGTTTATTTAATAGTAATGACTATGCAATACAGAGAATATGTAACTAAGACGGAACGGTTACATATCAGAATACCGAAAATTTATTTACCTATTGTTGAATCACCTATGCTCGATTCACCTATTTTTAAATTACCTAACGATCATTTTACCTAAACATTGACTGACCTAAGTTTATAATACCTAAACTCAATTAACCTAATGGACGAAACACCTAATGAACGTTTTACCTAATGCACATTTTACCTAACGTACGTTTTACCTACAGCTATTATACCTAATACATGAAACACCTAAAGCTGACATACCTAATGGACGATCCACCTAAAGCTGATACACCTAATGAACGATATACCTAAAGTTGATTTACCTAATGGATAAAATACCTAAAACTATTATACCTAACGAACGAAATACCTAAAGTCGATATACCTAAAGGACGGAATACCTAAAATCGATATACCTAATGCATGTTATACCGAAAGTCGATATACCTAATGGACGATATGCCTAAAGTTGATTTACCTATTGAACGAAATACCTACCTAATATACCTAACGCACGTAATACCTAAAGTCGATATACCTAATGCATGAAATACCTAAGGCTGGTATATGTTTTAACGAACGAAATACCTATAGCTAATTTAATCTAAGATAATGCCTAAGTAATACCTTCAAAAAGGTAGGCTACCTAAATTACATTCCAAAATTTGGGCCATAATAAACTCGAATATCTTCAATCACGTGTGACTATTATTGAATGCCAGAGTTTCAAGGAAAATGTTTTAATAAAGTGATGGAAAAACTCAGACAACATCAGCAAAAAGAAAATTGGTATTAACAGTTTATTTCTTTATTAAGGGTTTGAACTTGTGGCCATAAATTTTGTAGTTAGATGTAGATGTAGTGTAGGGACGCCCGGCCGGAAGCAGGCGGGCTGTCGATCGCTTGTCGCATTCATTCTGCCCAGTTCCCTGGAGTTGGAGCTGCAGGTTACTGTCCCGGCGGCATTCCCACACTATTCTCCTCAAGTCTTCTTGTTCTCCTGCAGAACAGAAAGACATCTTTGAGTTCGACGTCCTTTAGTTCGTTTTCTTTTAGTGTGTCTCTACCGAATGTATTATATCGCGGTGCCGCGTACATAGTACATTCTGCTAGTAAGTGTAAGCTAGTCTCCTCCTTACCACAATGTGGACAGGAGGCGTCTCTACTAATTTCCGTTATCTTAAGGTGTTTGTTGAGAGTATTGTGACCTGTAATGATACCTGTCAATACTCTCAGACTGCTCTTACCTAGATTCAGAAGATACCTGGTTCTCCTGTGGTCTATACCTTTGATCATCATCTTCGACTGTCTGCATCCAGTCTCTTCTTCCCTTTCTCTCTGTGCTTCCATCTCTTTTACCTTCTCTATGACTCCCTTCGTGACATCCGCTGACATAGGCAGAGCCGGTTCCGGACCTATGTATTCCGTCTCCGCCCCTATCCTCGCCAGCTCGTCTGCTTTCTCGTTTCCCGTTACTCCCTGGTGTCCTGGTACCCATGCCACCGTGACACTTCTTTGCTTGCCTATCAAGTTGAGCTCCTCTCGACATTCTCTCACGAGAGAGGAGGTAACTGATATTTTCTTTAGTGCCTTTAGTGCTGCCCGGCTGTCTGTGTATATTACGACAGCGCCCTCTTGTTTTACACTCTTCTTGATTATGCTTGCGCAGAGCGTTATAGCACATACCTCGGCTTGGAACACGCTAGCATATCTACCCAGTGGTACTGATACTTTCTCTCCCAGTTTGGGGATCACTATGCCCGCTCCTGCTAGTTTCGTCGAGCTTCTTCTTGAGCCATCCGTGAAGCAGATGGTCGTCGGGTGTCCGACTTCCACCTTCCAGTTGTCTCTGTCTCCTATATGTATTCTATATTTCTTGTCGAATATCTCCTGCCTCTTTATAAGGTCATTATTGGCCATCAACATTTCAAGTTTTGATAGTGCCTCTCTTTGTATCAGCGCGTGTCTCTTGTTCACGCAGCTTCCTCTCCATTCCTTGCATTCTTTCATTCTGTACCACTGTTCGGTGGCTCTTGTCTCTACCTCAATCCAATGTTGTAGTTAGGGTGATTCCAGGGTAGTAGGCCATAGTTTTTAGGGTTCCGTACCCAAAGGGTAAAACGGGACCCTATTACTAAGACTTCGCTGTCCGTCCGTCCGTCCGTCCGTCCGTCCGTCTGTCACCAGGCTGTATCTCACGAACCGTGATAGCTAGACAGTTGAAATTTTCACAGATGATGTATTTCTGTTGCCGCTATAACAACAAATACTAAAAACAGAATAAAATAAAGATTTAAATGGGGCTCCCATACAACAAACGTGATTTTTGACCAAAGTTAAGCAACGTCGGGAGTGGTCAGTATTTGGATGGGTGACCGTTTTTTTTTTGCTTTTTTTTTGTTTTTTTTTTTTGCATTATGGTACGGAACCCTTCGTGCGCGAGTCCGACTCGCACTTGCCCGGTTTTTGTAGAACGCGATAAAAAAATAAGTTTACATGTAATTAAAATAAATCTTTTTAATACAGTTGCTCAAGAAGTGCTAGTTTACGTAGCTGTTTAGGGTGCGGAAAGTTGGTTTTCGCGAACTAGTGCTTTTCACTTTCCCAATTTTTTTTAATTTATACTTGTTCCAATTCATGACTACTTATTGATGAGTGTTAATATTAGTTTCCTTTAAACGTCGTAATCAACATAAAAACCTACTGTTAATGTAAGAAAATATACATATTTCATATTTTATTACTTACCTCTTCATCATTATAACACGTTTATTTTTTAATATTGAATATTGAAAAACCGTTCTTAATAAGTTGTCTGAATGGAACGGAATAGCTGTCGAAACGCCTGTCAAAGAAGAGGCGTTTTTTCTTACTGCATGTTTTAAGTTTCACATTCTAATTTATTTTTGACTGCGCATAAACATTATATGATTTAAACTATTTTTTGCTTTTTGTTTTAGAGTTTTTAATTTTAATCTGAATTCAATCAATAAATGTATAGATTTTATCATTTTTAATTTAATAATTTTATTATAGGTATCTATTAATTACGTATAATATTATTTTGATTTTTATTATTAATGCTATATTTACTTATATTATCTGCAATAAATGATTTTTTATAACGACTTTAGGTATTTCGTTCATTAGATACAGTCAACAGTAAAAATATGGGTGTAGCCAACTTATTCAAAAATATGTCCCATAGTTCTTAATTCGCTGACATAAGAGCTATGGGACATATTTTTGAAATGATTTGTGCACCCATATTCTTACAGTTGACTGTACCTAATATGTATATCAACTTTTTGTGTTACGTGCATTATAGGTACATATATTAACTTTAGGTATTTCGTTCAATAGGTAAATCAACTTTAGGGATATCGTACATTAGGTATATCGACTTTCGGTATTACGTGGATTAGGTATATCGACTTTAGGTATTCCGTTCTTTATGTATATCGACTTTAGGTATTTCGTTCGTTAGGTATAACAGTTTTAGGTATTTTATCCATTAGGTAAATCAACTTTAGGTATATCGTTCATTAGGTATATGAACTTTAGGTGGATCGTCCATTAGGTATGTCAGCTTTAGGTGTTTCATGTATTAGGTAAATCGGTTTTAGGTATTTCAAGCATTAGGTGTATCAAGTTTAGGTAGATCGACCATAGGTATTCTGAGCTTAGGTAAAACAATTATAGGTGAAACGTGCATTAGACAATTCGTTCATTAGGTGTTATGAGCGTAGGTTAATAAACCATTAGGTGTTTAAAAAAATAGGTCAATCGAGCATAGGTGATTCGACATTAGGTAAATCAACTTTCGGTATTCTGATATGTAACCGACGGAACACCGCTACCCGTTTACGTTACCTACTCGTATCGACGAGTCAACAATGACTAATTGACCACTATGTTAAATTTACCTACTTGAAGCCAAAATATAAGTTTCGCGTCTTTTAAAAGCTGTGTATTATTATCCATAAGTACCTACAGTTTTTGTGGCTTCCGGTTCGAAGGACCACAAAAGCTGTACCATAAAACACAGGTTTTAAAGGATGCGAAAGTTAATATTTTAGCTTCAAGTAAATTTTACGTGGTGGTCAATTCATCATTGTTATGGAAAGACAGTTGTGTGTATTTAATAAAAAAATCTGGCCATTTTGAGACATACTTTTTCCATACAAATTTATAAAAAAAATACCTTTATGTTAAATATAAGTACCTATTATTGAACAATAATAATCATATTTACGAGCAAATTCGAGTCATTTCCTCTGACACACTTTCTTTGCAGTATTCCGTACCTACTCATTAATTACCCCACACAATCTACTCGTTATCTCAAACGACCTACCCCTAACCATAAATCCGGAGGAAAACGATTCCGCAGAAACTCGATTAAGAAACAAATGGGCAAGCATCCTGTAAACAGATTGATCAACATTGCGTGACTTAATTAGTCGCTAATAAGGCTTCGGGTGACGGGCTGCTGCCGGGAGCGGTGGGAAAGTGTGGGCGCTGGGCACTTGCCGCTCCGGCGACCACGAAATAACCTTCGGCCCTAGGGATCTGTGGAGCTGTTTCATTTTTTTTCCTGGGAAGATACAATCTAAAATGTTGTACCTATATTTTAAATATGGACGATCGCGTCGGAATGCTTTTTTGTTTAAATTCTATCTAACTATACGTATGATGATGATAAATAAGGTATATACACTATTAGATATAGTTAAAACTAATAAAGATCTTAATTGATATTAATATTTTCGCACTTATTTCATGAATTTAAGTACCAATTTGACATATTTATGTGTCATTCATGCATTAGTGTAATTACGTCAACCACTTGGAAATAAACGTTGATAATCGCCGAGTTTTCCCGACAGCGATTCCTTTAATCATGCTTTAATCTAACCACACTATGGTAAAAAGTAGTGAATTTGTTATTTTTAATTTTTATTTAATTCATGATTCTGGCCCTTACTAATCTATTCTATATCACTTAAACGACGCTATATTTCCGGGAAGGTCTTTCGTGACGTTCCACCCTGTATATTCAGGTAGTTAGGTGTAACCCGTACATAAAAGTGTAGTGCACTTTTTAAGTAGTTATTAGATAATTTTTCTTGTTTTCCTAATTGTTAAAAATGTTGATAACGGGACTCATCAAATTATTTTATAAAATCATCAGTTTAGTTTTGTGTCACACTTCTAATGAAAATGTAGATAGGTATCATACCCAGAAAGTGCACCTATATAGTTTGACAGAAAGTACCTAAAAAGGCACCTGAAGTGCTACAGTTCTATTTATTCCCCTAGCCCTTGAAATTAAGAAATTGATGTAAAAATTGTGAAATTATAATTGGTTTGACCAAGAGCGGGCTATTAGAATGACATCAAGAAACAATACCATCCAATCCAGCCGTAAGTACTCGTAGTTCGTATAATTCGTTTCCGTTTTCCGTAAGCAGGCTTCCTTGGCATGTCCATAGAAGCCGGTAGCCGCTCATTATCTTACAATGACGCTTCGTTTTGCATTAGATAATGCTGTACTTAAGACTCCAGTCATTGCATGTAAACATTATTGCATAATTACGAATTCAAGGTCAAATGTTGTTAATATCGTGCTCGCACTGGAATGTCACCAATTGTGATTGTAAATTTAATGATCGCCAGGTTAATGTGTTTAGTGATAAGCGGACGGAAGTATTTAAACGGTTTCACCATTATTTCTATCAAGTATGTATTTGCTTACTTCATTAAATTCAGTCATTCAAAATTCTAATTTTAATTGGTTTAGTACCTATTCGCAACTTACTGGTTTGTGATTATCAAAACTGGATACAATATCCGACAAATTAATAGCTTATACGATTAGATAGGCTATCAAAATCAAAATAAAATAAAAGTACACATAGACCAGACGACAAACGCAATGAGCTAAAAGCCACGTTAAACTACCCAAAACAGGCTACGATCAGCATAACCTGCTATATTTTTGCTGTCTATGTGCTCCCGTTGCGTCTCCACTGATTTCGCTATTCAAAAATCACAGCACATAATAAGAAAGGCTGGGGGGAACCGCGCTCCATTGGCGCCGTCGTTACGCCAGCCCTTGCCATGGTACCAACTAACCGAGTACTCTAATGCGGACACCAGAATAACTGGAACCACAACGTTCAAGTCCCACTTCTTAAATACACACACCAAGAATTAAACGGGAATTTCGCTCGTTTCTTCCGAGAACGTGCAGAATGTGGAATGAGTTATCTCCTGAGGTATTTCGTTTGCGCTACGTCATGGAGTTCTTTAAGAAGCGAGTTCAGGGTTTTAGGTTCTCAACGGTCGGCAGCGCATTGGCTCTCTAGATGTTGCTTATGTCCATGGGCGACGATGACCACTTTCCATCAGGCGGCTCGTCAACCCGTTAGCTGACTATCGCATAAAAGAAAACAGCTTCAGGGGGCCAAAACCGAGATAGAGAAAACGCCAATCTAAGCATAAGTAGGAATGTAGGTATGGAAATAGTCACTTGAGTTTTCGTATGATCTGTCATCCCGATACATTTTTTCTTCTCGTTTGGCGATGAACGAGTGTCATCATAGCTAGACCCCCAGATATCGGAGACCGGACTTACGCTGGTCCGGGACGAGATTGTTCTCCTCCGGTCGGTAAGCGAGTAGTAACCGACTTTGTGGCGACTCGGGCCATCTGACACTAGTCACTGTGCCGACCCCTGTACGGGACAAA
Organism: Cydia splendana; assembly: GCF_910591565.1. Taxonomy (NCBI): domain Eukaryota; kingdom Metazoa; phylum Arthropoda; class Insecta; order Lepidoptera; family Tortricidae; genus Cydia; species Cydia splendana. The sequence goes on along the minus strand of NC_085962.1, from coordinate 23,470,652 downwards.
GGCATTCACAAAAGGCTTTCAATTTGATAAAAGATACGTGTTGACAACTTGAATGGTTGAACATTTAATGTTCTTGCAGTTGTTTGCAAAACCTTATTAAGATATAGATAAATATGTATTTAATGAATGGGTCAATCTTTGAAGAGGGTGTTTTTTCGACATTTGTATGGCAATTTTTTATTTTTGGAAAATCAGATTTATAATCATCTCTTTAAAAAGGGTTTTTAACAACAAAAAATATACTGTACGAGGCACCACTCTACTTTTTATAATTAGTGTATGGCACTATTTAGCCATTGTAAGGCGTTTTTGACATGTATATAGCATTTTTTCGACATTGTATGGCAGTATCAACATTTTATGGTACTATTTATTGTTTTTGTGGCATTTGTAAGACCCTGACAACATTTGTATGGCACCTTTTCGACATTTGTATACCACAATCGACATTTATATGGTCAAAATAGCCGTACAAATGTCGCCATACAAATGTTGCCAATAATATTTTTTTGCGATATTTCCTACACAATATTTAACCGATTCACTTATTTATTTTACGATATATTATAACACTGTATTTGTAACTGTTATTGTAAAATAAACATTTTTATTTCGACTGTATACCAACATATTATTATGACGACCGGTCTGGCCTAGTGGGTAGTGACCCTGCCTATGAAGCCGATGGTCCCGGGTTCGAATCCCGGTAAGGGCATTTATTTGTGTGATGACACAGATATTTGTTCCTGAGTCATGGTTGTTTTTCTATGTATTTAAGTATTTATATATTATATATATTGTTGTCCGAGTACCCACAACACAAGCCTTCTTGAGCTTACCGTGGGGCTTAGTCAATTTGTGTTAAAAATGTCCCATAATATATTAAGCGTCCATACAAATGTCGTTGTAGTTGTACCAAAATATATCGAAAGAGATTCTTGCCTGTTTTTATATAAATAAAACTGCTTCCACGTCCACATTCGATGTTGATCGACGCCCAACTAACCGCACGATGGCGTCGTAAATTTAATTTAACCGTTATTCAATAGACAAAGAAAATTTTGGGGGGTATCTTTAAGTCATAACAAAACAAGTGCAGCGCGGGACAACGATAAAAAGGCTTCCCTTGTTTTATTAAATAACGCATAAAATTATCGAAATTATTAAATCCATTCTCTAGAAAATGCTCTTTATAAAAATATAAAGTTATTCATAATACGTTGCCTACATCCAAAGTTATGATTTTTTTATTGGGTGTGTGCCGCCACTGGGACACGCAAAAAACGGCAAATTTCGCCGTTTTTGGAACTTCAAATGCGATTTTGTCAGAAACAAATAATATTTAAGGTACAGTTGTACATTATATTTAAAGTTCACAATACATTGGATGAAAATATATACATACCCAGTCTTTTAGTCCTATGACTTCGAGTTATAGCCGTGGGACAGCAAAAAATACCTATTTGAAAATTGACCCGAATGTACTTCACAGTACTTTACCACACTTAGGCACAACACAGGTAAACATTTCTTCCATTCCAATTTCTCCCAGTAGGTTGAGTATGGGCAGCTAAAAAAATACGTGTCTGTTACTTTAGACTAGGTACTCTATAAGTTCTATAACATATATAAAAATAAATCAAATCGGAGCCGGACAGTTGGGTACCCTTCCATTGTTAGTAGGTACTTGTTGTACAAGGTAGTCCTAAAAAAGGGGTACATTTGTGCTCTCGTTTATTTATAAATCATAATGAAATGACAACCACCTAGCACCTACCCTGCATATGTAGTGCATAATTATTTTCCATCGGATTTTCTCGGAAACGTTCGTATAATTGTCATGCTACTTCACTCAACGTACTTTTTGTACCGAGACTGACTGAAATAGCAATAAAGACACGTTTGTACGTTTCCGTGAAAATACGATGGAAAATAATGATACATGTGTACCAAGCGAATAGAACGTAAAATCTGTATGAAGGGTTGCGACGATATTACGCGAGTGCCACCGCACCGAGGACTGAGCGAGGAAGTGAACGAATGACCTTGACATTTAGTGCAGCACAGCCTTCACTAGGAAGTGAGCTCCCTGCATTGCGTGCCTACCCGGGTTTAGGGTTACCACACCGGCTTCTAACCTTTAATGCTTGTGTGGGTTGCTTATAAAAGACAATTGGGTACTTTCCTCTACCTACTTAAAATAAATTATTTCACACTGTGCACGAAATAAAACACCAGATAATTGTTACAAAAACATAGGAGCACTCATTTTTACCCACAATTTATATTTAATAAATCTGATTGAAATATAAAAAGTAGGTGAGTTGACCGTGATGTCACTACACGTTTTCATATAAATTCCCTGTTAGCAAATCGTTTTGATTTTGACAGTTCAAAATAATGCCGGCGAATCGGACTCGCAAACGAAGGGTTCCGTACCATTATCTATAAAAACGGTCACCCATCCAAGTACTGACCCAGCCCGACGTTGCTTAACTTCGGTCAAAAATCACGTTTGTTGTATGGGAGCCCCACTTAAATCTTTATTTTATTCTGTTTTTAGTTTGTTGTTATAGCGGCAACAGAAATACATCATCTGTGAAAATTTCAACTGTCTAGCTATCACGGTTCGTGAGATACAGCCTGGTGGCAGACAGACGGACGGACGGACAGCGGAGTCTTAGTAATAGGGTCCCGTTTTACCCTTTGGGTACGGTACGGAACCCTAAAAAGAAGCTGATTTGACTAGTAGGAAAGTAGGTGGGGGTGATTGAAATACATACATTAAACCAGTTAATACTGTTGATAGCCTATATCCTTAAGTTTGATAACATGCTGAAGTATCTGGGTGTTTATTCGGATGAAAACTGCATCTGCATTACTGATACGGCGTGGAGGCGGCCGCTGTAACTGTAAATTTTCTACATAAAACGTCGCTCATTTTATTAAGAACATTGTCAGTTACAGCGCCCGCGTCAACGCTGCAACGTGGCTGCAACAGTAATGCAGCTGCAGTTGCTATACGAATGTCACCTTTAGTTTTGCACTTTCAGAAACAATTAAAAAAACATCAAGCAAGCTTTTAAAATTAAAATACCTATTTAAAGGCAACGCATAACGTCGACGCGGAGATGACCCTAACGCCCGCTGTATATTGTATCTTATACCTATCTCCGTGATGGCGTATCCGGCTTTTCAAGGCCGGGGGCTTAATACTTTTAACGAAGCCCCTGCTCGCTCGGAGGACTAATATTATTTACATTAGGTACACTACACACATTATGTTTGTATCATCTGCGTTATATTTATTTGCATTAAGTTCTATTCTATTCTATTCTAAATATGGGCAATTATATTTAGAAAATCCAATAAGTAGGTATGCCATTGAAAATTCAGGTGATTAGTAGGTACAGGTACCTATGATTGGGTCAATAGGGGCAATAGGGGATATTACTGCAATGTTCCGCCGCCAGAGTGCAGCACTACCGACTCTAGTAAATTCATAGACTAACTTATTATACTGTGCCTTAAACTGTTTTTTGACAAGTTTTCACAGACAATAAAATATGACATTGATGCATCAAGGCGGTTTGTTAAAAAGGGCCTAGCGGTAAACGCGAAAATTGAAATTTAGTTATCTGCCTCCTTATCACTCGAATATGCAAGAGTGATAGATAGGTTAGATAACGAAATTTAGATTTTTTTGTTTCGCGGTAGACCCCCAGATGGTGACAGATAGTGGTAGTGGCACTACCTACGCAGAGTTTCGCGTAATATTCCCTATTGGGTTGATTTTATTAAATCGGAGGATTTTAAATGATGGTGGTTAAGTTACGCCGAAAATTAACGTTTTGTGAGGTTTTTTTTTCTTCTACATCAACTACCTATAGAAAGTGTTACAAAGTTGTTTTACTAGTAGGTATCTACTCACGTTACCATATTTTTGTTAACAAAGTCAACGTTTTGAGTATTTCCTGCTTGTATTTTGTAATATCAGAATCAGAATCAGAATCAGAATCAAGCATTTTATTCGTGATAAACTTAAAACTAAGATTACATACAAGATTAATATCTCAATAAACAAATAAAAATTCAAATCTATAGTCCCTTTGTGGGCGCATTGAGGCATGTCGGGGGACAATGTGCCCGTAGCGAGCCACTTGAACTGCCTGTGGAAGTAAGCAAGACGATGCTCGAAAACCCTTTTGAGTTGGAACAATCGTCATAAACAGGTGGAGGAACTTGTGGTCCAATTACCGACTTGATTTAAAAAAAAATTACTTAAATTGGTAAAATTGGCATTGCAATGTTGCACTGTCTTGTAAGTCGTTTTAATTTTAGTCTATTACTGTAATGTAATGTAACCTGAATAAATATTTTTTTTTAAAGTGTAAGCTGTAAAACGGAAGTCTCTTTTTTAACTCTGTTGTTAGAAAGACCGTAATACCTACCTGTTACAGAAGTGAGAGAAACTATGGCTTTATTTCTAAGTATTCACACCACCCAAAAATGTATTTTAAAGCTCTTTTTTGTGCTAATTTGTGTCTATTAGCGGCTCTTATATGACACCTAAGCCTAACATAATTTCGGAACCCGAAATGCCACCGGTGACACCGTGTGCATATCAAGGAGCGAATAGCTATGGCATTTTGTACGCCGCTGATCAGAATACTAATGGCGATTTTGGTCTACGCACCCGCTTCCTACCGTGGGAATCTAAGTACATATGGAGTTATTGTAAATATACTAAATTGACCAGTATATTATTAATACCTAACGCATTACATTAGGCTTGAAAATAATGCCATCTTAAAGGCCGGCAACGCACTTACAACCCCTCTGGTGTTGCGGGTGTCCGTGGACGACGGTAATTGCTTATCATCAGGTGATTCGACTTCTGCTCGTTTGTCAAAATTAAATAAAAGAATTTAAAAAATGTCGGCTCTACCTTCATTTCAACTACCTACTAATGTACACATAACGGAATGCGTTCTAATTTATAATTAGCACGATAAAAGACTTTCGCCGTCACCTGGGGATATTGATTTGTTTATGCAAAGGTTTATGGAAGCATGCATAGTTACAAACTTACAACAAATAAAACAAACGTTATTGGTAGGTACCTACATGTAACGCCATCTAGCGGCAAGTAGGAGACTTACAGTAAAATATGGCGAGTTGTTTTATTCGTCAAAACAAAAATTGCAAACGTAATCTCATAACGTAATCACAAGAAGGATTGAAATATAAGATAAGTTAGCTTATTAAGTTATTATCTATAAGAATAACTCTTAATATAAAAGCAAACTGATGATACCTATGATGACAACAAATAGGCGCGTGTTTATTTCCAAGAACTACCTATACTTACGTGACCGGAAGCAATTACGATGTTAATATTCTAAATTCCGATAATTTCACATAACATTATACGCATAGCATACGTGATGATATTCAGAGGTGTCAAATATTGGTAGGTACCTAAATACATACCTATTCATACACTCGCTACGGACTCTAAGTACATACCTTACTTCAAACGCATATACAGTCATACAGTTTTCATGTCTCCCAAGAGTCCCAAGGGTTAGAAATTGTAGATCTGATCTCTATCACAACTGCAAAATAACTCTTACAACTGTAACAAGTCGCGGGCAACAGCTAGTTACTATACGTAACGTTGACGTGACATAAATATTAACGGCGTGACACACTGGCAGGAAGTTATGACATATATAGGTAATTCAATCTTGCCATCGTTATTAGAACCTACCTTCCGCCCGCTTCCTCTAAACTCTAAAGCAATTAATCAATTAACTAGTTCTCTCTACTCAAAGGTAAACTTAAAACGATGGTGAAGGTATGTCGTTATGCGCCTAAAAATATTCGCTTGATGTTTATAATCCTATTGTGCGTCATCCCCTGCAGCCCAAACGGGCATACTCTATGCTATGCAAATTGTTTTTATTAGGCATGCATATTTTTGTATCTATTATGTTGACCACTATAAGAACGGATATAGAGTTAGTCACTTCACAATCCTTTTCAATGGCAGTATATTGAACTGCTACTATTGTTTTTAGTTCCAAATATGACGAACAGAGATATCCAAGTGTAATAAATTTTAATGATAATCTCTGTCGGATTTGGGTGACTAGTGGACTAGTGACCAGGCATTATTAGGTAGGTACTACAAATTAAACAATGCGAGTATAGTCCTAAAAATACAATTATGGACTTCATACTTTGCTCGCAAACAATAGGGATCACACAATAAATACCTACCTTATTTTTATTTTTTTATTTTCGAAATATATTATTTTGAAAAAACCAAAGGAATTAATTTATTATGATGTTAAGTTTACAATACAATACAATACAAATCAAACAATCTACAATACAATACAATACAATACAATACAAATCTAAAAATTATGAATGTCTTAACCTAAACTAAAAACTAACAAAACAAAAACTATTCACAAAATTCGATCCGAGTCCCTCCAGATGCAAAGGAGCCCATAACGCTCGCCGCGTTGCCACGTTGAACCGCGATGGACAACCTTTGCATAAGGAACGACCCGGAGCGAGGGTCATGACTACCCTCGCTCAAACGCCTGCCCACTTCCCAATGAAAGACTTGGCCTCGGCACACCAACAGCCAGCGGTTTCCACGGCAAGAGGGACAAACAGGTGGTTCGCCAACACCGCATACTTTTCCCGCTTTCGAGCCGCCGCTAACTTATTTATTAAAAACTAATTTGTATTAGAATTATTAGATAGGTACCTACCTATCTAATAATTCTAATACAAATTTGTACCGGGTAGGTGTACCCGAAGAGTCACCCCAAAAATCAGAATATCACTAAAATAGGCGCCAAATATTTTATGAACATACTTATTGTAAATTAAATGCGAACGTAGGTAACAACGTGTTGAAAAGTTTCGTCAACATTTCTCCGTAACGTATAAATAGTTTTTACAAGTACCACAAGCGCATTTGAATTCAATCGTCATACAAGGATACAATACAAATGCTTGGAAGTGCCTGTGCGGCATCACATGCTCCTTACATAGTTATTATTCACATTTGGCACAGCCCCGGGGTCGTTGACTGCTGGGAGTCGGAGGGCTTGTCACGTCACTTGGGGAAACCCAGTTTGACGCCCAGATAACATGCATTCCTTTGGAAACCTGCTATTTTGCTCAAGTTCATAGGGAATGCTTGCAGAATGGTTTCAACGTATAGAAACTAAACGATTGAATTGTCAGATAAAGTTCAAGATCAGATCACGTTCTAGACTTGAATTCCTGTACAAATTTTTAAGTTAACAGTCTTTTATAAATATAAACTAATGCTACAAAAGACATAATTACCTAGTACCCAAAAAGTTAATAATAAGACAATGACTAGGTAGTAAGGCCTAGTTTACCCTTTAGGTTGGAAGGACAGACGGCAGTCGCTATCGTAAAAATTATTATAATTTACGCTATATAGTACCTACGTCAATTCTTGGGATTAGTGGCCAATTAGACCCCAGGCTCCCATGAACCGTGGCAAAAAGCCGGAACAACGCGAGGAAGATGACTGTAAAGACAAAGGTGGTTTATTCAAAGTGGCAAGCGAGCATGATCTGCATCTGCATGATTGTAAGTACTTCAACCTACCTCCCTACCTACCACCCTACCTACCTACCCAAGCGTATATGTATACTCGTTCTAGCTAAATATCGTGATCGGAGGTACCTATCCATATGAATGTCACGGCTACGGCGATCGAAGCCAGTTTAGCAAAATATTTTCCGCCCACCGTCATTCAAGGAAAAATTAATCGAGTAAAGCCTAAGCTTGCGGGATTACCCCTTCCACAGTTAGCCGCAACTTACTTCGTTCATTCCTAGGTATATTATATAAGTACAATTAAATTACCATAGCGGCTGCGGGAACGCGGCCAGCAGGAAGCGAGTGCGACTGCCGCATACAGATACTGCGATTTGTCGCTTTAAGTAATCGCGACAAGCCTCACTTTACATTTACGGCCCATGTCAACGGAGGACGTTGAATTGTGTGTACCTACGCTTTAATAGGCAATCTGAGAAGTAGGTCGCGACGTTAGAATTTCCTTTGGCAACGTAATTTTCTTAGACGCTGTTAATTTGTGTGATTTTGTTTTAGATAAATATAGCTTCCGTTGTTGCTTAGCGGTCCGACATAGCATAGCACAATTAGCACAGTATTCACAGTAAGCACACATAATGAACTTACGTATATGTCTCAAACATGATAGAAGAGGTAGAACTAAAAGTGTTTTAAAATTTTGTAACAAGTGTCATGCCACTTTTTTTTTCAGTCACTAATATTATGATGCATGATCACGTGATGCTTTCATAGAAAACTCAAGAGAGTGAAGTGTCGGACGCCTCAGCCCGTTATAACGTAAGCCATCCTTTAGTAAAAGTAACTACATACAGTGTGATTTCGGGGTCGTGATCCAGAACCACTTTTTCTGACTCTGTAAATGATCCACATTATCATATGGTAGTATTTGATTAAAAGATAATTACTTGAATTATTCTTATTTTTCAAGTAAAATTAATGTTATACTAAGTAATTATGGTCACCCTATGACTTTTTTGACATACGCTGCAAGCTGTATGGAAAGCGACAAGACGTCACATTGAGTAGGGTCACCAAATTGTATGCAAAAATGTTTTTTCCTACTTGTCATCTGGAAAATAATCATCATTATTGGTGATAAACAATAATTAACAACATCATTAGGCTCATCTTTGGATTCTGTATGATGTCTGGCTCTCTTGCTCCACGACCCCGAAATCACCCTGTATACCGGGTGTGGCCTGTAATATGAGCAAAAAATTAAACAGTAGGCTGTACTCCTCATACTGACCAACATTTGTTCAGCGACTTTTAAAAATAACTTGTGGTTTGATTTTTAATACACTTTAAATATTATTCTAAGACGCAATGTATTGCGAGTTTTGTTATGTTTAAGGCGTGACAAGCAACGTCAATCACAATGATATGTGACGTTCCACGGGAAAAGGTACCTTATGAGGGTTTCTAGTTTCGGAGATATTAAATGTTTTGTAAAGAGGTGAAAAAATGCTCAATTTTTTTTTATTGTGTGATCTGAAACCTTAATGCGTAACGTTTGTTTACCTGTTTTTATTTTTGTTATAAGTTAGTTATAAGCCTAGTAATGTCGTCTCAGAGTTTAGTAGAAAAGGTACCTTATGGAAAAAAGATTGAAAATTCCCAAAAAAACTAGTCAATACGGGAAAAGAAGTTTGGTAGAGAACTGTATTAGCATTCTGCAAAACTAATTTGATAATTTCAGTTCTGGTTGGGGCGCCTCGCAAATATTATAACCGTACATAGACCGACATCACAAATCCAAGTAGACTGCTATTATACCAAAGTTACTCTCGTCAAGTCTTTCTTAACTAGAATAATCTTCATTTGGTTTGGTCGCATGCAGTAAATCAGCCATTGGTTTGCTGAAAAATGCCAATACCCGACGCATTACCTTATGGAATATCTGAGGTCATTGAACCTAAATGCCGCTTATCTTCAATAGCAACCGAAATATATTATTGATAAGAAATAGACGATTTATACCATCTTAACCCCAAAATATTATTAGTTTATCCTAACTGTTCCATCATCATCATGCCTCATCATGTAACTTGACCACAAGGTACCTTTTCATTACATACAAATTATTGGTCTTTTTTAAGATTATTATGACGAAGAACTAATTAAATTGGGGGCAGTTTAATGTAAATTAATATTTTCTATTCATAAAAGATAAACTATAATATGATTGATATTTTGTAGTGATGTATTATTAGATTTATTTCCATAAGGTACCTTTTCGTAAATGTATGGAGCAAATACTGTTATTGTTATGTAAGTTTAAAGTGGCATAAGGGGTTAAATATAGTATTTAGTTGGGGTTTTAGGATTTATTTCATTTGAATGACAGAATTTCTTTCATATGTGCTCAGAAAAATTGATTGTGTGTCACATTAAAAGTAAAAATATTCAATTTTGTGATTTTATATGAAAAAGTCAGAAAATACATTTTCACCTCTAAATCGGTATTGTTTTTTGCTTAAACTGTCTGTCAGTGTCGTTTTCTAATAGATAAAATTTAAATCTTGAGAGCTCATTGCAATCAATCGTGAAAATGAAATAAAACTTTATTTTCAAGAGATTGGTTAGTATACACATAAATCAGTCGATATCAAAAGTTTCTATTCGCATTACAGAACAAGTCGCAATATTTTTTTAATCTCAGATATATAAGGCATTATTATTTGTAGTCAACTATGTAACTTACTTCAGGAACATAGTTTTTTAGGCGGCTAAACTTAAAACTTCTCTATCGTAAAGTTGCTCATTTCACAACATTATTTTCAAAAAATCATATCTCTGTAACTACGCAACCTAGAAGGTTGATCTTTTGTGTTATCGATAGCTTATTTATTGTAGATTACTGGGGTATGCATAACTCCATACCCGTCATAAGGTACCTTTGACCGTGGGACGTCACATATGGCGTGGCGATGGCGTCCATTGAAGATAATATTTATTTTGTATGAAAAATGGGGAGTCTAATAAATACTTCATAATTTTTAAAAGTTGTTGAACAAAAGTGTCACCGTTTGAGGAGTACAATCTATGTTTAATTATTTGCTCGTGTTACAGGCCACACCGTGTATATAGTCGATACAATAAAATAAGTAGGTACCCGAATGAGTTTACTTAATTACACACACGAATGGAATAGTAAATAATTTCGTAGAACTTTTAAGGGGCTCATGAATAATACGACAATGGCGAAAAAAAGTCAATTGTTAACAGGTATTCGAGGAGTGGCAACATGAATAATAGTTTCGCGCCATTCTTGCCAGTTGTGGAATCTATGGCAAAAGAATAATAAAAGCTCATAGACATGAAACATATTAGCTTTTTCGATTAAAACACTGCAAGGTTAGGACCCCTCCTACGCTAAGAGAAACTATGGGGCTAGAGCAGTGGTGGGCAAACTTTCTTCATGGGGGGCCAAAAAGTTTAGGAAATTTAAGTGGAGGGCCAGAATTGTAGCCAAAATTTATTTTGATTTGCGATAATCGTGGAGTCGTGGCCGGGCCAATGCCATATACTAATTATTTCATAGGACCGGCGGCGGGCCGGATAATCCATTCGCGGGCCGCAGATGGCCCGCGGGCCGTAGTTTACCCACCACTGGGCTAGAGAAACACTTGCAGGGAAAATAAACAGTTACAGAAAATAAATACCTACTTAAAGATATCAATAATTTTAATTAAATGATAATACTAAAAATAAAAATAATGCATAAATAAAATTAAGTAAAAAATACTAACGTAGAAGGACATTTCTCATATACGGTTTCTCTTGACCCGAGCAAAAATAAACTGATTCACTTACCCCACCTGACTATTATATTAGGTAAAAATCCTCGGGTAAGGGACTTATCTTTTTATTTCTTGAACCGGTGAAATATACAAGGCCCCACCAACTCATACAGTGATGGTATATAATATAGGACTAATTAGAATTTTCGATAAGTTAGCCGCCTTTGATTTACACCGAACTTGCTCATACCTACATATAGAAGCGTTTCAGTTCGGAGCTACACTTCGCCGGTGCAGGAGGTAGATACAATCATCTGCATAGATTAATCCACCGGCATACAAACTTCTAACAAAAAAAAAGCTTGGCAAAAAAGCACGTCCGTGATACGAGTAGGTACTTACCTACATACACAGATACGGCTGTTACAGAACCCGAACCAATTAGGATATTATGAATATTATTTGTCACTTAGACATTAGAAATGTGTAGGTAATACATGTGTATATTGATTTGTGTCTTGTCTTGTTTAGGTACACACGCCACCACTGTATGGCATACGGCAGCATACGTACAAAAAAAACCGGGCAAGTGCGAGTCGGACTCGCGCACGAAGGGTTCCGTACCATAATGCAAAAAAAAAACAAAAAAAAAACAAAAAAAAAAACGGTCACCCATCCAAATACTGACCACTCCCGACGTTGCTTAACTTTGGTCAAAAATCACGTTTGTTGTATGGGAGCCCCATTTAAATCTTTATTTTATTCTGTTTTTAGTATTTGTTGTTATAGCGGCAACAGAAATACATCATCTGTGAAAATTTCAACTGTCTAGCTATCACGGTTCGTGAGATACAGCCTGGTGACAGACGGACGGACGGACGGACGGACGGACGGACGGACAGCGAAGTCTTAGTAATAGGGTCCCGTTTTACCCTTTGGGTACGGAACCCTAAAAAGGTCGCTTGCAAAGCGCCGCGGTCAGCGACTCGCCTCGCCACCGCGCACCGTGCCAGAGCGCTGGCACGTGCGGGCACAAGGTACCGCGAAAATGGACATTTCGCCGAAGCTACCGGAACTCGCCGCATTCTTATTTTACGAGTGTGCTTAACCCGAAATGCTTATCAGTAAGCGATTTGCGCTTGTATGGATAAAATTAACGAACGGGCGGAAATAAGTAAAAAAGTGGGTATAGGTATGTACAGTCAGCAGCAGAAGTTGCTAAGCGGGCGAGGTGTTCAAAATTACCTTGACACACCCTTATTCTCTTAACAATAAAGTCGCGTCAAGATAATATTGAACACCTGGCCCGCTTAGCAACTTCTGCTGCTGACTGTACATACTTTATGTGCCTATGGAATAAATGCTTTACTTATGCTTGCTCTACATCCATACTTGTTTCTCTCCTATAATAAGTATAGCTTCCTATAGATACTACTTCATCATAATCATCGTATCAGCGCAAAGATGTATATTATCCCCGTGTTCTGTTTTTCTGGAGAAAAACCTCAACTCAACGGAACTAAACAACGACCGTGCGTGCGATACCTTCGTTCCTTGGTTTCCTGTGATCTCGGCCGGATTGTAGGAGCGTCTGGTTGGAGGACCACGCTGCACATTGACGGTTGGTAGTATGTAGGGCAAATCGTCTATTACTGGCCACCGTCCATTACAGTGTACACCTAGCTTATACTAAAATGGCTAAAATATTTAGAATTCTATTTATTTATTCACATATTTCAAGTAAACCACATAATATTAGTTCAGAAAATTTACTTGGATTGTGAATATTAAACAGGATTTTATTTTGTATTAAGGTATATCCAGTTATTGGAAGGTGGTCATTAGTGCCACCCCACACGTCGGCGTCTAGTCAGCGCTATGGAAAATGACGTCGTTGCGTCGATGTTGCGGCCATAGAGTTGACTAGACGCCGACGCTCGGGAGACGCTAGTGGGGGGTGGCCCTTAGTACCCAATACATAGACGATTTACTCTACCAGGGTAATTTCAGAGTGAGTATAAAACGCAATGATACTAAGATACGCAGGTAGGTAGGCAGTTAAGCTGTTAGTGCTTGGAAAGCTCAATCGCATTAAAAAAATCTTTAATACATATTAAATAAGTATAGGCAAATACTTGCCACTTGCAAGCGCACGCAACACTGTTTGCTCTCGCCGAGTGCAAGTGGGATCGAGGAATCTCCGAGCTTCAGGTTGGGTAACCGTTCGCCGAGCAACGGTAATAGACATTTTATCCGTCTTTTTCATACATCCTTACTGCCTTCTCCGTTTAAACGGCGGCGTTGGGTAAAGCCGTTTGATGTAACCTCAAGTACCGCAACTTTCCGCTGACGCAATATCCAGCTGCTCCTACTGCCGACGCACTAAATACCTACTGTCAGCTGACACCCGACAGCGATACAGGCCAATGCGGAAAAGATTACACTATTAAGTGGTTCCAAACACGAATAACAAACGGTTGTCTAACGTACACATGTATGCATCATAAAAGCTTACAAATGACTCCAGTTTATTTTTAATCTCCAATATATCACCCGCGGACTCTGATGCGCTAGGAAACGTATAAATTAAACTGTATAGTTAATGTTTACTAACAAAGAGCTTTGGGATTTGTCTTCCTGTTGATAATGTTTAACTGTCATGTTAACCCGAACAAAACTCATAGTGACATTTTTCTTAGATCGAGTTTCTTTCATGATGGTCGAAAAAATAGAGTTAGGTAGGTATTAGAAAGAAATGCAAGCGCGGGTTCTGAATATACCTAACTAGCCGATGATCAAAATGGAATGAGTTATCTTGCCATAAAACGTACTTAAAATGCTGAAAGCATATAGCTTCCCTGCGCGATTCTAAATGCCCGATGCGCGCGACGGGGGTCATTATTTAAAAACAAAACACACTCGTTGACATAATCGCGTCTCCATATTGGGCAAAAATACATTGTTCGGTGTGTTCCTGAACAATAGAATAACAGTATAGCTGCTTCTTATTCCGCTCGGACACGGAGGCTCCGGCAGGGACCGGCTGGACTCGGTAAATTCCGTACCTACATTGTAATTCAGATTGGATGTCGAAACGCACGGCTCGGCATGCGACAATGCGGATGCTTCGGCTCGTTTTATTTTAACATACAAACTTTGACTGCTTATATAGGTACCTACTAATAAACTAAACCTACTTATACCATATATTCCCGCTGCTACCTTCCGAAAAAGCCTCTTCGTATTTGAATAAATAACAGAACGGTGCGTTTGTAGTTTCATTCTATTTAGATCTAGTTAAGAGGAAAAATTCTGTAAGTATACCGTTTTAAAAGCTCTCCGAAGAGATGATCTGCCTTTCTAGGAAGCGCTGTCGTTTCTTCCGCGTCTTCACCCACTTTATTAATCAGTAAACGTCTGGCGGCTAATAAAAATGCGGCATTTATAGACTGGCCGTCTAAAACACATAAATCTGACGCAAAAGAATGGCCCGATCCTGTCCGACATCAGAGAGCGGATTTCTAAGACATCGTTTTTCATTCGGTCCATAAACTCAGGTACTGTTTATGGGAGACGTCATATTTTTTGGTTTATTTTTATGAAGAATTAACTTTAAGAAAAAATGCATAAATAATAAATTGAGTTCACTTTTTAATAAAGATTTCTAAAAAGTAATACCTATTATAGAAATTTACAAATTTATAGACTAGGGTCGATAGGTACCCGGTAGGTAGGTACCCTTTTTAATTATTTTAGTAAATACTATTTAGGTTACCAAGGTCCAAGGTGGATAGGGACTGGGGCATCCATTTTTAACTGTAGGTACCTACCTAATATTATGGTTTTGTACTTATATCTTTTTGTATTTTATTTTTATATCCAATATTATAAAACAAACGTAGCCTAAGAAACAAAATTAATAAAGAAGTATAAAAACTAACTGCCAATCATGGATTGATTTTCGCTGCCACCTAACATGCTGCATCTGATATTGGAGTCGCAAAGAATGATTCGTATTTCACACATGGCGACTGCTTTGTTTGACAACACAATCACAACATATTATTTCTATCATCAATCGACATTGTACAAGTGCCGAATCCTTAGTTTTCCTATCAAACAATCACAACAGAGCTCGAGTTGCTCTTTAAGCACAAACGGCTGCCGAACTTTTGTTGATCTTTTGTAAAGTGCCGACGACACTGAAAAAAACTTGTGTGCTTATGACCCAACATTGATCTACTGTGAGAAACCACTTTTTACGCCATTTCCTATAACTACGTTTCGGTTCTTTATAAAATCGGATTATCGACGAAAAAATCTTTTGTGCAATTTCTCTAGAAGTACCATTTCACGTTGTCGCGGAATTGTTTAGTTCCTATTATTTCTAATGGCTCACGCTAACTGAGCCATGTTTTTTAAATCCCAGATACCTACTAAATTGGTCAATATTCATACTTAGTACCTACCTACCTACCTAATACTAAAATGAAATGACACAGTTAGATTGGGCAGATGAGGTACTAACTAGTAGAGCAGCGGTCGGCAACCTTTTAGCAGCCAAGGGCCACATAGTAGTTAACGAAGATGACGCGGGCCGCTCTTTGGTAATATTTGTGACTTTAGCAGACATTATCGTAAGTCTTTGTTCCATTAATTTAATGTTGAGATCGTAAATGCGTATCTACTTATGTAGGTAGTACTTAGGTGCTGACTGTTTTAAGGTGCGTATGAGGTGCCTTAGCTTAGAATAGGTTATAGATAGGTTTGGGCAACGAATGGGTATAATCTAAAAGTCTCCCGGAGGTTTTCCAGGTGGTACTCCATGTCAAAAACAGCAATATGCGTTAGCATGTTCGGCATTGATCACCTAATAATAGATTTTCCAGAGTCAGCGCCATCTATTGAGGACCTGTGGTTGATTTTAATAATAATGATATTTGGGGACAATCTTACACGGCTCGACCCAGCTCAGCTCCAAACCAATCCAAACTAACTAAAGTACTAAGTATGGGTACAAGGCGATTATACATAGGAATACATACTTGCATACATAAGTCCATATACTTAGCTACATAGGATATATAGCCAAATATAACACGCGAACAAATATACTTGATCAACACATACATAAATGCCCTTAGCGGGAATCGAACTCGGGACCTCCTGCTTCGTAGGCAGGGTCACTATTACCAAAGACATATGTAACTTCGTATAAGATGAGTAAAGTCTAAGGAAAAAACGTGCCTCGGAAATCAAGAAAAAGTCATTCTCGGATAGATGGCGCACACACCTTTAGCCTATGCTCGGCTAGATGGCGTGACGACACCGTTTCATATTTAACAATTTTAACACATAGATATCAGTGAATGAACATGGGTCAAAATGATCTAAAAATAATAAAATCGTTTATCCATATATTATTTATTTATTTATTTTATTTATTTATTTATTACTATTCGGAGATCCAACAGCTGTTAACATGTTAATAGGTTTTATAAATGTGATACAAAAAGCCAATTACAGGTTCTCACCAGTAAATAAAGATTAACAAAAACAATTGGTGGTTAGCACTATTGCACTACACATTCATTTCAACGCCAAAGGCAGAGTAGCTAATTTTGAATTCGTATTACCAAAGAACATACATATGATATATATATATATACATTTTTTTGATAATTTTATACGTTTTCATTTTGAGTTTTAGTCGTGTGTTGATATTGGCAGTAAATTTACTGTGACTACAAAATTTACTATGACAGGACCCCTCTATACTATCTATTCTCTTTGCTATTATCGACTAGACTAGGAGACTTATTTTGAAGGGTCAACCACCTGAAAAGCATTACTCATTACGACATCTAGCGGCGAGTAGTATAACGTAGAACGTATAACATGAGCGTTGCAACGGTCATGTACAGACAATATTTATAAGAACATAAAATTAATTTATTGTTGAATTGGTAAACTTAACAGTTTTTTGTTAACTTTGAACAAAACTGATATTTTTTATTAATAATTTAAATCCTAAAAATGTATATAAAAATAACTACAGCGTGTTTAGGACCCTGACCAAACCCTGACCCTGTGTGTTTTTTTTTTAATTTATAAATGTCAGCTGTCATATCTGTGTCACTGCTCAATAATGCCCCAGCCTGTAATTTTAAATTATTTTCACATAAAGTCATAAATGTATCAGAATTGGATTCTCCCCAAAGAAAAAATGCTTACTACCATCAAGGAGCTTCTTGACGCTCTTGGGTATGAATAAACTGGTGATTTTTAGTGCTATTCATATTATTGGTATATACGAATGTTAACGTTTGTTATTTGTTTACAGATGTAGTTTAGACGCCGACACGGTGCTTGAGTACATTCAGAACGATCCTAACTATGGCAACAGCAGTCTCTCATCCAAACAAGTGAACGAGTACGCTCAGAGATTAGCTCTGAAAGCTTCCAATGCCAAAGCTTTCATCAAGAAGTATGAAGAGCTCAGAAATCGAAAGTAATGATCGTGATCACTCGTATGATGTCTGTAGTACGGCCACATCAAAAAAGTTTAAGTTTTGAGATTGTGCCCTAATAAAAAAAAACTTTCCTTAAAAAAAATAAATTTGGCCATATTGCAGGGACAGCAGGCACCATACGTCTGTGCCTTGGTTTAATCGTGTATTCGTTATTAATTTCACGATACTAAGCTTTTTATTTATAATTTCAGCACTGATAACTTACCAGATATTATCTTACTGTTCTACAAACTGGTATTTGATGAGAAACGGACTAAGGCTTCAAAGCCAAAAGTAGCGCCAAAGCCTATTCTAGGGGATAATAAACACCAAATCACCAAAGAAGACCTTCCTCAGGTAACCTGATTATGTAAAAACCTATAGTAGAAACTATAAAAAGATTGCCCTTAATGTATGCAATGCCCTTAACATATTTATTTAGATTGCATGGTGTAAAGGGAAATTATACTGTGCATGAAATGCTCTTGTTAACTGCAAGTAGGTATGCATAATACTTAATTTTAATTTGAGGTTAACTAAACCTGTAGGCAATTTGGTTGGGTGCCAAAAGTTCATAGTTTATAGCAGTGGTTCCCAAAGTGGATCGGGCTCTGATCCACCTAATGAAAACTGCTATTTTTGGGACCCAACTCATGGCCGTCTTAAAAGAGGCATAAAATATTTTTAGACTTCCAAGCTTCAAATCTTAAAATATACCTCTGCTTTTAATTACTAAGCAAAGTTATCATTACAGATCAAAGACAAGCTACTCAAGGCAGTAGATGAAAGTAAAAAGTATGTGATGAAGTCATTTGAAGAGAAGGAAGCGCGGCTGCGGCCAAACTGGTACAACAGCCTGGACCTGCCCAACTGGCAGAAGGACCATCCCGCCATGTCATGGGACTTCCCCAAGGAGCCTGTCGCTATCACTGCTTCGTTGGGTAAGACTTCTGTTAACTGGACCTAGCCCCACAGTTAGCTCAATAAGGCTTGTGTTGCTGGGTACTAGACTAGACTAGACTAGACAATGATATAAAATATATATATGATAGACAGATATAGATAAATACTTAAATATATATATATATAAAAAACATGATAGCTGATTTCTAAGGGGGTGCCCCCTTGCTAGAGAATGACAATTTTAGGACAGTAATACAGTAGCCATTTGTAACAAAATTGAGGGGTCCCTAAAAATCTGAAGCAAAAGTGTTTTATGAACCCTACTTATGCTACGTAGCTACATATGTTTCTTAAATTTCCAGCTGGCGTTCCTCTGGCTTCACAGGAGAACATGATAATAGATGACCTACTGTATGTATTCTCTGGGGTCCCCGGCAATTATATAGTCCACCAGGCAACAAAAGACACTTATGAGCCCAGGAGTTTCAATATATCTGATGACTTAGATGATGCTTTGAAGCAGATAGTGCAGCAAATGTTGCCGCTAGCGTCGAATTATTCAATAGTGAGGCGGTTCATTGAGCAGTGTGATATGTGGTCGGGACAAGTGCTCCATGCTTTGGTTGCGGCCATTGAAATACTATTGAAAGATTATTATGTAAGTACTTTGGTTGCTAGTTGTTTTGGTTGATAATTTTTTTGGTGGTGGATAGTTAGTATAAACATATTTTCCATAATATGTGATATGTGCCTACTTTGCTCCAGAATTTGTGTGAAAATTTGAAATTTAAATTTAATTTTTAGGGTTCCGTACCCAAAAGGTAAAACGGGACCCTATTACTAGGACTTCGCTGTCCGTCCGTCCGTCCGTCCGTCCGTCCGTCCGTCCGTCCGTCCGTCCATCTGTCTGTCACTAGGCTGTATCTCACGAACCGTGATAGCTAGACAGTTGAAATTTTCACAGATGATGTATTTCTGTTGCCGCTATAACAACAAATACTAAAAACAGAATAAAATAAAGATTTAAATGGGGCTCCCATACAACAAACGTGATTTTTGACCAAAGTTAAGCAACTTCGGTGCGTGGTCAGTACTAGGGCTCCCGGTATCCGTGTTACACGCCGAAACGAATACCCGTGTTCTTAAGACCGGCGGTGCTAAGAACACGGTTTACACGGAACCGCCGGGATCCGGATACGTATCCAAGAACCGTTCCCAAGAAACGTTTCTCAGATACGTATCTCCGTTTACACGGGTACTTAAGACCGGCCCGAACGGATCCGAAACAGTTTGAGCCAATCAATGCTCTAGCTCTGGGTATGCGCAAGGTCTACTATTGAATGTTGACTTCAGATGAACTCGTTTAGCGTACGAATTTTTTTTTTAAATAATTTATAACAGTTTTAACACATGTGTTAATATAACATATTTAACCAACTATACAATACAGGGTAATTTTTGGACCGTTAGCCATATTGTGCGAGGTGATTAGGTAGGCCATACTGAACAACTTTTTGTATGGGACCAACTCCGAAATCACAAAATTTTTTTTGGCCGTTTCATACATTTTGGTCGAGTGGATGTCGATGTTTTCTATGGGAAGGCCAAATTTTTTTTGGGATTTCGAGGTTGGTCCCATAGAAAAAGTTGTTCAGTATGACCTACCTAATCACCTCGCACAATATGGCTAACGTTCCAAAAATGACTCTGTATATGAATGGAAGTAGGTGTCCCTATTCTATATAGTCTACTATTTTTAATTTTGAACTAACTCGTCCCTAGTTTAGAACCTTAATTAGGGTTCCGTACCCAAAGGGTAAAACGGGACCCTATTACTAAGACTCCGTTGTCCGTCCGCCCGTCCGTCTGTCACCAGGCTGTATCTCGTGATCTGTGATAGCTAGACAGCTGAAATTTTTACAGATGTATTTCCGTTGCCGCTATAACAACAAATACTAAAAACAGAATAAAATAAAGACTTAAGTGGGGCTCCCATACAACAAACGTGATTTTTGACCGAAGTTAAGCAACGTCGGGCAGGGTCAGTACTTGGATGGGTGACCGTTTTTATAGATAATGGTACGGAACCCTTCGTGTGCGAGTCCGACTCGCACTTGGCCAATTTTTTTTTACTATTATTGCTTTTAAGTTAATTTCATTACATATTACATTTCAATCAAAGAAACACATTTTATATATAATGGTGTAAGTTATATAGTTTCGCGAAGAATAGGTATGCAGACAAATACTACCTAGTACTAATTTGTGGTTATTTGTTATTTTTATCAATTACCTAACTGTTAGATTAGTTACTAATGTACCAACGAAGCAAAAATAGTACAGCGGCATTTGAAACGCAGGATTTCACGCGAGAACCTTAAAAACCCATGCTACCTTGGTTACCTTGCAATTATATTGCTAAATACATTAAGATAGATCTCAAAATTGGTAATCATTCATGTTGACTGGAGTCACTTTCACACTAGTGCTCAGGTAATAAATGCCGGCCGGTAGTGTTCCATTCATTAGAACTAACGTGTTGTTTTCCAATACCCTTTTGTCTGATATCGCCGAACACAAGTAGCGACCCAAACCATTATCAGAACTGCCATAGCTAATTATAAGCTTTATGTCGGTGTAATAAGGAGAACCTGTCTACACATATATGAAATTGTAACAAATGCAGCGGCTAAAATTAAAGAAGCAAATGAACACGAAATAAATATGACTTTTAAGATATTGTGTTTAGGTAAGTAGGTATGACTCCAGTTCGCCACTTAGTCGGCCAATTCGTAAAATACGGTCTTTTCAAGTTACTTTAATTTAAAATCGTTTTGTTGTTTTGTTGCTAAAATTGTAAATAATATTTATTAGTACTTACAGTCTTAAAGTTCATTTTATATGATAATAAGATAATGAATTTAAGAAAAGTCTTACTTTTCATAAATTCATACTAAATTATATTAAAAGTTGTAAATACATTACTTATTGGCAGATACACATGATTATAGTGTAAACTCTTTATAACGTCACTCGATTTAACGACAAACTCCTTAAAATGTCGAAATTGCTTGACTTCGGTTGGTTTACCTTGTTTTCTATACAGTAATACACTCTATATAGCGTCACGCTCACTCTATTTAACGACAACAATACGGCATAATACACCATTAAGAAATACTTTCTAAGTTGCCGAAATTGATAAAAACTGCAGCTGTGTACGTTTTTTTGTTCGCTGTTTTGTTGTTTTATTATCTAGCACGTGTTTACTTCGACTGACGTAACGGAGATTCTAAGAAAATTTGTCTTTTGTTTTTGTATGATCAACTTGCACATGTTTACCTCGGGCACTAGACTTTTGACAAGATGTTACACGTTATAAATTAATAGGCGTTGTTATTTGTATGAAATGAATGTTCTTCTTGTGCATAATGTGTCCTAAGTATATTATAAACAGATACATTAGAATATTTAGATAGTAAGATGACCTTTTTATTTCACTCCATTTAACAACCACTCTCTATACTTAACGTCGAAAAATCCGCAGTCCCTTCAGTGTCGTTAATGTCGTTATATAGAGTTTACACTGTATTTATTAATTTTTACATGGTTTACTATAATAATACTAAGATGTCTGGCTTACGTAACTTAAAAAATAATTAGATTAAAAAATATACATTTCTTATTGACAGAATATATTATATTCGTAAAAACTCACACATACAATATACAGAATACAAATTATTAAAAATATAAGAACTGTTTAAAAATATGCAATTGGTAAGAATATTGTATACTTAGCTACCACCACCTACCAGATCATGCATGGCCAGATTTTAACGTAAAGTCTTTATACTCTTTATTGCTTTTATTTTTTTTAAGCACTTTAAATTTATTGCTATCAAGTTATATTAATAAACCATAAAGTATTAGTATTTGAAGTCTTATATAAAGTACTATTTTTATAAGTAGCATAGGTATACTGTATTTCTAATTTTCTCCTCGTAATGCAACATTGCATGCAAAAACTACCTGCTCAGAAACCGTTTATTGAATTTCGACTCTATGAACCACGGAATAAGGTTAAATATGACGGAAACTCGTCATGAATCTTTTGTCTACTTGTTTCTAACTCTTAAGTACGCCGCGCCGGTTCGTTCCTTCGCTACTCGTCAAGGACGTGTCCGGAGCCACGGGTAAATAAGATCCGTTTCTTCGAATACCCGTTTATCCGTGGAGACGGATCTTAATTACACGTTTCTTAATTACACGTGCGGAACGGGCCAGAAAACCGTGTACGTGTTATTCGGAAACGGGTATTCGAAACGTGTAAACGAAACACGGACTCGACCGCGAGCCCTAGTCAGTACTTGGATGGGTGACCGTTTTTTTTTGCATTTTTTCCGTTTTTTTTTTTTCATTATGTTACGGAACCCTTCGTGCGCGAGTCCGACTCGCACTTGCCCGGTTTTTAAGTTAATGATATTGTGGTATGCGATTTAGAGTAGACCATCACTACTATCATGTTGTAACACTTAAATGTGGTTGTGACATAGTTTTAATGTATAAAAACTGTTGTTTCAGACAATGCTAGCCCAGTTGGAGACGGAGCATATGTCGGGCGGCCTGACGCTGCAGAAGCTGTGGTACTTCGTGTTGCCCACCATGCACACCATGCAGGTGCTGGCGGCCGTCGTGACGCACATCGGCCAGGTGAGTAGTGCTGCAGACAATGCTGGCCAGCTGGAGATGGAGCACCTTGCATAATTCCTTATTTTATCATTTAGGAAAATATAGAACAGTTAAGTTTGTCAGTTGCGCGTCATAGTTAAAGTCCGACAACTAAAAGCAAACTGTTCAATATCACAAGTTAAGTAAGTTAAGTTCTTAATATATTTAATATGTCTGTGTCTCACGGAAGTTTTGTTATTAAAATCAAAAGTTAAGTGCTTCAATTTTGGAACGCGTATAAACCTATCTATAGTATATCATTGCCAGCAGTAAGATAGTTTCTACGTTTCAATGTTCAGAAGTTGATACAGCAATGATGTCCTCAGAGCGAGCTCCGCGGCGGCAGCGTGTTGACCGCCCTCCACGACAAGACCAACAAGCTGCTGGGCGACACGCGCGCCCAGGAGATCTCGCTCTTCCTCACCGAGCGGGCCTGCAAGCCCTTCTTCAGTATCCTGGACCAGTGGATCCATAAGGGGGTCATTGTGGACCCGTTTCAGGTTAGTACACTTGTGCTGACAGTCATATACCAAGCTACTGGGCGATACATGCCAAGGAGACCGTTGTTCCTCACCGAGCCTGCCGACCCTTCTGTACCGTGGACCAGTGGATCCATTAGGGAGTCATTGTGGACCAGTACAGCGGTGTCGGTGTCACGCACACGAATTCGAGCCAATCGTGCAGTCTAACTCCACAACGCGATTGGTTAATGAGTTCACATCACGCGCGCGATCTGTCGCAACTAGTTGCGTTAGACTGCACGATTGGCTCGAATTCGTGAGTGACACCGCTGAACTAGCACCATTCCTAGTACCCGTAAGGCCCGTCCTTAGATATATGCCAATGGGGATAGGTCTTGAAACCAGGCGTTGTCGTGAGTTTCACGAGCTTTCGCGATGGTACCCCTCCACCCATCGCGATCGGGATGAGGGAGGCGACGGCTGAGATACGCGTCATACTCGTGAACGGGTGCTGTTTGTGGAGACTGGTCTGTTTAAGCTAACACAAGCTATTATACTTAGTAACTTTATTTTTATTAATTAATTACAGTGAGACGCCTCATTCTGCTCTCGTATGTTTCTTTTCTCTTAATGAATGTATTAATTATACAGGATATCGACTCTTGGAGACCCTATACATCTCTAAGGATAATTTGATAAACTATATAATCTTATAGTTCTGACACCTAGAGACATTTACAGTATTTACACCTCTAAATATTATAGATTTTTTTTTGTGTTTTGTATCTGTATTTTGTATGTAATTCGACATTAAGAGACCATATACATCTCTTAGTAATTGTAATACGTTAGATTGAATTGTTAGTTTTATTTTATAACATTTTGATGTTATTATTTTTGTGTGTATGTAAATTCAATGTTGACGTGTAAAAGTGCCCTTGTGGCCTATTTGCTGAGTAAATGTTGATGTTTGATCTGACGCGGGCCCTGTACAACTATTGTCGACAGGAAATTTGTGATCACTGATGTAAAGATTGGTAACTTTTCCAGGAGTTCATGATAGAGGACAACGAGCTGGTGAACAAAGAGGAGCTGCCGGTGGACTACTCGGCCGACTACTGGGAGAAGCGCTACAGCGTGCAGCGCGACCGCGTGCCCCGGTTCCTCGACAAGTACACCGACATCATACTGCGCACCGGCAAATACTTGAACGTCATCAGCCAGTGTGGTGAGTGGCTGAATTCTAACTAAATATTTGTTATCTCTGATTTTTAGGGTTCCGTACCCAAAGGGTAAAAACAGAATAAAATAATAGTTATTTGTTTTACAAGGGGGCAAAGTTGTTGTTTAACCGCTCGTGCTAATATTGATACCCGAGCAAGCGAAAGATTCCAAAATTGAACCACGAGCGTAGCGAGTGGTTCGAAAAATGGAATCTTGAGCGTTGCGAGGGTTTCAAAGCACGAGGGTTAAACAAAATTTGCCCCCGAGTGAAACACAAAATTTTTCACCACACCAACCCGAAGCAAATATTAAATGTAAAATATCAAACAAATCAAACCAAATCAAATCCAAATGAATGTTATTAAATATTTATCATCCAAAATCATCATTTAAAAGTCAATTCTACCAGCAAACATAAGAAAACAACTCAAAATTTTCATTTCATTACTTTGCCTCACATGTGAATAAGATGCAACTTTGCTATCAGTTTTTGAAGTGCAAAGTAAGCCTTTCCGAGCTGGTGTGGTGAAAAGATTTAAGTGGGGCTCCCATACAACAAACGTGATTTTTGATCGAAGTTAAGCAACTTCGGGCGGGGTCAGTACTTGGATGGGTGACCGTTTTTATAGATAATGGTACGGAACCCTTCGAGTGCGAGTCCGACTCGCACTTGGCCGGTTTTTTTATTATCTGAATGATTGCGGTCTATCGTCCAACATTACCCAAACGTTATATAACATTAAACGTTATATGAGCTTTTATATATAAGAACTGTAAAATTGTTTTTCAAAAATGGCACCAATTCCAGTCCCTAATTCTAACCGTCAAAATATTTTTTTTGTGTTTGACTTCATAGTCGAAATGAAAAGTAGAGTGTTTAACTCGGGTAATCATCTCACCCTCTCCTTTCACTACTTCGTTTGAGCGCCAAAATATGTCGGGTGATATGGTTTACTTTCCACCCTTGGTTAACAATCTACGTTACCATTATTTGCTGACGTTTTCACACAGCTTTCACGGGTGGTTTAATATGTGTTCAAAACGATATTACTAATTATTACTCTTTATCAATTTACAGGCAACGCAATAATGAAGACTAACGTAGAGGAGATAAAGTACTCTCTAATAGAACAGAACTACAGCGGCGTCGTTCAAAAAGCGTTCGCGTTCGCCAGCAAATCTCTCTTGGAACTGCTGCTCAAGGAGTACGATCTCATGGGCCGTCTGAAGTCGGTGAAGAACTATTTCTTCATGTGTCAGGGTGACTTTATCGTGCAGTTCATGGATGCGACTGAGCAAGAGCTGTCGAAGAAGATTGATGACATCATTCCGTCCAAATTGGAGTCCTTGCTGGGGCTTTGCTTAAGGTAAGATTTATTTTGAATTGTCCTTTCTGCCGCGAACCATGTTCGGCGTGTTGCCTCGCTGTCGCACTTCTAAATTCTTACGTAAATGTGACAGGGAGGCAACACGTCGAACGTGGTTCGCGGTAGGCCCTCTGGTTTGCTAATCTGTGAGTGACCGTGGCGCCGCCCTAGCGGACATGGGACACATTAGAATATTGTTCTATCATTTGGTTTTGTCCTCTTGACCACGGCGAGACGTCATTGGTCAAATTCATTATAGGTCACCTAAGCGTTTCGTAATGGTTAAGTCAGGAGCCCATAATGAAAAGTATGCGATTGTATGCGACGAGTAGAATAATATTGTTTTTTAAATTTCAGGCTTTCAGCGGCCAGTCACGACCCTTACAATGAGGACATGCGAGTTGAGTTGCTTCCGTATGATCTGCAGTTCCAAATGTTCAAGATTCTCTACATAGAGACGGAAGACGAGAAAGGTACAGTAAAGGGCCATAAAGTTTGCACATCGGAATTTCGGCTTCGTAGAGCGTTGTCTCTTTCATTCTCGTTGCCTCCAATATTCTCTTTCTAAATACCGATGTGCAAACTTTATGGCCCTTTACTGTACTGAATAAGTGCTATTTTTTTATATCCCATAGCTTACTGCCCGCGACTTTTGTGAAAACACATCTTAAAAACTTTTTTTACCATTTTTTTGTCATACTTTTGACTTAGACATTTGTTTGACTATTTGTGTCGTTTCCAAGCAAAAAGTCCCATTTTGTCGCTTGCCATAAGGACACTTTGACAGGCCATTCGTATAAAGATACAAGCAAATCTCGTCTTTATGGTAAGTAACAAAGTGCAGGGACCTTTGAATAGACATCGACACATTTATAATCATATTAATGTCGTGGCTGTTTTATATTGCATTTTGGTTGATTTCTCAACTTTCTAGCTTTCCGCCCACAAACTAAACACAGTGCTTCCCGTTCAAGAAGGCACTTCTGAAGTGAGGCAAGAAAATTCGCTTTGGTTTCTTCAAGCCTTCAAGAAATGAGCGTACTCCCATCATAAAAGCCGGTAACGCACATACAACCCCTCCGGTCTTACCATCAGTCGATTAGGCTGCTCGTTTGCCTTCTATTACACAAAAAAGCTTCCTTAATAACTGGTGCCTATATAACAAAACCTTATAAAACAAAGTCCCCCGCCGCGTCTGTCTGTTTGTGTGTTTGTATATTCGCGATAAATCCAAAAACTACTGAACGGTTTTCGCCTATCAATAGAGTAATTCTTGAGGAAGGTTTAGGTGTATAATTTGTCAACCCGTGCGAAGCCGGGGCGGGTCGGCAGTAAACAAATAAGTTGGAGTTACAATGTGTCCATGATATCCTAGCTCCTTAACGAATGAATTAATTTCTAACGTATTTTTTTTTAAATTGTAGAATACAAACAGAACAAGGACAGTCCGCCGCTGACCGGCATAGAGACGTTCACGTTCGGTCTGGAGGTGAAGTGGCCGGTGTCGCTCATCCTCAACCACAAGGCCATCGCCTGCTACCAGATGATATTCCGCCACTTATTCTACTGCAAACACGTCGAGAGACTCCTCTGCAAGTAGGTCCTTTTGTTTCAATATCAATACATAATGAAAGGATTAAGATTTTAAGTGCTTAATATTTGCACAGGGTGTTGTGAACGTCTAAATTGTTCGTTATTTCCAGAGTGTGGCTGTACAACAAGGTGGTGAAGCGGTTCTCGGAGGCGCGGCTGTACGCGGACGCGTTCGCGCTGCGCCAGCGCATGCTGAGCTGCATCCAGCACCTGCAGTACTACATGTGCGTCGAGGTCATCGAGCCGTCCTGGTGCCAGCTCATACACAGCCTGGAGAAGGTAGGTGTATCACACACGTAGTGGAGCAACGTTCCTGCTCCTGTTCAATGATGCTGATGTTCTGAGCAATGTTCATGTTTGTGCCGAAGCACGTCTACACTAGTACTACATGTGCGTCGAGGTCATCGAGCCGTCCTGGTGCCAGCTCATACACAGCCTGGAGAAGGTAGGTGTATCACACACGTAGTGGAGCAACGTTCCTGCTCCTGTTCAATGATGCTGATGTTCTGAGCAATGTTCATGTTTGTGCCGAAGCACGTCTACACTAGTACTACATGTGCGTCGAGGTCATCGAGCCGTCCTGGTGCCAGCTCATACACAGCCTGGAGAAGGTAGGTGTATCACACACGTGGTGGAGCAACGTTCATGCTGAGCTGCATCCAGCACCTGCAGTACTACATGTGCGTCGAGGTCATCGAGCCGTCCTGGTGCCAGCTCATACACAGCCTGGAGAAGGTAGGTGTATCACACACGTGGTGGAGCAACGTTCATGCTGAGCTGCATCCAGCACCTGCAGTACTACATGTGCGTCGAGGTCATCGAGCCGTCCTGGTGCCAGCTCATACACAGCCTGGAGAAGGTAGGTGTATCACACACGTAGTGGAGCAACGTTCCTGCTCCTGTTCAATGATGCTGATGTTCTGAGCAATGTTCATGTTTGTGCCGAAGCACGTCTACACTAGTACTACATGTGCGTCGAGGTCATCGAGCCGTCCTGGTGCCAGCTCATACACAGCCTGGAGAAGGTAGGTGTATCACACACGTGGTGGAGCAACGTTCATGCTGAGCTGCATCCAGCACCTGCAGTACTACATGTGCGTCGAGGTCATCGAGCCGTCCTGGTGCCAGCTCATACACAGCCTGGAGAAGGTAGGTGTATCACACACGTGGTGGAGCAACGTTCATGCTAAGCTGCATCCAGCACCTGCAGTACTACATGTGCGTCGAGGTCATCGAGCCCTCCTGGTGCCAGCTCATACACAGCCTGGAGAAGGTAGGTGTATCACACACGTGGTGGAGCAACGTTCCTGCTCCTGTTCAATGATGCTGATGTTCTGAGCAATGTTCATGTTTGTGCCGAAGCACGTCTACACTGGCCGTTTTGTGCGCGGGGAAATTGCCTCGCGCGTATGCTCGCTCTGTGTGGACCCGGCTAATACGTATATTGAGCCTTCAGAGTATGGTCAGACGGTATCGTCTTCGGTCGTCCCATTAGTTTTTCGTCAAGTTCTTAAATTAGTCCTATTCTGCTTTCGTCACTCATTCTACATTGAATGCCACCGACGATTGTGAGAACTTGACGAAAAACGAATGGGACGACCCAAGACGATACCGGTCAGACGTAACAAAAACACTCTGTATAATTTGGATCTACCCAAGTATATTCGTGCTTTATAAGTCAGGTAATCAAAAAGTAGGCGCAGGAACACGAGCTAACAGATAATAAATAATAATATGATCAAGTATTTAATTAGTAGGTAAGTATTCAGTGCTAATACTATAAAAAAACAGTGACTCTGAGTCTCACTAGAAGAAATCAAACGCCTATAGTATCTTACGAGCAAACTTTATGAAACGACCTATAATTGTTCGTTTGATAGCTACTTATTCTACATACTCTCACAGAATAAAATAAGGCTACAAATATAATGACCACCAAAAAATACTTTGGTACCCTAAATAAAAAAATCATGCTTACCAAAAAAAAATACTGAACACCAAAAAAATAAGGCCTAAAAATACAAAAGTACCACCACTTTAATTACGACTGCACTTCAAATTGTATTCAAATACCAAATATA
Organism: Cydia splendana; assembly: GCF_910591565.1. NCBI lineage: Eukaryota > Metazoa > Arthropoda > Insecta > Lepidoptera > Tortricidae > Cydia > Cydia splendana. The sequence continues at coordinate 23,440,378 of NC_085962.1, read as the reverse complement.
TTGAATGATCACCAAAAATCATTAATGATCACCAAATCTTGAAGACCAAATTAATGCGATATTTTCACCTAAATAAACCACTATGATTACCAAAAAATTTATACATATTACCAAATAAAGTAAACTGATGCCAAAATTACTAGCCCCTCCCGCTCAACCCCCCGTAGCCCGCACCGCATACCTACCTAACCTAATCTACTTTTCTAGTAGCATTTCGTTATGCTACTAGAAAAGTAAGTTAAACTGCTATCAGTTAAGTGGGTTAGGTTAGGTTAGCACTGCGACCCTTACAGAAACGAAATGGTACTAGAAAAGTAGGTTAGGTTAAGTTTCAACTGCTACCCATATAGATACGAAACGCTACTAGAAAAGTGGGTTAGGTTAGGTTTGAACTGCGACCCTTACAGAAAAGAAATGCTACTAGAAAAGTGGGTTAGGTTAGGTTTGAACTGCGACCCATACAGAAACGAAATGCTACTAGAAAAGTGGGTTAGGTTAGGTTTGAACTGCGACCCTTGCAGAAAAGAAATGCTACTAGAAAAGTGGGTTAGGTTAGGTTTGAACTGCGACCCTTACAGAAACAAAATGCTACTAGAAAAGTGGGTTAGGTTAGGTTAGAACTGCGACTGTTACAGAAATAAAATGCTACTAGAAAAAGGTGACGAAGTGGATTAATTAATTTAATAGGATAACGATATATTAAATGATTGCACATTTTTAATTAAAATGTGGTTACAATTTTGTGATCATTTACTATTTTTGCGTTTACAATGATTATTTTGGAGCCATTTGCTTTAATAGGATAGCAAGATTTAAAAATTTGGTTATCATTTTACATTAAAATGGAGTTCTAATTTTGGTGGTCATTTACTATTTTTGGGTTTACAATGATTATTTTGGTGTCATTTTCTTTAATAGGATAGCAAGATGTAAAAATTTGGTTATCATTTCACATTAAAATGGGGATTGAAATTTGGTAATCATTGACTATTTTTGGGTTAATAATGATTATTTTGGTGTCATTTCCTTTAAAAGGATAGTAAAATGTAATAAAATTGGTAATCATTTCACATTAAAATGGTGTTATAATTTTGGTGATCATTCATGATTTTAGGGTGGTAAAATAGATTTTTTTGGTATTAAATTTTACTAAATCTGGTGATCAGTTAAATAGCAGCCATAAAATAATAGTACTACCGTACAGAGACGAAACTTCCTACAAAACCGAAGTTTGACAGCGTGCAGCGGTTCGGCGTCGAATCATGCTGTCCCTTTCTAATATATGGCACTATCCCTTACGGCTATTTAGGGTTGTCTAAATTCAAGCCATTATTTTATCTGTTGTACGACACACGCAAAGGGACGTTAAGTTGTGTCAACCCTAATAATAGCTCGGAGCAAAGCTGAGCCGAACGGAGCCGAGTTTCGCACCCCTGACACTAATGATACGATTTGTATCTGTCTATGAGCTCACTGTAGATGAGCGTTTTCCAAAAAAAATTTACATTTCATTCATGTCTTCAAAATATTGACTTCTTGGGCTCATTTTACTCCATAGACCTACCATCCGCTCGCGCTTGACAGACAGCTGAAGTGTGCGAAAGGGAAGCCATCACGTATATGAACATCCCATGAGTGCGAAAGAGTCAGACTACCAATGAGAAAACGTAACCACTTTAGAGTTTGACGACGGCCGCGGACGGCCAAGAGCGTATCACGGTAATTTTCAAATTGAAAAATATAGACGGATTAGGACGAAAAGTATTAAATAAAGTAATTCAGTGAAGATGGTGTCTTGTAGTGTGCCGGATTGCAGTGTCACAGGGCCAAATAATCCAAGCAATTACTCATTTCAGAGGATTTATGATATTCCCAGCGAAATTTTCATAACGATATTTTGTCTAATTAACAGCGTAAAAAGTGTAAGAAGCTGGTTTATACACTTCATTATAAGTTTTTCTTTCGTTCCGTGCTAATATTATATCATATTAGTCAATAATTTAGGATATTTTGTGTAAAAACATAAACTGTTAGTTTACGCTAGGGATTGACAAAATGTTCATATGACAGTATCGATAACTTGTCGGTATATTAATAGCTATGTAATTATTTCTTCACAAGACATCATTAAGATATTAGCTTTTATAACCGACTTCAAATATTAACGATTGTTATACTTTTTGAAGGTGTTCATGTTTAGCGTGTCATGATAACTTCACTTTGCAACACAGTGAGAGTTACATTAAGATAAGTCTGCAACGATTTTGATGGCAAACGAAGTGCAAGGGTTATTTATACGCCATAATGTCGTAGAATTTTAATGTTTAAAATAACACATTTGAAAAAGTAGTCGATAAAGCAATCAAACATCGACAGATTATTAATATGTTGTAACATGACATCACTATTTTTGATCTCACATAGACAATTTACGCACACACTTGCATTTCATTTTTGGTCACACTTTTGAAGATTGACAGTTGTTCTTTGTCATCTAATTCTATGTTTTACTCAGAATCATTTGTACATTCACGCCTCATACATGAAAACATGTGTCTCAAGATTTCCTTTCCAGATCGTCACATTTTTGTATGAAAAGTTTTTTTATTTGTATGAACGTGATGCACTGGCAAAATATTTCTTCATACAAAATTTTGGGACACTTTTTTCATGTATGAGGCGTGAATGTACAAATGATTCTGAGTAAAATGAGCCCAAGAAGTCAATATTTTGAAGACATTAATGAAATGTAATTTTTTTTTGGAAAACGCTCAGATGTCGTTTGTGTCGATTCTTATAACTATAGACTAGAGTAGAAAATATGTGCGGATTCATAAGTATTACGTTATTGCAGTAAAACAATATAATTTGCAGAACACGTATAATTTAAACACTTTTTATCAAAAAAAAAAAACAATTTTTTGTTACACTATGTATAAATTTTAATTTTTAACAAAATTTACCGAAAACACTACCTTGATCGTTTAAACTTATTTAAAACACAGTATTAATTGTCTGCCTTCCGCATAAGGCGTAAACAAGAAGGAAAAAAAACCCGGGCAAGTGCGAGTCGGACTCGCGCACGAAGGGTTCCGTACCATAATGCAAAAAAAAAACAAAAAAAAAAGCAAAAATAAAAACGGTCACCCATCCAAATACTGACCACTCCCGACGTTGCTTAACTTTGGTCAAAAATCACGTTTGTTGTATGGGAGCCCCATTTAAATCTTTATTTTATTCTGTTTTTAGTATTTGTTGTTATAGCGGCAACAGAAATACATCATCTGTGAAAATTTCAACTGTCTAGCTATCACGGTTCGTGAGATACAGCCTGGTGACAGACGGACGGACGGACGGACGGACGGACGGACGGACGGACGGACGGACGGACGGACGGACAGCGAAGTCTTAGTAATAGGGTCCCGTTTTACCCTTTGGGTACGGAACCCTAAAAAAGGAACTCGGCCGAAAATTTAGCTGGAAAGAAAAATGTATTAATGTGGCGAATTTTATGGACGATGATGGTTGACACGTTGGGTGAATGATACCTAAATTTTAAACCGATTATTTATACCGCCCGTCAAATGAGGCTATTTGAATTTTGAGGATTTGTAATATGCGGATAACAGATATTCAACAAATGATAAATGGCCAAAACAAAAATATGGCACAAAATACACAACAAATAATTAGCTGCGGGCTCAGCACGGTTCCATTTTTATCGACTATCACTATGCGCGTCCCTTTCGCACTTACATACTTGTTAGAACGTGACAGGCATGGTGACAAGGGATAAAAACGCGACCGTGCTAAGCCGCCTGGTTATAAAAATTGGAATTGGAAGACTAACGTTAAAATTTTAAAATATTGCGGTCTTGAATTTCAGTCAGGAAAGGGGATAAAGGTGGTCTTGAAGTTCAGGGGAAAAAGGGTAAAGGGGACAAATGTGGAAGCACACGCAAGGGTGCCGGTAGCTGGATTCAAATTTACTTGTATTGCACGGATGGCGCACAAGTCGGTGTCTTCAAACAGGTACGCGACGCAGACGAGGTAAGCCTCACTCGCTTCCTGGCGAGCGCGTATGTCAGCAGACCCGAGGTAAGCCTCACTCGCTTCCTAGCGAGCGCGTATGGCAGCAGACCGGGCGGTAACGATGAGGTTTCTTCACTCCACCAGTGCTTAGCGCCGACCAACGCACGGCTTTGGTGGCCAACTGTTTACGAGGAGCCTCACCTCTCCGGGCGCCGATTTACGCGCGCCTTTGGCGGCCAACTGTTTACGAGGAGCCTCTCCTCACGTGGATTTCCGCGCACTTTTAAAAACTTCGTATTAAATATCAAACTGGTTATAAATTGCAAATCTGGTTAAAAAAACAACCTGGGAACTCAAACGACTTTTCCACTCAAAATTCACAAACCATCTGCCTAAAAACAATTTCAATCTTTTCTTTCTCGAACATTCCATAAAAAATTTAAATTCAAAATAAGCGCAAATATGCACATTATTTATTACAAACGGCCAGGAATTATTCGTAAAAAGGTCGGCCTTTTTCGAGTTTTTGATATAAGCGCCATCTACGCGTATTCGCGTGAATCAACAACACGGCCTGACAAAAAAACTGAAGCCAAGAAGACACGGCGGTAGTTCCACACAGATGTAGACAGATGTAGTAGCGTTTCGCTACAGTATTTATTATTTACTGACCAGTTTTTAGTTAGAAATTATTAGGTGTATAATAAAAAAGTAAGACATTATAAATTATATTTTATTTTAAATATAGAGTTATTCTTAGTGGAAGGCAGCTTATATATGAGATTCGTAAAGTTACATTACACTGTTAAAGACACTGTCGTTTTATAAAAATACAAATATAGCAAGCTCTTAAATTATAATACAATATACTCTACAATTATAAACTTAATACAAAATATATAACTAACAAAAACTATATATGTTATTTCATGTGAAGCTAGTTACGTACTAAAGACACTAAAGTTACAATAACTAGCGTTTTTGTTGCAACGATTCTTTCAGCAATTTGTGTAGCTCATCTATTTTAGTTTTCAACACATCAATTTCTGAGACATCATTTTTCTTACTTATCACGACCTTAGCGTTTTTCACAATCTTCCTATCGAGTCTGTAGTTCTGGCATCTCTCGAGACAGCAACCGCCACCCTCGATGTCTTCGTAGTCATCACCGATTTTCCCGAGTGGCTCTGCGCGCGGTATCTCAATTATATTATCTTTGTTCGGCTTTACCAGTATCCTATATTTTGGCAAAAAGTGCGGGAATAAAGATATACGTTTTGCAAAAGGTCTCATGCAAAGTGTCTTTGGTGTTATTATACTTAGATCCTGCATCCAAGCAGGCAGACAAGCGAAGCAGGCGGACGGCTTAGAGTACGGCTTGGTGTTTCCGATGAGTACACTTTCAAAGTAAGATATTAATCTCACTCTAGAAACGTGTCCTACAAGTTCGGCATCCGCTCTAATTTCTTGTGTGTCACTCACGGCTAGACCGTTGAGTAAATTAAATAGAACAATCGGAATCATGAATACAAAAACCATGAATATAATATGGCTGGTTATTGGGAATTGGCCGAATTTAATGGAACCCGCGTCAAATTCTCCTGTTAACATGACAATAGTTTTAAACAGAGATCTTCCTGGATCTTCGAAGAAATCTTCTTCTTCGTCTTCTTTGCCAGTTTTATTTGGGTCCGGTGCTACTTTGTCGTCGTCTTTCACCTCGTTCCTGAATAATGTGTAAAAACTCAATGCAAATGCAATGATCAAAATGCAGTACCAAAGTAAAAACTTGAAAAAGTTCCAGGATACTGTCTTTAGCATGACAATGTTCGTTGATAGCGTCGGAAACTGGCCGATTAGAAGGACCAATTCGGCAGATGACAACAAGATAGCCACAGCAGAGAGTTGTTGCTTCGTTGATTCTGCGGCGGAGTTATCGCAGACGATCACCGCTGTAACAAATATCAGAAATACTTCCATCCAGTTCTCTATGCTTTGCAAATATCTCGACGGAGATACTAACAATTGAAATAATTCTCGTATGATCAAAAGTATCAATCCAATAGCCGCGCCGACATGTGTAATGACGTTCAGTGCTTCAATGGAACCGGATTGTTTTTTCTCCGCACCATATCCTAATATGATATAGAGAATCAAGCACAACCATAGAAGAGAATAAAACGTTATGTTGGCGTAGAAAAGGCAGCTTATTCTTTGCCACTTCAAGTAGAGAAAACTGGTTATAACTGGATGCTTAAGGAGCGGCCTCAGTTCTTCGTTTCTCGTCATGTAAAGGAGTGCATCAGTTTCGGGGGCCAGAATCGCGTCACACTCTTTAACGTTATTGTTTGACGCATCGATTAAAGGAACTTTACAGAGTTCGTTTTCGACAGAGTTGTTAGGATACACTAAGAAGCTGTATTTCATATGAATTTCGTAGTCGTCGTCGCTCGGTCGTTCCCCGTTGGTTGTGATGCATTCGTCCAGGTATGTTTCCAGTGTTTTCGCATTGATGTCCGCTAGAGGCGGTTCGTCGAAGGTGTTGCGCAGGCCGACGCACGCTCCGTGCCGCAGCAGCTCCAACACTGTCTCGTTATCGCCATTCCTAGCGGCGTAATGGAGTGCCGTGTTATTTTTATTATCAGCATAGTTGACGTTTATGTTGATCTTAGGATTTTTAAGTAATAGTTCCAAACATCCGTTAAAATCTGCTTTAGGATTGTTTGAATATGATCTCATTCCCTTTACCGTGATTTGTACTAATGACTCGCCGTTGACTGGTTCAAATAAGGTAGATTCGTTGTCGACAAACATTTTCAGAATCTTACAGTAGCCATTTTTGCAAGCGAGTGCTACGGGTCTCATGGTCTCACCCGAACACGTGGCATTAGGGTCTGCTCCTGCGTTAAGCAAGGTTTCAACTGTTCTGTCCAACCCTTTGTCCGTTGCAAACTGTAACATTGTGAATATTCCATTATTAGAAGCTAATGCTTGGCGATGGTCATTCTTTTTAACGAGCTTGGTAAAGTCGCGGATAAATCCGTTTTCATCATGTCGACTTAAATACGAGAAAAGTTTGTCGACGTTGATCACTTCTACCTCCGTATCGAATTTATCAACTAAGTGCGGAAATGCTTCTTTTAAGAAATAACGAGCTGATTTGCCGCGTCTGTCTTTGTATGTATCAATATCGACGGGAGTTTGTGCGTAATCTATGATAAAAGTGATGACCCTTTCCAGCCCTTGTTTTGCTGCCGAATATACAGGTGTTACTCCTTTAAGGTCTGGAGCGTTCGCGTCGCACCCCGCTTTTAGTAGAAGCTCTATCATGTCTTCGTAGGTGGCGAGGTCTCGCTCGCGGTCATCCTCTAAATCTTCAATTTTCTTTATTGCCATCAGCAAAGCCGTATTTCCTTTGCTTTTGATATTGACGTCAATTCTGTCGTCGTCCAGCAATAGTTTCAGCGCTTCAATATTGCCATATTCAACGGCGAAATGTATAGGAGCGCAAGCGTGGGTTTCGTTAACTCTGTTGACTTGGACTTCGTGCTGAAGTAACAGTTTAACGAATTCATTTTTGTTTGGTTCGGTTATAGCTATCTCGAGGCAAGTCTTGTGGTCGGGGTAGGAATTGACGAATTCAAGATCGACGGCCCCGTAGCTCACTAGTTTCTTGAAGGTGGGGAAGTCGTTGGTGCGCAGGGCCGTCCGGAGCTGGATCTGCGGGTCGGTACCGAACAGCGAGCTCCCGCGGGACAGCTGCCGGGAGTTCATCTCGTACGTGTCGCGCGACATTCCTCACGCCTCACGCACTGGCATCTGGAACGACACATAAAACTTTATATAATAATTGATTCGACTATTATCTCATTGAGATAAACTGTTTCGATACGATAGTGTAGTATTACAATTACAACCGCTCGTTACACCGATTGTTTAATTGAATTTTATTCGACACGACACATCTGGTGAACTTTCACATGGTTGCAATACGTTGCTATATTTAGTCTTTACTAAAGGTTCCTTAGTTTATTGATTCAACGGAGTTTTAATGAAAAATGCTAAAATGTTGTACAAACATTCATGTGAAGTGACCGTGACGTTCTGAGGCGGTATCGTTAGTCGTCTATAATCTTTTGTAGAATGTGCTAACAACGCCTGTACACTAAATATTAACACTTCTTTGAAATATTCGTTGTTAGTTTATGAACTATTTTCTAGTTTGCTTACTTGAAAATGCATACGTCAATCGTTATTATGTTAACTCTGAGGAATGCAAACGATTTCAGAAACATATCGCAGATATTAAATAATCACTCACTAGAACTAGCTTCACTTATCAAATGTAAACCAATTCAACTCTCATTAAAAATATCGGCGTCGAACAAAACATGTACATAGGTACCTAGGTACTTTAATCTTTAACGGATTGAATACAAATGGAATTACTTCCAGCAAATTAACGCATGTTTTATTCTCGGACCGGTCTCGACGATTAATCAATCGTATAAAAGTCAGTTATCCGCCGTGACTACGAGCAGGTGTACCGCCGAACACAATGCAGTATCTCTCGCATGAATCTGATGAAAGCAACCGAAGGCACATATACATATACAACCCGTGCATTGGTCACAAGACTCACTAGTACCTACATCTCTTAAAGTTTCGGTTATCGTTTATCAAATTAAAATATTGTCAAATAAGTTAAATGTTTTATAGTTTTTAATTCTCATTTGTTTCACAGTGAACTTTAGCGTCAATTTCACGGATAAAACTTAATGTTACTTAGTAGTAGTAGTAAACTCTTTATTGTACAAAAATACATTAAAATTAATACCTACAATTAGTTAGAAGTACTACAAAGGCCAACTTATCCCTTTAAGGGATCTCTTCCAGTTAAACTTTGAGTAGATGAGAGGAGAGAGAGAAAAGAGGGTGACTAATGCAGCAAAATGTACAACAGTATGTTAGATTCAGGCGTTACGCTTAGACCATAACTGGCCTTGGATATCCTTACAATATTGACGTCTAATCTCATGTTCAATCCTTATAATCCCGTTGAGTCGAATCGGACTTTTCGAATACCAAATACCAGTTTACTGGCAATCGTTTAGTGCAATACCGTTCGTCCGAACATATGCAACACCTCATCGCCCGATGACCGAGCACTTGTATTGTTTGCAGCGGGCACTTATTGCCTCTTTGAACTTTTCATCTTCATCTTCATCTTGAACCATATGGCGTGTTGAAGCGAAAACGCCTTTTACTTCGTACTGTTTGGTTACGGTATATTTTCATATATGCCTGCTATATCAAGCAAACTAAAAATACAATAGAAATATTTAATATGAAAATTCTACACAATTCGTACCTACCTACTACATGGCTTATTGCTCGCTGCTTTTACGAGTACTTAAGTAATATTTGTTTATTATTTTTAACTATGTTATTTTAGTAGGTATTCATATTTGAAATACTACCTACGTAATCTCATGCAGATTAATGGTTAGTCACCGAATCACTGTCTACTTAACCCAGCAAAACCGAAAACAAATATTATCCTAACAAAGCCGACCAGTGTAGCGAATTAATACCTACCGTGGAGCATAAGAAGATTATGCAAAATATTCTTTCATCTTTAAACACGGTTTTATACGTACGTACTATATGAATATGAATATGAATATACATTTTACTTAAGAGAAGTGAATCACCGTTTTTTAAGGGGTTTTGATATTCAGTCGCCACCAGATATATCAGGGCGACCGAGCCGAGGTGCTCAAAATATGTGAACACGCACTCTAATGCCTTGACAATAGAGGCATTTTCAGATATTTGTGAGCACCTTAGCCACTCCGATATATCTGATAGTGATGGCGACTGTACAACAAATTACTTCCATTTAAAATTGAAAGTTTACACGTTTTGCAACCACACATGCGGGTGCTTAATATGCAAATTGTAAAACAACAGAGCACATAGTATCTCATCGATTCATCAACGCTGCACTAACAACAATTATACTGCTATAAAATCCAAATTAACCGCTTTAAACCGTCCAAGCGAAAATTACCAATTGCTTTTTCGTTACCCTGTTCTCAAGGTTCAAGTTTGCGTGTACTTTGTCATAGTTAAAAAATAACATAATGCTGTGCGTAAATCGGTCCAATTACTCGTTAGTAGCAACCGAGAGGCACGTGAGTAGTATAAATTTAATGGTATAGGAGAAATTCGGAACAATTGCCCTCTCATTATAACTCCCGTGGTAGCGCAGCCGCTCGTGAGTCCACGACGAACTGACGAAAGTTCTGATTGAATAAACATGCGGGCTCTCTAGGGCTCTTGATCACAATTTAATGGTAATCGTAATTGGATTTCTCGTCACGAATAATGTCACTTCTCAGGGAAGTAGGGCTTACAGGGAGTGCCTACTTAAAATAAATCCATCATTTTACAGTATTACATTATTACAACAGCGCGTCGGATCATTTGATGCTGTCCCGTACAACAATTTGGTAATTTAAAATAACTTATCAGAGCCGGTCATCGCATACGCGACAAAAACTACTAGAGACATCTAGTATATAACTGACTTGAATCCTCATCCACCTATGTGTTAGAAAGTAAAGAAGCGAGGAATTATCATTAGAGCGTATCTTTATAACTTGCTGCATAATAGGCTTAATGCCAATAATTCCTTTTAAACGAGAAATTCTTGTTTATTTCTATATTTCGGGGATCTCGGAAAAGGCTCTAACGATTTCAATGAAATATGCTATATGGGGGTTTTCGGGGGCGATACATCGATCTAGCGAGTTCTTATCTCTCGGAAAACGCGCATTTTTGAGTTATTATATGTTTTCCGAGCAAGGCTCGGTCTCCCAGATATTGTAATGTAATCAAATCAAAATATCATTATTTATTTTCAGGCAACTAAGGCCCATAGACATATACATACAGTCAGCGGCAGCAGTTGCTAAGCGCGCTAGGTGTTCAAAATGATCTTCCCTAATAGCATTTTCTTGTAGGGATTTTGTTGGGCCTTTGTTTACGTATTAGTTGGGCAACCGTTATATTTGGCCGTACGATTTGCTGGAGGGCCCTCGACAAAGGCCCTCCCGAAGATTCCCAACAGAGGGCCATAAGAGTAATTTTTTCGTTGGGCCTATTTAAGTAAATCATACAATTATTCAACGGTGGTGGTTTTGGTTGGGCCGTGGTTGGGCCTATACACATTTGTTTGATGGTTGGTTAATTGTTACATTTGGCCGTACGATTTGCTGGAGGGCCCTCGACAAAGGCCCTCCCGAAGATTCCCAACAGAGGGCCATTAGAGTAATTTTTTCGTTGGGCCTATTTAAATAAATCATACAATTATTCAACGGTGGTGGTTTTGGTTGGGCCGCGGTTGGGCCTATACACATTTGTTTGATGGTTGGTTAATTGTTACATTTGGCCGTATGGCTTGCTGTAGGGCCAACTGCAAAAAAATAAAAAAGGGCAATTTTTTCGTTGTGCTTCTGTTTGCAAATTCAACAATTACCCAACGGCAAGTCAGGTAGGTCGGTAGGTAGTCGTGCACCAGGTTGAAGGCCCAACACAGCTTGTCCCACAAAGGGCCAACATTGTAACTTTAACGTTGGGCCTTGTATAGGATTCTTACAATACTACCGTAGGTAAATAGTTGTGTAATTTATAGTGTGCCTACAGTCTAATTATGTAATGGGCTTTTGTTTACGAGTCCTACAGTTACCCTACGTTAAGTAAGTGGTTGTGTAATACGACGTTGGGCCATTGCTGATAAATATTACATTTACACTACGGTAGGCATTGGTTGTATCCACATGAAGGCCCTAGGCTAGGCAGCAGTTGTTGTTAATCTTCTCTGTATCGTTCCAATTTTAGTATATGTACTGCCGAAGCAAGTACACTTACTATACACTCTAATTTGTATATATACTAACCGCACTTCGAAACTTCGTAAGCGAGATTTATGTTTTTTGAGATTTAAATTGAGAAAATGTTGGTAAAATACAATTTTTTAAATTTATGTATAAATTTTATAGTTATAGCTATTAGATTTATAAGTTACTTTATAAAATATTATGATTATATCCGGAATAATCGAGAAAATAACTATAACTTCGATGTTTGGAGACAGTAACGCCATCTAGTGACGCCACAAGCAAACTCAACTGGTATTGTTGGGCATCAGTACCACAGCCAATGTTGGTAAATACGATATTTGTGCTCACTGGGCCAACGAATGTTATTGTTGTTTAGCCACCGGTACCAAAATACACAAAGGCCCATTGTTAGGCGTCAGTGTCACAGCCAATGTTGGTAAATACGATATTTGTCATCATTGGGCCATCGGATGATATATTTGACTAGCCACCGTTACCAAAATACACAAAGGCCCATTGTTGGGCATCCGTGCCACAGCCAATGTTGGTAAATGCGGTATTCGTCACCATTGGGCCAACGAATGTTATCGTTGTTTAGCGAACGGTAGCAAAATACACAAAGGCCCATTGTTGGGCCTCAATGCTACAGCCAATGTTGGTAAATGCGATATTTGTCGTCATTGGGCCATCGTATGATATCGTTGATTAGCCAACGTTACCAAAATAAACAAAGGCCCATTGTTGGGCATCAGTGCCACAGTCAATGTTGGTAAATGCGATATTTGTCATCATTGGGCCATCGGATGATATCGTTGATTAGCCAACGTTACCAAAATATACAAAGGCCCATTGTTGGGCATCAATGCTACAGTCAATGTTGGTAAATGTGATATTTGTCGTCATTGGGCCATCGGATGATATCGTTGATTAGCCAACGTTACCAAAATAAATAAAGGCCCATTGTTGGGCATCAGTGCCACAGCCAATGTTGGTAAATGCGATTTTTGTCATCATTGGGCCATCGGATGATATCGTTGATTAGCCAACGTTACCAAAATACACAAAGGCCCATTGTTGGGCATCAATGCTACAGCCAATGTTGGTAAATGCGATATTTGTCGTCATTGGGCCATCGGATGATATCGTCGATTAGCCAACGTTACCAAAATACACAAAGGCCCATTGTTGGGCATCCGTGCCACAGCCAATGTTGGTAAATGCGGTATTCGTCACCATTGGGCCAACGAATGTTATCGTTGTTTAGCGAACGGTAGCAAAATACACAAAGGCCCATTGTTGGGCCTCAATGCTACAGCCAATGTTGGTAAATGCGATATTTGTCGTCATTGGGCCATCGTATGATATCGTTGATTAGCCAACGTTACCAAAATAAACAAAGGCCCATTGTTGGGCATCAGTGCCACAGTCAATGTTGGTAAATGCGATATTTGTCATCATTGGGCCATCGGATGATATCGTTGATTAGCCAACGTTACCAAAATATACAAAGGCCCATTGTTGGGTATCAGTGCCACAGCCAATGTTGGTAAATGCGATATTTGTCATCATTGGGCCATCGGAAAATATCCTTGACTAGCCAACGTTACCAAAATACACAAAGGCCCATTGTTGGGCATCCGTGCCACAGCCAATGTTGGTAAATGCGGTATTCGTCACCGTTGGGCCAACGAATGTTATCGTTGTTTAGCGAACGGTAGCAAAATACACAAAGGCCCATTGTTGGGCATCACTGCCACTGCCAATGTTGGTAAATGCGATATATGTCATCATTGGGCCAACGAATATTATCGTTGTTTAGCCAACGGTACCAAAATACACAAAGGCCCATTGTTGGGCATCTGTGCCACAGCGAATGTTGGTAAATGCGATGGTGGGCCAATACAAAATTAATGTTGGCTACGGAACGAACCTCATCCCAACGTTTTCCCTACCGTTGGCACCGTAGGCCCCAACGAAAATGCTACTAGGGTTAATAAGAACGTGTCGAAGTAATTTTGAATACCTCGCCCGCTTAGCAACTTTGCTGCTGACTGTACCTTAACATACGTACAATAAAAATCATTTTGGCGACACGGTTTTCTGTTGATTGGTTGTTGTTGTATTGCTTCTGTTGAAAGTACAGAGCCGTAGCGACTAAATTTGGAATGTGAATTGCTCCATTCCATACAGAGATTATCTTATCAGGATTTCAGTAACATCTTAACAATTGCTAACCAAACATGGTAATGAATAGATACAATAAGGCGAATAGATTATCAGCGCATTATGACGTGAACGGCCGATAAACTCGATAACAATACGCTAATGGGATTTGTTAGAGCCAAATGTTCTTCCACTTGAGAAATTCGTTCTTTGTATACTATCAAAATCTTACTCAAATTGTTCGGAATGGCATTTTAAATGGATTATGCAAGTACCAAAGGCATTTAAACGTGTCCTTCATTTATGGAGCAAAGGCTAGCCACGGGTCTCTCAATATCCGATATTTGACCTTTTTGCTGTACCTATTGTTTAGATTTTATAAGAATTATAAGTCATGTTTCGTTTCAAATTAAATTGATTTGCATGATTGATTTACTCTACAACAGGTTATACTTATAAGTCCATACAGTTATTCGCTTTGTTTTAGAAGTCACTTTTTTTTGACACAAAATTAATATTTAGATATTATGTAGATACAATTCCAACCCAACGGAGAGGGCTAGATTGTAAGTAAGGTTTCCTTTTCATGTAAGACGTGTAAGCGGTGACCATAAGCATTTGATTTAACGAATAACTACCGGTTTTTGACCACCTATATCTATGTCTTGCACTAACTTTCGTCTTTATAAACTAAGTATTCGATTTGATTCGATGATTCATCAAAGCTGCTCAAGTATCGTCTGCAGCGCCATTACTAAGAGATGCGTCGATATGTCTATATTATTACTATAAATAAATAAATAAAAGGGGCTTCGCTGGTACTTGGTCCGAACGATATTTATCTATCAGTAGCCACTTTCATTTGCTTAGCCAACGTGTTTATATAACACGTCGTAGTTGTTTGATTTATTATTAAGTCTAAATTCTTATGTTCAATTCCGTATTATGAAAAATACTCGTAAAAATTACTACAACGCTGTAATATGTTAGGTATTTATATCTTTCCTTCCCTTTTTATTTTTACTATTCATTCTCTTTTTGTATATTTTCGAGCCCTTTGATTTTGCTAAGACAATCTGTCTTAGATGGTCGAATCTTTACGGTTGTGATAGCTAGACATCCTTCTTAAAAGTATTATCATCAGTGGGGTTATAGTATTTTTCACATACTTATAAATGTATAGCTTTAAAGCGCAAAAAATGTATTGAGATGACAGCTGTCACCGTACCCAAGCTGTGAAAATTATAATTATGAGTGGCCGCAGATTCTATTTTTGCCCTTAAATGAATCCCCACTATTTTAGTTACATCCTGTATACCATTGAAAACGGTTAAATGTACGCTATTGAGTAATTCGTGAGTTTAAAGTTGTATTAACCAATTAAAGTGTAGGTATTACTATGCGTTCAACTTTCTTCACGTTGGATCCCTTTGTTAATCGTCGTAGGCACGTAAAATGTTGAATGGTACAGTCGACGTCAAAGATATGTTTACACTTTTGCATCTTATTGCAACGGAATAAGGTGCAAAAGTGTAAACATATCTTTGACGTCGACTGTACATGCAATTAGGCTCTTCCGTTGTTTCTCCACGATATCGGTGAGCGGGTTTTATCTCGGCTACCGGTCTGTGCGCTACGCCCTAATTGTCCACACGCCTCCAAACCGCTGTGGAATTGCTCCTATGAATTAACAAAACCGGCCAAGTGCGAGTCGGACTCGCGCACGAAGGGTTCCGTACCATTACGCAAAAAAAACGGTAAAAAAAACCGGTTTATTGTATGAGAGCCCCACTTAAATATTTATTTTATTTTATTTTTAGTTTTTCTTTGCAACAGAAATACATCATCTGTCAAAATTTCAACTGTTCACGGTTCATGAGATACAACCTGGTGACAGACAGACAGGACAGACAAACGGACAGTGGAGTCTTAGTAATAGGGTCCCATTTTTAACCTTTGGGTACGGAACCCTAAAAACTAAAGGTACCTATACAGTCGCCAGCTGCGGTGCTGACGCTAACGTTATTGAATGATCTTCGTAGTTCGTACGAGTTTGATGACGTGAATCAGGCATGTGCAGATTATTTGGATAGAAAGAAAAGGTTAAAAAGGTAACAAAACTCTCTGCTACCACTACACAAAATAAAATTACAGGGTGAGTGGCCCAAAAAATATGTTGGCTATTTTCTTTACTGCGGTTTATGATCATTTTAACATACGTTTGCGTTTGTATATTAAAGCTAAAGGACTAGGTTTTAAGATAATAATAGGTTTTGTTTTAGTTAAATGATTGTAGTTTTAATTTTTAATGACAATTTGTAAGATATATGCCAGTACCACCTACCCTGTAGGTACTATAGCGTATACTATGTCAGTGTTGGCAATGACACTGTCAGTGACTCGTGGTACGGGTACCAGTACCTACAGTCGGCGATAGGTAAGTATCAAAAATGAAATGTTTGACAAAAAAAAATTTTTTGCTAAATTCACTAAGAAAATAGTCGGTTACTACTCTTCTCTATTACCATAAGTTTGATTTAAGTAATGTAACTCGCAACTTTCTATCGCCGCCTCATATAAGCTAATCATGCTTTCTGATTATACGCATACTTGATCCAGAGATATATTTGGGGATATACCAATCGAGGAAGTGAAAGCCTACACCAAAATTAATATAGGTAATAAGCTTGTGCGAACGAGTGCACGTTTTGTACAAATTGCAGCAGGAACGTGATTCAATACGATTCAGTAATTTAGTTATTGCGGGTTGCGGAAAGTTTAAAAAAAGTTGGAAATGTTCTCGGAAATTTTAGGACATTTTCATATGTGTTTAAGGAAACTCTCATTTTGGAAAAGGAAAATTTTGACCCTTAAACAAAAAAATGTAAAGTTTCCGAAATTTCGTAAGTTTCCGACGGCTCATCAGTGTTCGGAAGCACGCTTAACAAGCATTTTCAAAGTAGCTTGTGTAAGAAATTGTTCTCCGAATGAGCTGTTACATGAATTTGACCCATGTAAGTAGGATGGTAAAATTGCTTTTTAAGTGGACTTGTTCGCGTTCACTTATTATGACAGAGTAAGTAGCAGTACCTGTAGTACCTACTCGTAACCGCTGCATAAAATAAACATTGCCTTTTGTTTAATATATTAGGGGGATAATTTCACCTATAATGCGAGTTCCTTAACGAGAAAATTGTCTCAAACGTGCTCGCTCGTAATATACCTACTGTTTTAGTTCAAATGGATGGAGTCATCTCTGCAAGTATAAGTAAACGTGGTTCGTTAGTCTTATTAGCTATGCGTTACTGGCGTTAGTCCGCTTGTTGACTACCGTTTAATGACCGTGACCACGCCTTCGCCGAGCTGGTAACCAACATATGAAGTAACTTGACTAAACACCGAGAATAAACTAGATTTTGTTTGCTAAAGTTACATAATATGAGCTAGAGCGCTTTACGGACAAAATGATCTAAAACTTTATCACAAATATGAGATCTAATTATTTTGAGTTAAGATTTTATACGATTGTATGTACTTCCTGCATAACTTTATCGTTAAGCAGATGGATACTTCTCTTTTTTTAACAGTTGCAGTTCTTAAAAAACTAAAATAGATATTTTTGATTGTGATGGTTCTTTTTCTCTGATAGTAAAATATTCACTGATGGCACTTAATATGTTTGTTATTGCACCTAGTTTTCTAACTACTATTGCAAACGTAGTACTGGCGATAGACTATAGTACCCTCATCATGAGTTTAATTCTCGATTGCACCAATGTCAGTGCAAGTTTACGTATATACTCGTAGTTGCTAGCGAATAGGTATGTCAGTGTCAAACTCGTGGTAAGGATAATGTTTACCCTATTGATATAACTCATATAACTCGTGGCAACTATATGTCGTAATCTTTATTATTTTATTTAAGAGTGACAATTTGAGCTTATCAAACTGCACAGATCGCTAATGAATCGGTACTGTGACTGGCGGTGATTCATGCGTGGGTATAACGGCTTTTGGATATCAATGAAATATTATGTATGTGCAAATATTGAGCCCTCTGAGTCAAGTTGCATCTAGATTGCCTTGACCAACGAGTAACGATGCTATAACTGGGTATAATACAACTGAGCGCAAGGAGATTTTAGTCCTTACTGTTGAAATGTGTACCATATACAGTTGTGTACAATATACATAATACATAGCAGTTTATTTATACTAAAGTAACTAGAGTAAATAATTTCTATAAATAGGTTATAGACATGGTTTATCGGGGACACTATAACCTGAATCTCGAGCAAGCTAACAAACCGAGTATTTTGCCAAAAATTAACAACCATTTCCTGATGATGGACAATTAGTACACTCTGCGAAGAAGATCGTCTTATAAAAATGTTTATTTTTTTCTCGATGTGATGGGTTTAACTAGATGTAAGGCTCCGATTGAAAATAATTTTATATAATAATACAGGTGATAGTGTCCCCTACGACAAACCATGACTGTTATAACCTATTTTTACAAATTATTTACTCATGTTACTCTACTTATAATATAAATAAACTGCTATAATGTTGCACACTGCTGTATATTTAATATAATTATATTAAAAGTAACTATATTAATTTAGTGTTGTCATCAATTCCGTGACTCAGTGTAGTATCCTCTTTCATTTTCGATGACATAGTACTAGTAGAGACAAACAACAAACAACTACAGGGAAAATATTTGATAATTTACAGTTTTGTAATTAAAAAAAATTAATTTCCATCGACAAAAATAACGTTAGTAACGTTATCGTATCCCTTAGTTTTGTTTATTATAGTACTGTACTGATTATTTAAAAAATTCTACTACCTACGCTTAAATCATATCATAAAAGAAATACCCTAAGATTGTACGCAGTAATTACTTAAATTTAAAGAAAATATTGTCGTCAATATTAGTAGTAGCAACAAACTAGTTTACGTTAACGTTCTTAATTATGTTTACATTAACTTTAATGGTTAACTTTAGTTTCCACGTAAATAAATCATAAGGATTAATGAGGCACAACCTCAATGTTACAAAACATAAAATTTCACGTATGCTTTTCTTGGAACATAATGCGTAAAGAAGACTATGTTTATGTTTAAATCGTGACGTGCAATCTGCCATGAGGCCAAAATCTTTATACCAGTATTATTATGATGAATGTGTAGATATATGTCAGTACAGTAATAGAGAATCAGCGGCGTGCAAGTAACCGTTCTAGACATCCGGTGCTTGACCAACTAAACAGAAAAAAGCCTTCCGTTCCACACATTTCCATTTCAAAACGCATAACCAACTTGGAAATGTAAGAGGCTTTTGGTCATCTTTGTACTTAATTTGTTTTACAGTTGGAAGAGAGTTGAGTCGTTTACTGTTTGCTGTAACTTAATGTATAATTTGAAGTCTAGCTTTCGGCGAATAATTTATTAAAAGGACCCATTTTATAATATTTGCTCAAACACTACAAATAAAAGCATAAAATTTGGAACGTGAAAAAAGTTGAAACATGATCGTAACGTGTTTATAGTAAGACCGGATATGTTGTATTAATGGCGTTATTCAAATCAAGTCTCTATACTAAGTACTTAATAGCTCATAAAGATCGAGCAATCTGCAGTTCCATTTACGACACCCTGAAGTGGAGTAGGTACGAGAGAGCGTTAATATACTTTGAGCTATTTCGAACCGCTGGACCGGCGCGACTCGGGTACTTGTGATTAACAGTTTTTGCTTGATCTTTGCTGTTTTATTCTTATTATGGACAAGAACACTTTCTGACACGGCTGTTGTTACGCACGTCGAAGATTTGACATAATCACCTTTTTGCATCGTTGATATCCACAAACCCGGTGAAGTCGATTTTGTAAACAGGTTTTTGAAATTAAAACACGAGCGCTTCAAAATTATATCGATGTTAACGTCTGTATCTATGTATATCGTGTTAGTACTGTTAGTAGGAGGTCGGGTTTATAAAATATGTTGGCCATTTGAAAATCTTTCTTGATTTAGCAATTTTTACTAGTAGGTAGTAGTAGTATAGTTATGAATGTTATGATAACACTGTTAACTACATGTATTGAACGTAATTTTTTGGGCTAATTGACACCTCCAAAACAGTACAAGCAATTGGTCAGTTGTCACGAGGCGATAAGTAATTCCTGCCAAATTACGTCCATATTTAAGAAACCGTTCGCCAAGTGTATATGGAAGTCGATAATTTATTGAAGGACCCGTTTGCATGCATTAAGGTGTAAGAGTCAGCCGGAGGTCCCTATTTGGCGGAACGACGCGACGCCGGGACGTGTAGGCGAATGTCGTCATCAATTTGTCAATATTGGCGCCGATGTTTGGATATAACAGTCCACAGTTATTGAATATGGAAATATGCAGATCGTCTTTCCTTCCCGCCAGTAATACAATCCGCGACGCGAAAACCGGACTGCAGTCATGCGGTCAACTTGGAAATACAAAAGGTTGTAAAAGTAGAGTGCTTACGTTTAGATACGCATACTAGGTGCATCCTCTACGGTATTCGTTACGCATATTTTAATAGTTGTTTCACACATAATTTTCGTTTTAAACTTAACAAACAGGCTGCCGACCAGTTTGAGCACGTTAGATAACAGTATTTGAGTTATTTGGTTGAGCATTAAACGGGTAAGTATATGATTAAACTGATTTTTATTGATGATATGCGCCTGCACATGAGGTCGCCGCGGGTCGCATCGCGTCCGTCAACTTCAGTTTTTCAATAGTTTTTGTGCAGTTATCTGACCATCAATAATCTAGGCATGACCTCGGTTTCACCTACGTTTTATTATTACGTAGCATTAATATTAGTTAAATGCAAAGTCACTCATAATATTTTTCGGTTCAACAAAATTTGGGATTTGTCCTCATACTTTTTGCCCTACAAACTTCCACCATCCTTTTATTTACGTAATCGATATTTTGGCCCTTTGTCCTTCTCAGGGGCAATTCAATAAAAAATAAATTAAAATGGTTATGCAGTTAAAAGCGACAGAAAGCTACTTTCGCGTTCATAATATTATATTACGCATCGTCCTATTAGGCTAGTCGAACTCAGGTAGTCTGCCGTATTCGAACTTCAAGATATTCACAAGAGACGACACGTACTAGATCCATTCTAGATACGTTATAGTATAGATATCAACTAGTTATCTTTTGCAGCGCAATTCGGGCAACCAATGTCACTTTTACGTTAGATAGAGTAAGATATCTATTAGATGTGAATTGGATCTCTTAGTCATATCCTGTGGAAATCGTTCAACAGTATCTCCAGAATCGCGCAAATGTCAAATTTGACAGGTTAGATCTTAAACATATCGTTATCGTATCTTGGTGATGTCTAATAGATATCTATTTCAAAATCCGAATCGGGCCCAGTCGACACGTACTAGATCCATTCTAGATACGTTATAGTATAGATATCAACTAGTTATCTTTTGCAGCGCAATTCGGGCAACCAATGTCACTTTTACGTTAGATAGAGTAAGATATCTATTAGATGTGAATTGGATCTCTTAGTCATATCCTGTGGAAATCGTTCAACAGTATCTCCAGAATCGCGCAAATGTCAAATTTGACAGGTTAGATCTTAAACATATCGTTATCGTATCTTGGTGATGTCTAATAGATATCTATTTCAAAATCCGAATCGGGCCCAGTGTTTGCAACATACAGACTTTCGTTCACAGGTAAACCAGTTCTAGCACTTCCAGTACCTATCCAACCTACACGCTTGCATTGCTAAACACGCATTTTCAATGAAACGACTTCATTGTTTGAAAACAAATATAGACCTTCACCGGATATGCGTCTGCCTGTTACATTTTAACTTGTGACAATTTATCAATTACTCTCCTAGTGACACAACTTCCCGTGCTGTACCGAGTCCTCATCATTGTAAGTGACGTCATCCTGGCCGACCTTGTCTGAGGGCTTCACGGTACACATGTGATGGACTCTTTTGAGTGTTTACACCCACAATATGTTTTATGTTTTGACCGAGCATGACATCGAAATCGGACGGCTC
Source organism: Cydia splendana (assembly GCF_910591565.1). NCBI lineage: Eukaryota > Metazoa > Arthropoda > Insecta > Lepidoptera > Tortricidae > Cydia > Cydia splendana. The sequence goes on along the minus strand of NC_085962.1, from coordinate 23,418,192 downwards.
TACATTGTGCTTACAAAACAGTCATAATTTAGTTTAGTCTAGATCCTTTCGTCCTTCGTTTCGTTTCGTTTTGGTCCTTTCGTTTAGACTAGATTCGATTAATCTGGAGTAAGGTCTAAACATGAGATTAAACGTCAAAATTACATGGAAATATAGGGCCTAAACTCTTAATCTTTTTTGATTGAATAGACATTTATAAGCGTGCGAAAACATAAAATAAATATGTATACTTATTAACAATAACTGATGTAAGTTTTCCGAATACCTAATACTCGCTAATAACGTCGTCCGTATGTCCCTTGTCTACTTTATGGAAACGTTTACGTTATCTATCTAAATTTAAAATGGAGAGGATTTCATTGCAGCTTGTATTTCTAAGCCCAATAAACTGATGCTTCTGGAATGACATTTGATAGGTATCCTGAGTATTCAATTGATAAACACTGGACAGTAGGTAGCGAGAGTTTCAAATTGCAATGTACAAATAATAATACGTCAACAAACTTATTGGCTAACACCAGTTCGTTTTGTTAATAGGTATGTCAAGTATTTTGAATTCCTCGGTAACCCACCTGAATTTTCACAATATTTCACCGTTCACAATCACTCGGTCACTGTTCACTTGCTCGCATGGCGGTGCGCGCGCGACGGCCTGATTCGTCGGAGTGAGCGCCGTGGGCGCTGATCCTGCCACCGCCGCCAATTACCGGCCATGCCGCTTTAATGACCGTCTCGTCGCTAATGGTCAGCTTTACTCATTAACAAAAAAGTTTGTTTTGTTAAAGATGTTTGTTTCACTTTGTTGAAATCAAAAATAACCATCAAACTTATTCACAAATGAAAAAAAAAAACACTTCCCTAATCATTCATGATTTTGTTAATACTTTTGTTATTGTTTCATATAAGTAATAAACGAGAATTATAATTAAAGTTTTAGTGACATTATTTGCCAGTCACCTTCACATTTCTTTCTTGTGTTATATCATAAAGATAGAACCTTAAGTTTTTGCAGTAGGCGGAGCGTATTGTTGTTAATTCGTAGGCGTTACCCCTGGCAGTCAGTGGCGTCACGACCACAAGGTTACGTTACTCATTGCACGGATTAATAAGTTGAATGCTTTTCTTACACAAACAGAATCTTTGTAAGCTTCTTACACCTGTTCTACGGAATACTTGTTTAATTCAATTGAGCCTGTCTGTCTTACGTGTGATAAGAACCGAAGCGGAGATTAACACAGATTCATTACCAATTTACAAATGGCGATAGGTACAAGGTATATATTAAGATTTTCTGGTAGTTATAAGCATACATCGGGGGTTTCGGTGCGTGAATAATTTGAGTAAGAGCTACTCTTACTAAGAGTACTCTGAGAAAACATCATAATAATATTATGCCTAAATGAATAACGACATATCTGTGAATTTTATTCATACTATGATACAATTTTATTTTCACCACACAAGCTCATTAAGACCCTCTTTATCTTCCAAAAACGGAATACAAAGTTGCATTTTATTAAGTATGCAAATTTTGAGTTGTTTTCTGATGTCTGCGAGTAGAATTGACTTTTTATGGTGATTTTATGGTTTGGTTTAACTTACTTTAGTCACATACGCAACATGTTTCGGAGAGCGTAGGTCTCCATTTTCAAGCACTAACAGTGCATTAGTAGCGGTCACTGTAAATGCTGTATTGACTTGTAAAAGACCCCTTTAGGCCTACTTGCAGAATAAAAAAAAAACCATTAATGTCCAGGTGAACAACGTGGACGAGGTGCTGGAGCGGCACAGCGACTTCCTGGAGCAGTGCCTCGGCGACTGCATGCTCACCAGCCCGCAGCTGCTCAAGGCCGTCACCACGCTGTGCCAGGTGTGCGTGCAGTTCTGCGCCTTCATACAGGTATGCTGTGTGTTTCATGCTTTACGACGCACGAGGTGAGAAACACCGAATACGACCTGAGAGTCTACCGCGAACACACCGCGAATTACCCCGTAATTGGAGTAGAAGAGAAAGATGCCTTTAGTGCATCCCAATCGCGGGTGTATTCCCATTTCTCCCCGCCGGGCATAGATGGGAATAGTTCAGACTTGTGATCTGTACATCTCGATTGGGTAAGTAAATAAGGAGTCTTTCAAAGGGGCTGTAATAATTTTGGCTCGAAAGGGACATTATGCGAACGAAACTTTACACTTCCCAACCAATCGTAGAGCATATTAGTCTCTACTACTCTATGCAACTCTCAGAATATAATGAATGAGAGTTTTATACTTTTTGGCGGTTGGCGGCAGTTAAGGACTTTTCCATTATTTCTTATTCGCACCCCTAAATTTCACTGAAGTTGGTTGTTCTGTTAAAAAGGGGCTTTAGGACAGTTCAGGGGGCATATCCAAGAAACGCCGATCGAATAGAAAAATTGTAGCGGGATGACAAATGCAAGGAAAAGTCACGTGATCATTTCCATATTAGCGTTTCCTATCAAATCAACTATTGTCATCTTTGCTAGACCCTCAGATCTGACAGTCGCGCTTTTATTTATTTTGGACGAGTAGCGTCAACTGCCCTAAGGTTTCCTTTAAGGGCGGTTTCAGACTAGCGTATTATTCTGCGCGGAATACGGTCGTTTCGGCGTTACGAGCTTACACGCGCGTTACCTTCCCTACATTTGGTATATACGAGCTTACACGTGCGTACGCGTACGCTCGTATAAAACGCTAGTTTGTAACGGCCCTAACACGTACACATTTTTTTTTCTAACAGCTACCCCCTAGTTTCTGTTTCCGTATTTGTAAATTTGAAATATCCTTTTATGTCTCTATACAGTAAAATTCTCTTTTATAATATGTATTTATTATGTGTATTTTTATAGTTGCTTAAATGGATGATAGATGTACGCGTAAGGTCAATGTGCAGAAGACTCACTAAGAAAAAAACGCACTATAGGCTCATCGAAACCAGTCGCGAGATTTACTAAAATACGTGTGTCGAACCGTAAAATTAGCTTAACATAGTTGCGCTGTGATTTTAAGTAGCTGAGTTTTGGGGCTAAAACTAGTTTATATTCTTCACCTAATATTAGTAATAATATTCAAAAACAGCTCTACATGAAACTGTGCCAAGCCTCTAAGGGGCTATTCATAAATTACGTCATTTCAAATTAGGGGGGGGGGGGGGGGGGTCTGGCCATCGGATGATGGTAGCATGACGAAGGAGGAAACGGGGTCATTCGAAGCATGATATTTGGATGATTTTAGGGGGGGGGGGGGGTCAAAAATCGTCAAAAATCGATGACGTAATTTATGGACAGCCCCTAATCAACCCGTAGCTGACTATGTAATAACTTCTTACCAATGGCGTCACTTAAACGGTATACCTATAGCATCCAGTTGCTCTACGTAAATTCGAATAACGTATGTCTATCACCCATTACGTAGATGCCGTTTCTAACATATTTTTTGTGTTTTCTTTTAACGCTACCGATACACGTAAATTGGCAAGGAGATGCAAAAGTACTTCGTGGACGCAGAGCTTAACAGTATGCTCGGATCATCGTATGACAGTTCAGACTATAGCGAGGTTAGCGAGGTACCGCCAATGTCACTAGCACTCGAGAGTTACACGCACTTTACACGAGTTTGGAGACCATTTCATGAGATCACAGTGTGAGTGTGAACGCAGCCGAAAATTATTATTCGTACCGTTTGGTGTGAAATTGTGAATCGAAATATTTTTTTTTAATTGTTGTATTTCATTTTCAGTGAGGGTTGTATTATTTATTACCTCTCAATATTATACAGATTTGGATAACGCCCATGTGGGGTAATAGAAACTAACTGCCGTATTCGAACTTCAAGATGTTCACAACAGACGACACGTACTAGATCCATTCTAGATACGTTATAGTTTAGATATCAACTAGTTCTCCTTTGCAGCGCATTTCGGGCAACCAATGTCACTTTTACGTTAGATAGAGTAAGATATCTATTAGATGTGAATTGGATTTCTAAGTCATATCGTGTGGAAATCGTTCAACAGTATCTCCAGAATCCAAAATGTCAAATTTGACAGGTTAGATCTTAAACATATCGTTATCGTATCTTGGTGATGTCTAATAGATGTCTATTTCAAAATCCGAATCGGGCCCATAGTTTATTTTGCTCGGGGCAAGATACACAGTATGAGGAAAGTCCTTCTACGTAAGTACCTATTGTTAGTTATTATTATTTAATTTATTTATGCATTAATTTTATCTTTACTATTTAATTTAGTTTTAATATTAATATCTTAAAGTATCTCTAAGTTTTTACTTTCCTCACAAGTGTTTCTCTTGTCCCAGCGTTTCTCTTACCCCATCTAATATTACAAAATTAAAGATAGGTACAAAGTGAAGACTGGATATATCATAAAGTAGTAAATATGATTCCGATTTCACACGCAATCGTGGCTGTATTCACTTTTAATTGTTAGAGCTCTGTCACGTGTAATGCTTCCATGTAGTATTTGTGATTGATGTCGAAATCATGCTTGTTATACTTTTGTCTTTTCTGTTTTAGATCTCCACGGTAAGTATGGCTATGATATCAGATTCCATATAGGTATATACTCTCATCCCTGTACTTATACTAATGTTCATAAAAAGCGTACAATGTCGCTTCTACACATGTCACCTAATTTATGTCAATGTGGAAAAGACCGTCTATAAGGGAGGGCCGTCTAGAAGCTGTTTCGTCGCTTTTATAACTCTTGCGTTTGGACACGTACTCTACGTACGGAAGGTCGGTGAAGCAGAAAGAGTGCAGCTCTTCGTTTCTGTGTCTGAGCGACTATACAAATATGAGGGTTCTTGCCGTCTCCCTGCAATAAATATTATATGCCGGTCTTCTCCATATAAACCATAGTAGGTACTACCTACATTATATTTGGCGTTTATTATTTCAGTTTAGTTCAGAATAGAGATTCATCTATTAAATTAATTTTACGGATTAACTCTTACGGAGTAACTAACGGCAATACACAGCGCGCGGCTATTGTGACCGCTGCTCATGCCTAGAAAATGGAGACCTTAGGGTCTCCCAATCATATCGCGCTGGTAACTAAAAACACATGAGTTAATCCGTGAAATTAGCTTTGGTAACCCATTAGCGTCCATCGTACGCACTTGGGTTCACCTGGGTTACGCGCGTTTGATTCGATTTTATACTGTAACTCTACCTATCAGCATTAAAATGGTTGGTTCCCAAAAGTGAGTAGGTTGGTAGGCGCTGATGGGTTAATGTTAGTATGACTCACGACAGTTTAACTGTGACTTTCACAGGTTTAACTTGTTAAAATGTGGTATAAAACAACTTATTTTATCAAATAATTTTTTATTTGTGTTTTTAAACTGATGTCATAATATCAGGGGTTCCCAAAGTTTACTGGGCTGCGACCCACCTGAACAATTTCTCTATTTGGCATATATGCATATAATATTCGCTCGCGACCCATACCTAGTTTGGGAAATGCTGTCATATACTAAAGAAAAAGTAACCAAGCTCTCCGGTGGCCGAGGCCGGAAGGTGACCGGGCGGTTAAGACGTCGGTTCGTTCCCGGCCTCCGCCGCCGGAGGGCTCGGTCACGTTATGACATGACATCTATTTCAGTTTATAATTGGAAACACGATGGTAAAGTTGATGGTCGGTCCCAGGAGGCGGGGTGCGGCGGGGGCGGCGCGGGGGGCGGCGGGGGCTGCGCGGACTCGTTCTCGCGCTCGGTGTCGCGCTACGCGCTGCGCTTCACGGCCGCGCTGCTCTCCGTGCTCGCCATCACCGACCAGATGGTGCGCGACACCAACGCCAACAAACTACTCAACATCTCCTCCAGGTATGGCCCCTCCTCGGGTACAGTATCACACTCGTCCCGACGGTCCTGCTCTCTTAAACGATTGAAACTGTCATCACAAAGCTATCACAGCGCTTCATGCAAATAACATCGTAAATATTTCCAGATTGAACTTCAACACGTACTACGCGAAGCAGCTGGAGAAGTTCTGCAGCGACGACAAGATGCTGGACGGCGACAAGAAGGCCGCCTCCTAGCATCGGGCCGTGCGCTCGCACAGCAAGCTCATCACGCCGGTGTAGGCTCGGCTGCAAGGCGACAGAGACTGTTGCGCTTCCTTCGTTACGGACCGCTAACGATGGGCATCTTGTCTACGCACCCAGCAGTGTGGAAAATAGTGAACTTACCTGATTGAAATAAAAAGAATAAAAACTCTAACCACAAGCTGATAAGTTATAACAATAAGCTGTAGACATGACAAAATAATCGTATTTATTAAATTTTAAAATTTACAATTATGAACTAAATAATAGTCTAAGGGGTCATCCATTAATTACGTCACACGAATTTCTAGGTTTTTTGACCCCTCCCCCCCCCTTGTCACATTTGGTCACATTTGGCAAACCCCTCCCCCTAGTGTGACGTCACATTTTTTCTACGAAATCGCCAAATCTAATTAAGTAAGTACCTAAGTATTATTAATATTTTATCAAAATATTTTTGACGATATAAATATTAGTTATTTTATAACCCAAAACTGCTTAGGAAAGAAAATTAAAAGAATAAAAACGATTATCGTTTTAAAAACTTGTTATTTAAATGTACAGCGAATAAAATAATTAAAAAAAAAAATCGGTTACTGATGAAGTTAAAGTGACGTCACAAAGTTTGTGTCTCCCCCCTCCCCCATGTCACAATATGTCACATTTTCTTGACCCCCTCCCTCCCCCTAAACGTGTGACGTAATTAATGGATGACCCCTAATGGTAAAATAACTGAATCTCCTATACCTATATAATAACTTCAGCAATAATGTAAGTACACACATAACTAATTACATGAGTACAAATTAATCGTATTAGAATCTCTCAATCATTGCAATATTTTTATAGTAACAATAGTTTAACATGGAAATGAACTAAATCAGGTCTTTCCCATATTTTTGGGAAATTGTAATCGATACAATAAGTTTTCAATTTGACAACGATCACAGTATTTTTGATATTAAATTCAGTATTCTATCATTACCTACGTGTTAGCGATATCCTCGTAGTAGGTACCTACACATATTAATCGATATTATCAACTAAGTTAGAAATAACTTGCCATTGTAGTTTATAAATATAATAAAGGCCATGACATTTAGGTAGCAATAAACGTATCGATCTGTTGTGAAATGTTCTTCCAGATTCGTGCGTTCAATGTAACTTCCACCTTTTGGTGTATTCCCATTTGTCCCCGCCTCATGTATGGCCGCGGTGACGTGGGGCGGGGACAAATGGGAACACACCCACCTTTTGATCGCCACAGACCACGGGTATTTTAAAATGATCCTCCAAGCATTCCAATACGGTTGACTATTGCGTGTTGTTTAAAATATTCGTGGTGCTCAAAAGGCTTTTTCCATTAAATTTAGATTCTTTAAAATAAGGGCACACTTTTTTGTCTCTTTTCACATTATTATATACCTTGGTTCTTGTCTCTAAATTAATATTAGTTCACTCACTCGTGCTAATATTGATACACGAGCAAGCGAAATATTCCAAAACTAAAACTGGAATCTAGAGCCTTGCGAGGGTTTCAAGGGTTAAACAAACTTTGCTACCGAGTGAAACCCAAAATCTTTCACTACAAGAATCCGGCGAATCGGGAATGCTTACGGCTCGACCACTACATTGAGCGACTTGCGACGGCGACAGCGATAAGCATAGGTTGGAGCGACACACAGCGATCGGACCTTTCGCTATGGTTGTCGCTGCCGCCGTCGTCAGTTACTTCTGCGGAGTTTTTTTTTCGTATGTTAGTACAACCATTTATCCTTGTTTTTTATTGGCTGTGTATTATTGTGACAAACAATTAGTTAATATAGTACCGTGTTGCTCAGCTTACTTATGTTCGTTGACCGTATGTGCCATTGTTTGTTAAATTGTAATAAGCCTATAAGAGGTGTATACGCTACTTCAAGTCAAGTGTCTTCGTAATTGGTGTAAAAAATCCTGAATTTATGAAAGAATCTCTCAATGCGATTTTATTTGTCAAGTGTAATTTCATTTGTTCCCAAATTTCGAGAACAAAGTGAAGTGATAATATGTATTATAATTTTTTTCTTAGTTGTTCCCAACCAGTGGAAGCAACTTGTTGGTAATGTCTGGGAATAACCAAAGTGAGTGGCCTAATCGCTCCATGTGTATATTCGTCTTATTTTATTTCATTGACTTGTTTTTGTTTTACTGTCTATTCGACAAGAGTTAGTATGTAAAACCAATGTTTTGAATTACTGAATTAAGAAGTTTCTTTACGTTCAATATTACATTATTACTCGTTTTATTCTGTAAACCATATGTAAATACACATAGTTGTTGGCATTTTAATATACCAAATTAATACCTTCTAGTACGTTTTTTTTTTACCTGTGGAATTCACAATGAAACAACAATTGGACCTTGAAATTATTCTATTTATATGTATAACAGACTTTTAAATACAATTTACCTCGTGTAACATTTAAATTGTTTATCGGTAATAAAGCAAATCACACTTGTCTATATATAACAATAAATACAGTGGAATACTTGCTACGCTACATTTAAGTAAACACAAATAAATTACGAATCGTGTAGACATGACACCGAATGACTCGACCGTGCGGAGCGGAGCTAACACAGCATGCGCGATATCACTTCATTGTAACGAGGAACTAATTTTAAAGAATAACTTCATACAGATGTAGTGCATAATTATTTTCCATCGTATTTTCACGGAAACGCACGAACGTGTCTTGCTATTTCAGTCAGTCTCGGTACACTAAGTACTGAGGTTGAAGTTTCCGAGAAAATACGTTGGAAAACAATTATGCATTACATATGTACATTAATGATCAAAACAACATGTTGTCTCATCACTAAACTAACCCTGTATACAAAACATGTTCAACAGTCATTCTAAACACACAAGCGGACCCGACTGGTATCAAATAGGTCACGCACAACAGCAAAATTCAGCAACAATCAACCCTAAGAATAAAAATATCAATACATGCCTAAAATACGAGTACATTTAGTACATATCACTGTGTACTATAACAATGAGTTAATTACATTCACTTGATGTTTATTTACCTAATGTATTAACATAGATCAAAATGTGGTAACTGATATAGCGATTTGTGCAAATAACAAATAACTATCAATTATGGTAAGGTTACTTTGCCAATGATAGTATAGAAATAAAATGCATGTTTTTTGGAAGTGCGTGTGGGCGCGTATATACTAAATGTAGCGACATGTAGCGCACGTGTAAGCGCGTAACGCCGATAAGGCCGTTTACGCGCAAATAAAACCCGTCTGGAACCGCCTTTAAAACACTTATACACTTGATGTACAAATTAATCAAAATCACTAATCACCAGGTTTAAGTACTTTACAATGATTGGTCTACTACGGAGGAATTATCACTCAGTTTAAAATATTGTTAAGTTGTGAGCGGGACTAAATAACTCGAATTTTATTGGCACTTTACATCTTAGAACTTCTATAACAGACACGTATAAAATATTCACCCATCTTCACATTTACGTAAAATTATCTGAAATACCTGCTTGTATCAAACAATCAACAATAATCAGAAACATTAGTTCAACAAATAATAGCTTGGGTTTATCAGACATACAGTGCCACATTCAATAAGTGCATATAAATACGACTAATATGCAGTCTAAAAATTAGTTAAAAAAGTTCCTTTTTTGGTTTCAAATCAAATACTTGTGGACATCTGATAGCATCATTAATACACTTATGATTTAGCAAAGAGAGCTACACAAATTGGGATTGTAGTAAAAGCATCTGTAAGTATGAAGCCTAATGCACGTCACGTGTTTACCTACGCTAGGAGTATGTACAGAGTACGGAGCATCGCGGTGTGTTCCCATTTGTCCCCGCCCCACCATAGATGAGGCCATTCCCATTGGTGGCTGGCGGGGACTGTAGGGAATACACCAGCATCGCTCATTTAACTAATTCAGACTAGAGTCCTCTCCGTCGAGGAAACATCACCACATGTGCGTCTCCCGGATCTCGCTGATGATCTGCCCGGCCCGCTGCAGAGCCTGGAAAACGTACATGTATAGGTTATTACTACATACATAATATCTAATATTTAATTTCCCGTCACTGTCAAACTATTTTATTGTAACGTCGCACTCTCAGAGTACGCGTTAACTTAACCCATTCAGGGCCAGCGACTCAGCGTATGGGTCATGCTCAAACAGTTCCGCAGGGCCAGTGACTCACATGTGAGTCCTGAATAAATTCTGATTTAAACTTAAACGAAACGTAATTTGATGTAATAACGTAAGTATCATATAAGCTAACAACCATTTCTATAAGGCATATTAGGATAAAAAATTATAAACACGTTTTTTTTAATGAAAACAGGGTCTCGAATATTCAAGTTTGGTTTACTATCAGTGCAATATAGTAAATATACTGAAATTCTAGATACATAATGCGATGCAAGCAAACAGAAAAATCTATATTGAAAAAATACAAAAAATATATATATTTCAGAAGTTATTGACAGGGCTCAAGGTATGGGTCACCGTGGCCTGGCGCTACTTGTAAAAACTGTTAATGTTTCCGTAACAGGCTAAAATAAACTTTATTGGCTGGTTTTAAAGCTTATTTCATGTTGAAGCTGTTTGATATTGTACCATTTTACAACCGATTACTGTTTGGATGATGGTAAGCAACAATTTGTAGGAACCAAGCCGTAGTATAATAATATTTTGTTTTGTATGAGGGGTAAGGCAACGAGGATTTTCTCTCACTGTACTTTTATGTCATAATATTTGGTGATCGTTGTATTGTATCTTAGGCAATTACCTACTAACAATGATGTTAAGGTTAATTTATTTTCGTTTCAATATAGAACAAGGCGGTTGAAACAGACACCACTAACTAATATGTATTGTATAACAAATAGTTTGTGACAAATATTTACAAGTTTTTTCAAACATCGTGGTTTCTACGGCAGATTAGAAAGTAAGTACTATAATACATTTTAATTTCTCTATTGTTACTCATATAATGGCGTTTACCAAAACAAAGATAATGACCGACCAGGTGTAAGCTTATCGGACACACTTGGACAATAAACAAGGAATGCATCCGAACGGCGGCGGCGGTATTATCTTTCATGTGGTATTTGTCACAAGAGTTCAAGATGTGATTCATCCCATCCCCCCTATTAGAGATTTATTTTGGAGTAACATGGAAAATATTATTTAGTCACGATTTATTCATTGGCGACTTTATACTCCTCCTGTGCTGTTTAGTGATTTCGTATTTTGTGACCATGGCTATGGATTACCGGAATTTGAACCCGCCTAACCTGACCGACTGTGCTATGAACTGGACCCCGAACCTGCTTCATCCGAATGACCTGGCTACGAATTCTGGAACCCTGAACTCACCTTTGTTGAATGACACGGCTATGCACCCTGATTTGACAGCAATGATGGAAGACATAAACAACAACGATTTCGGTGTGGATGCAATTTTACCGACCGGTAAGAAACATTTGTTTTCCTTTAATCATTTGTTATCTCACTTGCTCACTTAGATAAAAGAATTTTGTTATTTTTTATAAGTGCGATTATAATTTAAATAAAATGTATTTAATCGTAGTACTTATGTAGAATTGATATAAAAAATTGGCCAAGTGCGAGTCGAACTCGCACACGAAGGGTTCCGTACCATTATCTATTATACTATGTAAATTATTGTACTCTAATTTTACTGCTTATAATAAATGTTATCATTTCACAATATGTTTGTAAATTAATACCTATTATGTAAATGATTGTACAATATTTCTTTAAACTATTTCTAATAAATGTTACCATTTCAAACAACTTGTTTCATTTCATGTGTTATCGCTGACTGTAGGTACTTTGTTTTCCACATGCAACTTGTACTTATCGAGACAATTGTAACAACCCACACAACACAATTAGTTTGCGTTGTTTTATCACAGAGTTCCCATAGCCATCTCCTGTTTTCATCATCAGATCAGCTCCATGTCATCATAATATTGCATTGTCATTCGATTTACATATGTATGCAAAATTTCATCTAAATCGGGATTGGTTCTAATTTAACTTCCAAGATTTGCCCCAAAAAACAACAACAAAAAACACGGCAAGTTAAATAGAATCAGACTAAGCTAAGTTGGCAGCGATTTTGATAGCACAGGCTGAGTACCTAAGTGTAATTTAAATGTCAAACTTATATGAAATTATGACGTTTAAATTAACACTCGCACAGGCTGGGCTATAAAATTTGCTGCCAACTTAGCTTGGTCAGACATTAAACGCTTGTAGAAAGTAAAAATATTCACTCCTACAAACTGCAATAATTAGTTTCTTTTTTGATAGGCACAGAAAATCGGTGGTTAGTAAAAATGTTGCATAATGCTGTCCAACTGGCCGGCTTCATAAGCGGCGATTTATTTACCGTTCGCGCCAGGCTCGAGACCCATAAGCTGAGTCATGCGTTTTAGTTAAAAACGGTTTGTATGGTGGCCTGGCGTATTGTGTACGCTCGGCGGTTCGTGGCCATGAATGGGTTAATCTTAATACGGAACCACGTTATTTACTTAAAGCGCTAAAGGTTTTAATCGCCGCGCGCTGCAGCACGCGGACGAGAGCGGATCCCTAACGCTAACGAGCTACTCCGATGATGCGCGAGCGCCGCCGGCGAGCGGCACTCGGTTTTCTCTGGCTTCACACCGCTCCTAGCCATCGAACGGGGAGCGCGTGTTACTTGCAATTAAAAATCCCGATATTCGACACGTTGCATGTGGTGTCGCGTATACTTATTTTATTAATTTTAGTGTCGAGTGTTTTCCCGCTGGGGTGAGTTCACATTATGTAGCTTATGTGCTTAATTGTATATTAGAGCTGTGCTATTAGGTAAATACTGTTATAAGCTTTTAAAGTTGCCAGTTGAGCTAGTTAATTGCGCTTCCCTTCAATACATAACACTGGACCTTGACCGGCACAAACAGACGATATGGCCTGCACCCTAACGCTTATCTCTGGGAATTCCAGGATCATTTACACGACACCGAAGTACCGGCGTAAGGGCTGGAGTTGCCGTACTACAGACAGTCACGGAACTCGCTGGAGCCATGCCTAGCTGACGTGGTGCTACCTGGTCCCTGCAACATCCTCCTTGGCGCCTCCGTTACCGGACCCTAGTCAGGCCAGTGTTATTCTCAGTTCGCTCATCTACCCAGTGCTGTGAGGAACGGACAATATAGTTATTTATTAAGTAACTTGAGGTTTCATTGACCCGCGACCCTACCCTAGCGTGACCTAGCGCTACATTATCTTGGCAAAGGTACAGCATCAAATTTTAATCATCATAGTCAACTCAACATTTCAGATCTTAAAAGTCGGTTAAACCCAGCGAACGTAAAAAAAACATGGAAGAACAGCTCAGGGGTACGGTCAAAGAGGAAGCTCTATAATGAGAGCCTCTGTAATACAAAGTTTGTATCGTATTTGAAATGTCTCCAGGAAAGGCGCATATTTGACCCAGATACGGAATTAAAATGTGGGGAAAGGTTACCCGGAGCATGTCGGCGGCCTCCTTCCGCCGCTGCGCGATGTGCTCGGACTCGTTGAGCAGCGAGTCGGCCTGGTCGGACTTGTACAGGTGCGTCACCAGCTCCGACTGCAGGTTGTCCTTCACGTAGTTCACCAGGAAGTGCATCACCGCCTTAGGGACCGAGTCTTGGATCGATTTGCGGACGATGTAGAAGTATGACTTGATAAGTCGCTCTGCAAAAAATAAATAAAGGGTAAGCCAGGCTCCAATTTCACCACGGTGACAGGTGCGACAATTGTAAAACATCACTGTTGCTGACGTCACAGGCATCCATGAGCTACGGTTACCGCTTACCATCGGGCGGGCCGTATTCCTGTTTGCCACCATCATTGTTTTATTTAAAAAAACTTTATTATATCGGAAAAAAACAGATATTTCTCTTGCTAAGTTTATGACAATTGTCACAAGAAACACTACAATTGTCACGAAATTCCGACATATAACTCATTACCTGTCAAGAATTACCTACAATTCTTCTAAATCTTGACAATTGTCAGAAACTTCGCAAAAGAAATATCTGTTTTTTTCCGATATAATAAAGTTTTTTTAAATAATACAATGATGGTGGCAAACAGGAATACGGCCCGCCCGATGGTAAGTGGTAACCGTAGCCCATGGATTCCTGTGACGTCAGCAACAGTGATTTTACAATTGTCGCACCTGTCACCGTGGTGAAATTGGGGCCAGGTGTCCCACCGCAGACGCTTAGGGTGGTACGAGTATCCCATCTATCCAATACCTTACTGAGACAAAATACACATTGGACAAAGAAATTCGACAGGTGGAATACCACCCTTACTGACAAGCGTCTAGCAAAGTTGTTTCTTTGGTAACGGGTTTTTTTCTCGTTAACGTTTAGTGCGTGCGACATTCGACGTCAGATATATCGGAGCGGCCAAGGTGCTCAAAAATATCGAAACATGCACTTTAACGTGTTGATAATAGAAGCTTGGTTCAGATATTTGTGAACACCTTGGCCGTTCTGATACTGTTGTGTGTAATATAATAGCAGTGTATTTATAGTAAAGTTCTCAAAATAAGTTAAAAATAGTAATGATTTGCTGTGGGCGGCACTGTCGCCAGAGCCTCAAGCAAGCAAACAAACCAAATAGTCTGTCTAAACTCTAAATCATAATTAGATTCCAAAAAAAGTAAGAAAATGTTGCCACTTCAATCATTTGTTTATAAAATAGTAAATTCCTTTTTATAAATAAATACGCTAAGATAATTTATTTACTTATTGGTAATTTTACTCCTACGATTTAAAAAAGTACTTTTATTTACTTATTTTTACATAAATACAAGACGCGCTAGTAAAAAGTGGCAACATTGTCTTACTTTTTTTGGAATCTAATTATGATTTAAGAGTATAGAATCAATGAAGCCCGAATGATGGACTATTAGTACAGTCCGCGAGGACAATCGTCGTAGAAACGAACGCTCTTGCAGGTAACTGACTAAACGGTTTGTTTTGCCTCACAACGACACAGTTAATAACAATAAAGGCACCTATTCTATGCTATTAAAAATGCTGTAAAGGTCTGTGCAAAGTTTCATTTTAAAACATTCCTGAATGACATACGAGGGCTGATCCGAAAGTTGTTAGTTGCTCCGGCTCTACTCATGCGAATGCAATATGATTTATACCATTGTGAGGGATATTTCAATGCTACTTATGTCCATGTTTTTTTAACTGATGCGTTTTTTTTATATAATATATTTTTTACTGAAAGCTGTTTTGTATGGAGTTATAAATTACTAAGAAAAAAACGTCAATTTTTTTCACAATTCAATGATTTTCGTATTGAAATCTTTAAAAATCGGACTTATATTTACTTACCCGGGTCTAATTATTCGGTTCCTTCTGCCATTTTCGATATATAATTGATAAATAATTTTATATGATAAAGCACATTTTTGAATTAGTATCTGAAATTACTACTTTTGATGAAATGAGTAATTCCTGACACCTATTAAGTCATAATTATGTTTACTCAATCAAAAAGATTTATACGTAATAAAACGGCCGAGATTCGCAATTAGCAGCACCTAAAAAATCTAATATGATTTTATACCAATAATGTTTATAAAATGATACCACATAATGGAGTCTCAATTACTGATCATCCTAGCTGATGGTTAGTCTTCGGCACGTCGAAGTAAAAAAAAATTAAAACTATGCGTTTTCTAAAAATGAATTGACGTCACCTCTTTACGTACTGAAATATCCCTCACAATGGTATACATCATATTGCAATCGCATGAGTAGAGCCGGAGCAGCTAACAACTTTCGGATCAGCCCTCGTAGAGCAAGCAGCTGCTCCCACATTGACTGTTATAAAATGTTATATAACATCGCGTGACAGAGACATGATAGTATTGATAGTGTTTTATTCTGCTGCCCTTGTCGCACAATGTTACATAACATTTTATAAACAGCCAATGTGGGAGCACCATTATGTTTTTTCTACAAATCCACTGACAAATACATGCAAAACAAATGCATGTTTACTGATGTAGATGCAGCGTTTATACAACTTTACAAAAGTCAAATCAAACAGTTAAACCCGTCATCCCTCGTCTCATCACTAAAGAAAGAACGCTAAGCATGAAGAATTTCGTACATTGACCCGCCTATTCATATGACTCACAACGAGACTTGTCGATTTTCTTATGTAAAATTGTAGAAAGCTTATTCAACCCGTTGACCGTCAAGCCCAGAGGGCCTACCGCGAACCACGTTCGACGTGTTGCCTCTCTGTCGCACTTGTAAATTCGTACGTAAGGGTGACAGGGAGGCAACAC
The DNA here is from genome assembly GCF_910591565.1 of Cydia splendana. Taxonomy (NCBI): domain Eukaryota; kingdom Metazoa; phylum Arthropoda; class Insecta; order Lepidoptera; family Tortricidae; genus Cydia; species Cydia splendana. The sequence goes on along the minus strand of NC_085962.1, from coordinate 23,401,679 downwards.
GTCGAACGTGGTTCGCGGTAGAGCCTCTGGTCCCAAAAAACGTGCCCAGACCAGTGGCGTGCACTTCATAAAGGCAAAAAGGCACTGCCTACCCTACTATAATTCCGATGTCTATCCTCTTAAACTACTTAATTTAATTTATACTTGATCGTACTATCAGTAATCGATATAACTTAAAACATTCTAAAAATTAATAAGCGCTCCATCTACCGGTTAAGCTTTGTCATCAAGTCATCATCTATAATAATTCTACGCGACGAAGTTTACACCACGCGGCACTAGCGCCGCTACGTGCCTTGCACGGCAAAGACAGAAAACATTTCCGTCTAAATCTTTCTATGTGTGCCTTCGTCGTTACGCGGTTACAGTGTAGTGGGCCTTCCTATAAGTACGAGCACACAATTATACAAGTAACGCACACATTTAGACGCAATAGGCAGTGTCTTTCGTACCAAGCCTAAACGAATGACGCCCGAAAGTTTCCGAATAGTTCCGATGTTTATGTGACTATTTTAAAAAGTAGCATTTGCTATGGTAATTTAGTGCAAATACGAGACTATTTTTTTATTCGTTTACAGTATTTGGTTAAGTTTATTTTCATTTTTTATTCGGTCGCCATTGTTTGTTTGTTTTGGTGAGTTTATGAGATAACAGTTAACAGTTGCCGGAAATTATAAAGTGCGATTAGTGAAAAAATGGATAATTTAACTGTGAAAGTTGTGGTGGGTGTGTGTGTGTGCAAACTATTAAAAATGATGCGTTTTCGAAGCTTTCGTTTAGCCAAAAAAAGAAGTAATTGAAAAGACTTGACAACAAAATGAAAACCATCACGCAATTTTTTTGGTGAGTTAGTAGCTCTCATTTTTTTAAGGATCCGTATCCAAAGGGTAAACGGGACTCTATTACTAAGACTCTGCTGTCCTTCCGTCCGTCCGTCTGTCATCAGGCTGTATCTCACGAACCGTGATAGCTAGACAGTTGAAATTTTCACAGATGTATTTCTGTTGCCGCTATAACAACAAACACTAAAAACAGAATAAAATAAAGATTTAAGTGGGGCTCCCATACAACAAACGTGATTTTTGACCGAAGTTAAGCAACGTAGGGCGGGGTCAGTACTTGGATGGGTGACCGTTTTTTTTTTGCCTTTTTTTGCATTATGGTACGGAACCCTTCGTGCGCGAGTCCGACTCGCACTTGCCCGGTTTTCTGATATAATTTTGCCTACCCAGTCCCAAATCTCTGTGCACGCGACTGGCCCAGACGTTACACATGTTGGCAGACCTCAGATATTTTGCATGGTTTATTCTTAAAGAATTTGACCGTTCTGTCATGACTTGTATACATGGGCCTGGCGCGTGTATTGGCGTTCAAAGGGTTAAGATTCGTACTGTCATCTATTTATTATTGCTACCTTTAAATGCTTGTGTAAAGGAGACAATCATCTCGAAAACACCGAGTTAATTGTTGTCTTAAGGCCCACACAAAAATACGATGCATATTATTCATGTTGTTAAATAAATGAAACCCATTTTATAAGAATGCGATAAGTAAGTCGTTTGAAATCCTGACGGGATTTATGAGTACACAGGCCTTGCACGCAATTACATAGCTGTCTTTTTAGATGAGCTGTACCAATTAGTATTGTGTACCATCGTACAGATGTAGTGCATAATAGTTTTCCATCGTATTTTCTCGGAAACGCTCGTATTTGTCATGCTACTTCAGTCAACATCAGTACTTTTTGTACCGAGACTGACTTAGGGTGGTATGCCACCTACCCAACTTCTTTGTCCAATGTGTATTACGTCTCACATTTTGCTTTAATGAGAGAGTGAGACGCACTGACATTGAATAAAGAAATTGGACAGGTGGAATACCACCCTGAAATGGCAAGACACGTTCATACGTTTCCGTGAAAATACGACGGGAAATAATTATGTACTACAACTATAGGCAGAGGTAATTAATAGGGGATATTACTGCAATGTTCTGCCGCCAGAGTGCAGCACTACCAAGTCAGTAAATTCATAGACTAACTTATACATACTGTGCCTTAAACTGTTTTTTGGACAAGTTTTCACAGACAATAAAATATGACATTGATGCATCAAGGCGGTTTTTTAACAAGGGCCTACCGGTAAACGCGAAAATCGAAATTTAGTTATCTGCCTCTTTATCCCTCGAATATGCAAGAGTGATAGAGAGATTAGATAACGAAATTTCGATTTTCTTGGTTCGCGATAGGCCATGTGATTGAGGTGACGTGTGATGTGTCAATGTGGTTTGTTTACTGTATGTGCCACAAAGGTGCCACCTACGCAGAACTTTGCCTAATATTCCCTATTCGTACCTATTGTTATAATTTTTAAGATGTTCAAATGTTATGAATATGAACAACTTCTTAAGTAACATTTTAATAACGATTCGTTAGGTAAAGTTTATTTACCTGTTCGTCAATCTTAGAATCGTTCGTATTTGTCATGCCACTTCAGACAACCTCAGTAATTTTTGTACCAAGACTGACTGAAATAGCAAGGCACGTTCGTACGATTCCGTGAAAATACGAAGGAAATAGTTATTTGTTTTACAAGGGGGCAAAGTTTTTGTTTAACCGCTCGTGCTAATATTGATACCCGAGCAAGCGAAAGATTCCAAAATTGAATTCGAAAAATGGAATCTTGAGCGTTGCGAGGGTCTCAAAGCACGAGGGTTAAACAAAATTTGCCCCCGAGTGAAACACAAAATTGTTCACCACACCAACCCGAAGCAAATATTAAATGTAAAATATCAAACAAAATCAAACCAAATCAAATACAAATGAATGTTATTAAATATTTATCATCCAAAATCATCATTTAAAAGTCAATTCTACCAGCAAACATAAGAAAACAACTCAAAATTTGCATGTGATTACTTTGCCTCACATGTCAATAAAATGCAACTTTGCTATTCGTTTTTGAAGCGCAAAGTAAGCCTTTCCGACCTGGTGTGGTGAAAATAATTATGCAATACATCTGTTCATAGTCTGTCTGCCGGTGACGAATGTTAAACGCTGGATAATTCACCATAACATTTATCGAGCGTGTATTGTGGATCTTGCAGTATCGTAGAGTCAGACCAGTGCATGTGTTATTTAACTCAATCTTAAACTCTATCACGATCAGTGGAAGGAAGTGCCCTTGATTAATACCATGGTCCAAATATCGACTAATACAAATATAATATTGACCGTGTAGATTTCATTCGTAATTATACATTCGATATTTTTAATTTTAATAACAATTACATGTTTCAATGTATAATTTCTCAATACTTTGTTAGTTATCGTAAATTTGAAAATTACTTTTATGCATTTCTATAATATGGGTCACAATTTATGTTAAACCTATTAGCTTACAAAAACAATTATCTCCTCTGCACGTATAGTAAAATATACGACATCAAGGCAAAGATCACGAACAGATAGATGGCAGGTGGGCGGAAAACTACTGAAAGATGAGTGAAGCATGTGCTCAGCGACAGTTAGCTCGATTCGGCACCTGTTTCTAAGAAGTGATCGTCTGTAAGATAAAAGGTAAAGTCTAAGAAATAAACGTGCCCCTTAGTTTCACATCCAAAACAAATGGCGCAGTACAGCGCCATATGTTTGTCCAACGTCAACTTTTGACAATCAGAGTTACCGCAAAATGTTTGGAGCTGTACAGCGCCATCTCGTTTCCTGTCAAATTCGAAGCACGAAATTGTCTTATATTTTACTCATCTTACGTACTCAATCAATGTATCTTTGACGATAGTAATCAAATAGTAAGACCGAACATTTTTAGTCTCAAGTGAACTGTGAACGTATTAAGAGTCACACGAAGCCTCCGCCAAAAAGTCGCTCCCATATAATAGAAATCACGCTCTAATATTAAAACGACATGCTTAAATTACATGAACATTAACGTGACATACTATGTATTCAGTAAAAAAACTTATACAAAGAAAATAGAACTAGTAGGAGTTTTACATACAAAACATCGCTCTAAATTCTTTTTCTTACAATTTCTAGTAACGAAAACTAGTACCAGCCATAGATATATGTTACTTGAATGTTCATGTTATTCCAGAATGTCGTTTTAAAGTGAGAGCGTGCCTTGGATTGTATGGCGGCGTTTAGGGTCGTGTGACACGTAATAACCTCCCCGTGAGCCAAGTGTCGAACGAGCTATAGCGAAGGTAACAAACGAAACAGCCAGCACATGGCCACTATAGCTATCCTCACCGACTAAGTCACCCATAGAGTTTAAGTGCATCATGCTGATGCCTTCAACCTTTGAGTAATATATATCGTTAGCCGTTTTGTCGCTCCGTCCACCTGTCACCGTGAAACATAACAACAAACACGTTTAGCACCACTTTAGCACTGTTAAACAAACTAGGGGAAAAACGATAAGTTTTTTTTTAATTGCTAAAGTTCTCGTAACACTTCACTCTACTGCTTTTGCAAATATAGACATTTGAAAATAAAATAATAAGTATGAAAATAATAATTTTATCATTCGCAATTTCAGCATTAAGTCATTGTTGTTGAGTGGATTCATGAACAACAATCGTTTTTCTCCTAGACTGTCAATTATTTATGATTTATGAACAATGCATAAGAGTATTACAATTATTTTGTATGATAACAACTTCTTTCGAACTGTCAAAACGATAGCCATCACGGAGATATATTAGAAATGCTTGATAGTAACTCAAAATCAAATTTCATGGCGGGTATTAGTACTTGTAACCATTACTCACATTCTAGCTTCAAGTAATCAGGAATGTATTTAATGATACGAACGGGTCGATATAATTTCATTATTTTACCTTAAATCCAACGTTTCTACTAGGTTGCACCAGCTATGGTCACGGATGACTGACGAGGGGATCTATCTTCGACCAGTGCAAGGATATTGTGAGTGTTGTACTGTATGTCGTGCAATCAATAGACAATAAACATCAAACATAAACGGGTAGATTCAATTTCTTTGTCTACCCCGAACATTTTTATATAGTAATTTCGGTTAGTTTAGTGTTTTTTACCTATATGTCTCCATTGATATTTTGCTGGGACATCAGTCATCCGTGACTACAGCTGGTGCAACCCAGTCGCTACGTTTCGACCGGGTTGCAACAGCTTTAAGGTAAAAATAATGAAATTATATCGCGGTAGACCCGTCCATATCTTAAAATATGTGTACAAAACGTGAGAGTTTAAGGTGTTACAATGAGGAATGTGACATTTCGAGTGTGTATGTTAAAGAGTACAGACCTATGACGTCACAGTCGTGCTGCTCGCGGTCGGAGAGCTTGCGCGACTGCTGGCTCGGCACCTCGGGCAGCAGGTTCACAGGCTTCTGCGGCGTCAGCACTTTCTCTGGAGGACTCCCACCGTTTACCTGGACATGGGACGTGTCGCTTACTATTAACAAATATTCAAATTGCAGAAAGTTTAAAGAACGTTGGAAAATTTCGTACGAAACAAAGGAAGTTTACATTTTGGTAATAGAAGATTTCATTCCTCATACTAAAATGTTAAAAGTATTCGAAATTCGATCACTTGGAAAATTCCACAAATTTTTAAAACTATCCATAAACACATCATCAGGTAGTAGGTACTTATTAACATGGACTAAGGAATATTAAGGGCCAGTTGCACCAACCATAAATAGCTCATCAAAGTCCTTCGGCAGCGAACTATGAACTATCCCACACAAAAAAACTAAAATGCTTTACCGATGACTGATGGTTTGGTGCAACACATAGACGCAAAATTTTAGGCATTCGCATAGCCTTGGATCTTGGTGCTGTACTGTATCATTCCCTCAAAACACTATACAGCGCGTTCTACTTTAGCTGACAACAGTGCGTCACTTTGAATGGTTTTATATACTAAATAAATTTCTGCGGTCCGGATCACGATAGACTTGATCTCAGTAATTATAAGATTATGAATAAGCATACTGTGTTGCTCAGGTAAACAAATTAAGACTACACATGCTTGACAATACTTTAGTTATAGGTAACAACTAAGTACAAACCAAAATAACTTAGACACATAAAGTATATCTGAAAACAAGCTTTTTGACAAGCCTCACACTACTCAAAAACTGCTAATAGCCAAAATGAAAGCCATCCATCAATTCAAACACAATTACAAAAGCGAAAAACTTCTAGTTGTATTGTATTTACCAAAGAGAATTGATTATATGTAATAGAGAATAAAAGTCTAAGAAAAATGTGCCCCTTATTTTAATATCCAAAACAGATGGCGCTGTACTGCGCCATATGCTCAGAGTACACAGTAGATCAGTGGTTCCTAACCTGGGGGTAATTACCCCCGTGGGGGTAAAACTGGTATTTTACGGGGGTAATAAGCTAACCTAATATAACAATACAACAAACGTACACATTTTATTTTTTATTACCATTGGGAGGAGGGGTAAATCAGATTCCCTAGTTAGTCATAGGGGTGACCGGACTGTAAAGGTTAGGAACCACTGCAGTAGATGGAACCGTTAAGCGCCATTTCGTTTAAATTCGAAACACGAAATTGACTTAGATTTTATGCATCTTACTAAATCAATTATGTTAGGTATTTACTGATGGCTTAGTACGATGCATTGAGTATTTTGTTCATAGGCGCACTCGCTGCTTGTAAATGATTAAAATTTAATGGAGACACGCAACAAACATGGTGATAGACACAAATACACACAATACATAAGTAGTTATGAATTAAGTAAATAAATGCAGAAAACCAAATGAACTACCGAATGAAATGCTTGTCAAGTTCCATCTTTAAATTTATACTGTTGAACCACTGATTATACTGATGATAATTTTGGTTTTTACAAGTATTTTTATTATTCATCTAAAAGGGCATACATACAACAGTCAAAATGTAATTAGACTTGTTCCAATGTTTACCTGGGGTGTGACTGGAGATTCACTGATATTATTTTGTGTCGGAGTTTTGTGCTCTTGGCCGTCCGTGATGGCCGGTACGTGCTGAAACCGCATATAGCACTTTAAATGCCGATCCATGGCCAGAGTACGACAGGGCCAAGCGCATGCATTTTACCACAAAAGTAATATGATTTCTAATGAAATTATTAGCAATCACATGGTCGAAACGTTTGGGCCTGATGATTGGTTTAATAAAATATCCAAAACATAGAAGATCAACCTCTCTAATATCCAAATACAATGTTTTATTTTCATAATACTCAAATCCCTCAGTTTTGTTGCTGTAGTTCATGTTGAATTTTGAAACTGAAGTATCATGACAGGTTATGTTTATATACTTCAGTGTTTCTCAAAATGTTACCATGTTATCACAAAAATATGATTCTGGTGAATAAAATTTCAGTAACACAATTTCCTAACGGGATAGTTGTGGCTCTTATACCTTTACGTATACGTACGAGTACGTCAAAAATATAAAAGCGACGTGTATGTATGTGATTGATTTTAGGAAAGTAATGGATATTTTAGAAAACGAATCTTTTATACCGATGCTGGTTGAAAGAGAGCCCACATAGTATTTATACACAAGCAATGGCCACTTGGAGTATGAGATGAGTTACTATGATGAGTTTGGACATGTCCTAGCTCACACGCTATGGTCACTGGTTTACCTGGTTGTACGCATCCCAGATATTCGTCATGAATACTAGGATGGACCCTCTTTCACCCATTTGGCGGAGAAGCAGCTACAAACAGTCAAAAGTTACAGTAATACGATTTAAGTTAACCCTCTGACCGTCAAAGACGTCACTGACGCGCGCGGCCACAGCCCAATATAAGTCTTCGTGCATTCCGACAAAGTTCACTATGACGCGCCGCGCTCGATAGACGGGGCGTTCAAAGGGTTAACCCTAGTCATTCTTCGATTATAAGACAAAGATCATTCGTAAAATGAAAAGAAAAGGCACTTCATCACGCAACGACTATTAAAGCAAATGTCCACTAAGACTACAACTACAAAAGTTACCAATTAGTAGAAAACTGGAATTTATCATTTATTTACAAATGCATATTTACAAATGCATGAAGGCAAAACTACGTTGCGAACTAAAATAATTAATGGGTTGTAACCAAATTTTAGCGCTCTAATTAGTTCTGGAACTAATGTAATCCCATTTGTATGAGTCGAGGTTCGAAGTCATTGACCTCATTGAAGTCATTCACCTGCGTTTTTGGGAGTCGTACGCTTCACGAGCATTCTAATACCATACTGACTAAACGAATGCAAAAGCAGCAGCCGAGCGAAACGGAACGGTGGCAAAAAACATACCCGGGAAGTAATATACTTCTTTAAACCCATCACCAACTAGTATGATCAGTCACTGCTAAGAACCGTAAGCTCAAACTGGACGCGTCTAGGCAATTTGAGAGTCAATATATCATATGACCTCGAATGAAGTCAGTCACACTCGCTTTGCATCTGTGTGATTTTCTTAAAAGTAGCCGAACAGTCGCCTTCAAGGGAATACAAAAATATAACGTTAAGGAACGCACCAATGAGGGCTTCAAAATACCAATACCACGCTTAGTCACAGGGATTGGGAGTCTTATCTTTTTCGAACTATGTATATTCAAATATAGCAGCATAGCATTGAGCGCTTTTTAAACTTACAGGTACCACTGGCGTAAATTATTATTTTTTAATTTCCTGTTTGCAAAACTAGAGGAGGGGAGGGGCATATACTACGGGTGGTCATCGATAAGAGGGGTAAAAAGTTGAATGAGCTGTGGCTCATGTAAGTATGGGTATGTAAAAGCTACGTTCAAGAGAATCACCCAGCAAAAAGCGGCGACGATTCCATTACTACGGCGTCAAACCACTTTGAACGTGCAGTCCTCGACACAGCTCGAATTGACTTACTTTTACGTTAGTGAATTAGCCAGACATGCAAAAAACGGAAGCGTATATCTACTTTGAATAACGTGGATACCGGCGAGGGCGTGGCTCTTGCCTTGTGGCGGAACATGGGGCTGTCGTCCGCCATGCAGTCCGTGCTCTGCAGCAGCCCCGACACCAGCGCCGCCTCGCGGTGGAAGTCTGGATGCTTGGTGTTGATGTATGCTAGTTCGATCGCTACTATGTTTTCCACCTGTCAAATGGTTCACATTTTATAATAGAAGTAGCTTTATTTGAGAAACGCTTAAACTAAACTTATTAAGTAAAACATGATACGTACGGGACCGACTTATTATTAAGCGTCACTGAAAAGGTCTTCACTAGGCTTGATGTCGACAATGGTCTTCCATGGAAACCTTTCCGAGAGAGCGCTACACGCTATAATACAATTTTTATACTAAATAGGTGCAATAATTTTAAACAAATTTAATAAAGCTTATACCTATCATTCAATTAAAAACTACATTGATAATTCATCATCATCTCAGCCATAAGACGTCCACTGCTGAACATAGGCCTCCCCCTTGGACCTCCATACGTGCCGGTTGGAAGCGACCCGCATCCAGCGTCTTCCGGCGACCTTAACAAGATCGTCTGTCCATCTTGTGGGTGGACGTCCTACGCTGCGGTTGCTAGTCCGTGGTCTCCACTCGAGCACTTTTCGACCCCATCGGCCATCTTCTCTGCGTGCAATGTGGCCTGCCCATTGCCACTTCAGCTTGCTAATCCGGTGGGCTATGTCGGTGACTTTAGTTCGTCTACGGATCTCCTCATTTCTGATTCGATCACGTAGAGAAACTCCGAGCATAGCCCTCTCCATAGCTCGTTGAGCGACTTTGAGTTTTGAGATGAGGCCGATAGTGAAAGACCACGTTTCGGAGCCGTAAGTCATCACTGGTAACACACATTGATTAAAGACTTTCGTCTTGAGGCACTGAGGTATGTCGGACGAAAAGATATTACGTAGTTTCCCGAACGCTGCCCAACCGAGTTGGATTCGGCGGTTGACCTCTTTCTCGAAGTTGGACCTACCTAATTGGACTACTTGTCCTAGGTAGATGTACGAGTCAACAACTTCGAGTACCGAGTTCCCAACAGAGACTGGGATGGGGACTGGGAGACATTGATAATTGAATAATTTAAATTACCATACATATGACTGTTTATGTATGGTAATATGTATGCGAGGCAAAACATAATATTTTAATAAAATTGCAATCACACTAGTAGAGCTGGAACAGCTATAAATTTTTAGAACAGTCCTCATAGTGGTGCTCCTAGACATCAATCCGATGTCGCAAGACTGCAAGAGGTACCGTTACCCCCACCATAATTTAGAATTTCCCCCTTATAATTGTGATAGATTGTCAGTCCCCGGGTACGGGTATAATATGATATGGTAGGCGGCACTGACCATGGCGTTGGTGGCGGGCAGGCGGGTGCGCAGCAGCTGCGTCACCACGTCCACGATGCGCTGGTGCAGGCGCGGGAAGCGCAGCATCTCCTGCTGCACCTCCGTGCCGCAGTGTTGCACTATCCGCTGCATCTCCTCGTGCACCTACACATAAACAAGCTTACGTTCATTTGTATTTACTACTCGAGCCCCTGTTTTGTAGATGATAGTGAAAAATATTACTTTGGAAACAAATCAAAATAGTTCATCAAAACTTTTGATTTGTTTTTAAACCAATACATGTATACATATATAAATTATAAACTGAAATAGATGTCAGACCTATGTTTAAGAAAAAGTGAGGGAAGTGGTGGTAAGGGATTCGTATAGGTGCAAGCACGTATCTACTGTTCGCCCCAGAGTTGGTCAAAGACGCCTAGTATGTATGTATGTATGTATGTATTTACTTTATTGTACATAGAAATATAAACACGAGAAACACAGTTACAGAGTCAATTAAATACAACAAAGGCGAACTTATCCCTGAATGGGATCTCTTCCATACGCCTATACGCCTAGTCTCACTGAGATGGCATCAAGTCGAAAAATCGGGACAGGTACCACCGTGACAGATCGGCCTACAGGTTCCTGGCGTTAGCCGCGAGAGCCCAAGACGCCAGTTCGAATCCGGCCTTTGCCACTGGAGAGCTTCGTCACTTATTCTTTGTATTTTTCATCTATTTCAGTTAATAGTGAGAATGTGGTCGTGCACGTACCAGTTCAACGCAACGCTGCGAGGGCTCCTCGAGGCGGCGGATCTGGCGCTTGACGAGCAGCTCGAACGACACCTCGGGCACGAACAGCGCGGGCCGCGGGCCTGTGGCGTTCCTTATCGCCGTCAGTATGTCCATGCGCGTCAAACCTGCATCGCACAACCATTTCAAGAAGGGGCTGACGCAAAATTGTAATTTTTTATATTTAACTATTACTACTTACAGTGATTTAGTCTGCATGGAATGATGATGATGTCCTTCTCGGGGCCCTAAACTAACTCTATACCAAATTTCATCTAAATCGCTTCAAAGGTTTACGTGTGAAGAGGTTAAAGTCAAAATCACAAGGAATAGTTATTTGTTTTACAAGGGGGCAAAGTTGTTGTTTAACCGCTCGTGCTAATATTGATACCCGAGCAAGCGAAAGATTCCAAAATTGAAACACGAGCGTAGCGAGTGGTTCGAAAATGGAATCATGAGCGTTGCGAGGGTTTCTAAGCACGAGGGTTAGACAAAATTTGCCCCCGAGTGAAACACAACATTTTTCACCACACCAACCCGAAGCAAATATTAAATGTAAAATATCAAACAAAATCAAACCAAATCAAATCTAAATGAATGTTTTTAAATATTTATCATCCAAAATCATCATTTAAAAGTCAATTCTACCAGCGAAAATTAGAAAACAACTCAAAATTTGCATTTGATTACTTTGCCTCACATGTGAATAAAATACAACTTTGCTATTCGTTTTTGAAGTGCAAAGTAAGCCTTTCCGAGCTGGTGTGGTGAAAACTATATTACAGTTGCAAAGCCCCTTAAAAGGTTGACTCGATAGAAGAAAATCAGTCTAAATTTTTTTTTCACTTCTCATGCTCAAAAAGTGCACCTTTACAGGGTGACCACTCTTTACTATAACCAAAATTCCCTGACTTTTCCCGGTTTTCCAGGCGTTTTTTCAGGTTTTTCCCTGACCATAATCTTAAATGTAATAAATATAAAATATGTAATTGGAATACATTTTTGAGTTTTTGCAGAATCTGAATTAGTCCAGTCATTATATCCAAAAAACCGACCCTATCCGTGAATAATCAGTTCTTGGATTTTTTTCTCGTAGGTCCCTCGGGGTGGTCACTGGGAGTGTAAATTCAAAAAGTAGACTGAATCAGGCTCCTGTGTATATTCCAAAAACGGTTTTTCTTGAATAACTCGGCCATTTTTGATTTTACAGTAAAACCGTGAGGACAAAAATTGTAGGAAATTTGATTCTCTACAAATTTGGTCCTCACAATTTTTCTTCTAGGATCGATATTTTGGAAATTAAATTTGAAAAACGACTAATTCAAAATATTTTCATCATCTACGAGATGCGAGCGATAGAAATTGGGAATCTAGTGGTATTGACCACTCGATTTCAATTCTATTAGTAGAATTTTAACGCCTAGTAGTGGAGATATCATTTAACGAAATACACGAAATCCAGTGGTCGAATTTCAAAAATCGGCCCCCTGGACTTAAATTTTCTATCTTTTTGTGTAGCTCCTCCGTGTACAAAAAAAAAATGATCCACGCGGCTCGTAATGCTCACTTTACGAGCCGCGTGGATCATTTTTTTTTCAATATTTATTTTGTATATACCGCCGTGGTAGGATATAGCGTTACCTATTATTAACCTATTTAGCGGCAGACGTACGACCCCAATTTCATAGAAAACCGCAAATCGATTATTTATTTATAATTATTTATTATACTAGAGATCAAAATAAAATTTTTGACCCGCAGTTCCTAAAAAAAATTCCATAGGAGGGGAGTGCTGAGTCATTGTTTATTTTTATGAGAAAAAAAAATTTTTAGAAACCAATCGTGTATGGTAGGGTTAAAGAGGTATACCCCGTTGGATATATGGATATTACGTATCATTTTATGATTAATAGGCACCGTATCTGCAGTACAGTTCCATTAAGTCTCGTAGAATAGATACTGAAGTAGGACTGTATCACTTAGTATTATTCAAAAATAAAAAAAAAAAATACTAAATGAAATTATTTTATAAATTGCTTTATTAGGGTTAGATATGAGGATATTACGTATCATTTGAGGTATATTGTACAAAAAAAAAATCAGCCATATCGTATCTGGAGAAGCCCAAACTTGGTATGTTTTATGTTTTGAAAATTATTTTTGTTTTAATTTAAAAAAAAATGGCTGAAATGTAATGATGTGGTATAGTTTTAGAATCGCCTCAAAAAGCTTTTCTGAAAAAAAAAATTCTTTCCCATACAAAAAAAACAATGACTCAGCACTCCCCTCCTACGGGAAATATTTTTAGGAACTGCGGCTCAATAATTTTGTTTTGACCTCTAGTATGCGTGTGCCAAACGGCTAATCTGTACATCGTTTGCGGTTTTTAAAGTGAACAGGTTAGCACATTCACTGCCCCCGACGCAAATGTGCGTCCACCGTCATACAAGTTTGTTCCTAGGCCACGCCCCCTGGCAGTGAATGCGTTAGACTAATTACAGTAGATATATAATGTTTGCAGATTATACATAGATTATAGATATATAATGAAGCGATGGTGGCCTAGCGGTAAGAGTGTGCTACTTTCAATCCGGAGGTCGCGGGTTCAAACCCCCGGCTCGTACCAATGAGTTTTTCGGAACTTATGTACCTACGAAATATCATTTGATATTTACCAGTTGCTTTTCGGTGAAGGAAAACATCGTGAGGAAACCGGACTAATCCCATCAAGGCCTAGTTTCCCCTCTGGGTTGGAAGCTCAGATGGCAGTCGCTTTCGTAAAAACTAGTGCCTACGTCAAATCATGGGATTAGTTGTCAAGCGGACCCCACGCCTATTACTTATTCTGTGCCCAGGCTCCCATGAGCCGTGGCAAAATGCCGGGATAACGCCAGGAAGAAGAAGATATAATGTTTGCAGATGGTAAAATTTATATATATATTTTTTTTTATTATGTACATACAGAGACAATTTTTATTCCCCGACCTCCATTAAATTTCCCTGACAATTCCCTGACTTTTCCATGACTAGCGAAATTCCCTGACTTTTCCCGGTTTTCCCGGTTTTCCAGAAAGTGGCCACCCTGCTTTATGTCGTGCGTAGACGACATAAAATCGCATTTTATGCTCTAGAGCATAAAGTAAAATCATCTATTACGACCCTTATTGACTTAGCAATAAAGTCCAAATTCTGCCATACAAACTGCCAGCCCTGCCGGCGCGCCCCCGACCGGCGCGCCCCCGACCGGCGCGCCCCGCGCCCCCGACCGGCCCAAGAACAATTTTCTTTAGTCTTGAATAAATACGTTAAAATAACCTAAAATATTTGATTTTTTGTATATTTTCCTCGCAATCGAAGTGAAAAGCAGAGTGTACAACAAGGGCATAAATGTCCATTTTTACCCTCGTCTACTATTTTGGTCTGAGCGAAGCGAAATTGCCTCGGGTAAAAATGGGTCACTTTATGCCCTTGTTGTACAATCTACTATTTATTTTCAATTGTTTATTGTTAACTTGCATACCATAGCAGTATTGTTTTATTATAAAATAGCTAGTGATATAACCGAGGGATCTGACGAATTAAATTTTAAACAGAAGTATTTATTTATTATATTTTCCGAGCAATTATCTCCCTCTCTTTGCTCAATATTGTAGGAACATCTCAAGGAGTACGATGGAGATATCGTAAGATCTCGTAAATCCGACATTTAGTAACGGCACAGACTATGATCTACCTACAGGAAGGTTAAATGAATAAAAGTAACTTACCTACTAGCGGGTGAATAGAATCCAGAGTTCTACCGAAGGTCTCGTGGAATATGTAGCATATCCTGGCGCCGCCGCACAGCTCCGTGGTCTCGATGTTGCGCGCCGTGCCCTCGATGGTGGAGCAGTACGCGCTCGCGAACTTGGTGATGATCTGCAGCAGCGTCTGGTACTTGTCCGACACGTCCTCCCCGTACGAGTTCAGCAGCGTTTGGAACTGGGAGATCATCACGTTCACCCGGACCTAGGAAACGAGATGAAGCAATACTACATATTAAGGGTGGAAATCATGAATTTACGAACGAGCGTGAATTGAATTTACGCGATTAACGCGAGTTCGTAATTATTGTACCGCCCGTGGCACACACGATGTTTTTCATCATACCTGTGAGGGAAAAAGGGGAAAAAAATTAAAGTTTTGCCTAATTTCGGACGTTCATTACAGCCCCAGGTCCGAAATTTAGGATACACGGACCGCATCGCCTACGTGTAATCACACGTGGAAATACTACTTTCTTCGGTACAAACTACGAGTTATACAATAACAATAACGACATATGTGATGCACAGAAAACAGTGTAACAGGTGTATTTATTAGGGGTACACTACATAATTCCGAAATATTTTATGCCGAATTTTAAAATATCGAATTTTATTATTCCGATTTTTAAATGCTCGACCCATCAAAATCCGAATAACGATATTCCGAATTTGTTGTTAATAAATAAAGGTACCTACGTTTCTACGGGGGGTAGCTGTTCTAACGTAACCTAAACCTACTTTTTTAAAAACAGTATTTACTGTAGGGGTCGCAGTTCTAACCTAACCTATACCTACTTTTCTAGTAGCAGTTGGTTTCTGTAAAGGTCGCAGTTCTAACCTAACCTACACCTACTTTTCTAGTAGCAGTTGGTTTCTGTAAAGGTCGCAGTTCTAACCTAACCTAACCCACTTTTCTAGTAGCAGTTGGTTTCTGTGAAGGTCGCAGTTCTAACCTAACCCACTTTTCTAGTAGCAGTTGGTTTCTGTGAAGGTCGCACTTCTAACCTAACCCACTTTTCTAGTAGCAGTTGGTTTCTATAAAGGTCGCAGTTCTCACCTAACCTAAACTACTTTTCTAGTAGCAGTTGGCTCCTGTGAAGGTCACAGTTCTAACCTAACCTAACCCACTTTTCTAGTAGCAGTTGGTTTCTGTGAAGTTCGCAGTTCTAACCTAACCTAACCCATTTTTCTTGTAGGAGTTGGTTTCTGTGAAGGTCGCAGTTCTAACCTAACTTACCCCACTTTTCTAGTAGCAGTTAGTTTCCGTAAAGGTCGCAGTTCTAACTTAAGCCACTTTTCTAGTAGCAGTTGGCTTCTGTGAAGGTCGCAGTTCTAACCTAACCTAACCCACTTTCCTAGTAGCAGTTGGTTTCTGTAAAGGTCGCAGTTCTAACCTAACCTAACCCACTTTTCTAGTAGCAGTTGGTTTCTGTGAAGGTCGCAGTTCTAACCTCACCTAACCCACTTTTCTAGTAGAAGTTGGTTTCTGTAAAGATCGCAGTTCTAACCTAACACACTTTTCTAGTAGCAGTTGGTTTCTGGTAAGGTCGCAGTTCTAACCTAACCCACTTCGCTAGTAGCACTCAAGTAGCAGTTGGTTTTTGTAAAGGTCGCACTTCTAACCTAACCTACTTTTCTAGTAGCAGTTGGATTCTGTGAAGGTCGCAGTTCTAACCTAACCTAACCCACTTTTCTAGTAGCAGTTGGTTTCTGTAAAGGACGCAGTTCTAACCTAACCTAACCCACTTTTCTGGTAGCAGTTGGTTTCTGTGAAGGTCGCAGTTCTAACCTAACCTAACCCATTTTTCTAGTAGGAGTTGGTTTCTGTGAAGGTCGCAGTTCTAAACTAACTTAACCCACTTTTCTAGTAGCAGTTGGTTTCCGTAAAGGTCGCAGTTCTAACCTAAGCCACTTTTCTAGTAGCAGTTGGCTTCTGTGAAGGTTGCAGTTCTATCCTAACCCACTTTTCTAGTAGCAGTTGGTTTCTGTAAAGGTAGCAGTTCTAGCATGTCCAAATGATTTAAATGCATTTTTTTGCAGATCAATTCTAAAAACGGCTGACCATTTAATTATTTCCGTTTTGAAAATCACGAATTTCATTATTCCGAGTTTACAAAAGATCGAATTTCTGAATTCCGAATTATTTTATTTCCGATCGGTCAATGATTTTTCGGAATAGACAAATTCGGAAATTTTGTTTTCGGATTTCTTAAAAATCGGAACTTTAAGCTTTCGTTCATATGACAATCGGATTTTAAGTATTCGGAAATAGCGCAGTCGTGATTTTCTTCTTACGTGGTTTTCAAAGTCGTGATTTCGATATTTCGGACATATAAAAAATCGTGATTATGAAAATCGAGGTTATGAAAGTCGGAAAAACATATTTCGGAATATTTCGGTGTTCCCATTTATTAGAATTATAAATAGCATAATTACCTTGAGTTCGGGCAGGCAGTCTCTTATATGGTGCATGAGCAGCCTGTTCAGGGTCTTGGCCAAGTATGGCGTCCCGTTCCTCGTCGCAATCGTCGGGTACTTCCTTTGGAGATACGTGGCTTCGTCTTTTAGAGCATCCTGTGTTAGATTGAATAATATGTTGCTTTAACACATTCAACACCAAGAACCCGACTGTCGGGTACACTGTTCGTAGCGACTACGCGCTACATACGACGAAACCGTGGCTACGCGCTACGAGCGTAACCCGTAGCACTTAGTGGTATTGAATGTGTTAAGACTTGCTTTAATAAAGATTTAGAACCACGCACATGGCAACTTTTCTGCAGTGGTGCAGTACTTTGTATTACCAACCACTTTTTAATTAAGCTGTCCTATATGCATGGTCAAACAGTACAATAGCGGTCATCAAAGGGAAAAAAATCTTGTTCCTGATTACTCGGCAATGATTATATTGTTTTTTTTTTATTTATTCATTTTTTGATAGCCTTATTTCAGAAAAGGCACATTATTTTTTATACTATATCTACAGTTTTCCTTAATCTACATTCTACGGTAACCGCTTCTGTGTGCCTTTGGGCAAAGGCCTCCCCCAATCTTCTCCACTATTCCTTATTATGGACTAATCTGGTCCATGTTTTTGTTTCTGTCCTTCCAGCCATGTCTTCGATTTCATCGGACCATCTTTTGAACTGTCTGCCTCTGATGATTATATTGTATCCTACTATAAAATAAGTGGGTCGACCACATACCAATTTTTAATGATATAGGAGGCAAACGAGCAAACGAAACGACTGATGGCAAGCAATTATCGTCGACCATGGACACCCGTAACACTAGAGTGGTTACAAGTGCGTTACCATTTTCGGAAAAAAATTAAAACTATAGACCGCAAGTAAATGAATAGTGAGTGTCATATTGATCCATGTAGTACATAAAATGTCGCCCTGTGCTATGGCTCATGAGACTGCAAAATCAAAAGATAATTTTACCGTAATGGATTTCTTATCGATAATGTCTTGCTGCGATCGGTTCACGACGCCGATAATACCGAGTTTTACGGGGATCACACGCCCGCATAAGATATCTATTGCGTCAGTTCCTGAAACACAAAAGGAGTTTATAAGATAAATAAAGGCATAACGTCGTATAATCATAATATATAATTTATACATATATATTTGGGTATAGTACAGTCACCAACCCTTGTTATTATAGAATTAAGAATGTATACCGATTGTATTTGGACTTTGGCCGTCACTATCTATTTCATACTGACTGTACTTTGATCATGTTTTATATACTCACCGGCATCCATGAGATCAAGCTTAGTTACAACAGCCAGGGTCCGCCTTCCATCCGGGTCCACATCCTTCGCCATTTTGATTGCCTCGCTGGTTGCCATGTCTGTGTTGGCTGCGGTCACGGCCAGAATTATGGAGTTCGGATTTGCTATGTACTTCACTATCAGGTTTCTGATTTGGTTTTCTATATCCTCAGGTTGGTCACCGATAGGTACCTAAAAATATAATAAGTAATATTAGCTAAACATACCAGGTATTATTATTACTTTTCTAAATAAATTAAGGTGCAAAACTTCCAAAAATTGTCTACAAATATTTTACGTGACAGCTACTTCATATAAGGTGCATAACTTCCAAAAATTGTCTACAAATATTTTACGTGACAGCTACTTCATATAAAAATTAACTGTCATAAGAGAACATCATTAATTGCAAGAGGTATTGTCTTTAAGATGGGAGAATGCTCTTTTCTTGAAGGTTTGAAGGTTGAATTGATCCGAAATTACCGCAGAACACAGTTCATTCCACCGTTTAGCTGTGCGAAGCAGGAAGTGCCTGTTATATAAGATTGAATATAAATGAGAAACACACTTTGGTGATACCAGGTAAATCCACAAGGGTGAGGTTGACAACTTTGGTGGAGTAAATCTTGAGGTTGATGGGCTCCGGGCAAATGCCCTTGTTGTTGCCCGCCATCCGGTCCGTCTCCCGCTCTATCTCTTGTCTGATTTGGTCGAAATCTGTGTAAATCTTGTCTTTCGTGTGCAGGAATTTGCCCCATTCTTCTAAGTTTACAGTCCCTGGAACAATGGAAAAATAAAATAAGTTCCAAAAAAAGTTAAATAATAAGTTAAGTTAAGCTAAGTTTAATAATAGGTTAACTGGAAGAAATCCCTTAAAGGGATAAGTTCGCCTTTGTACTGCCTATCCTGTGCCACAAATTTGTGTTTTGTATTTTGTACAATAAAGAGTTTATACATACATACATACATACATAAATGGATATTCAGTCTAGGCATGTTAGCCATGTCTACTACCTGCTACAGCAAAACAAATAATATTTAGAAGTGAAATTTGTAACCTGCCAATAAAAATAAACCCCTGCAAAATATTCTTCAATTGCCACCTTACAGCATTTAGTAACTGGAGACGTCATGGCTGTCTTTTTCTGTACGAAACAGTCTGCCGATTTTTGCGGGGAGGGGACGTCCAATGTATTGCTATTTTTACATGTCAGTCCATACAAAATATTGCACAATTGTGCAAGTTTTTCGGCAGAGGGGTAAGCTCTTAAAGGCGACTCCAGTTATTGAATGCTCTAAGATTACCACCTACAAACAACCTATTTACAAACAGGCTAGTTTCCTACAAAACATTAATTGTTCATTTTACATTAATTCAACTAACATGTATGAGCTGAATCACAGTGACATCACGGATCACATGTTCCATTTCTCATACCTACTAATTTTAGAAACTATATTGTACTTTGTAGTACATACATTTCTTAGACTTTATAGTAACAAATTGTTTTGACATTCCATAAAGAGTAGATGATTTGACTGGTGAGGAAACTACCCTATTTCAAGTACATACTCTAAAACATTTTCGTCAATAGGCCACGTCCATACAGAAAGAGCCGCCTCGCGAGGTAATTGCCACGCAAAGCAGCTCCGTCAATGGAGACGTGCCTCGCGCAAGGCAATGCGCGCGAGGCAACAAGATTAGGGCACAACTAATGTGTCAATTGTTGCCAGTGCGCCGCAGGCACAGTTTACATAAGCATGTGAAGGATGATCATAAGTAAATTATACAGTCAGAATGATATGCAATATGAAAAGAGTCAAGTTCTCATTAAGAAAATTGTAAATAATAAGATGTAACACATACAAAGAATAAACAATAGGAGAGGATAACAAATATTTAGTAACATGAAAATGAATTTGATTAAACATAACATTAGCAGATACAAGCCATAAGTGGAAACAGCATCCAAATTTGTTTTTCTAATACCAACCTGACGAAAACATTGAGTTGGATAGCTGAGATATTGGATTCCATGATGCTGGCACTGGTAGCTGCTGTCTTAGCTCTATGTATAAATATAATAGTAAACATATGGCAAATCATCTATTTCTGGCCATGCAATCAATAGCCAATTTGCAAGTATGTAAATAAATAAATTAACTATCTCAATACTTCGTTTTTTTTTGTATTACAAAAAGGATAAAATAAACTTGACATGTATTTTTATTAAAAAACACTTCTGAATAACATTTATATAGTATTTATGATCAA
Source organism: Cydia splendana (assembly GCF_910591565.1). Taxonomy (NCBI): domain Eukaryota; kingdom Metazoa; phylum Arthropoda; class Insecta; order Lepidoptera; family Tortricidae; genus Cydia; species Cydia splendana. The sequence continues at coordinate 23,380,674 of NC_085962.1, read as the reverse complement.
TTACAGTCTTTTGTTTGAAAAGTGATGGTTACTAATATTTATTATTTTTAATAATAAGACATGTCAAGTTTGTTTACTTACCCCCTTATTCATAAACATTTACTAAAGTTGACAAGCCGATAATAATCGTTTGTCCCTTTCCATCATACCAATATGTTGGAAAGGGACAAACAATTATTATCGGCTTGTCAACTTTAGTAAATGTTTATGAATAAGGGGGTTGCCCTTTTTCTAATGCTAAAAAAATGAAGTATTGTACTTGAAATGAGTTGTATTACCAGTGGCCAGAAACTCTATGACATTTAAAAGGGCCTCTTATACAATGATAAAAGCTCATAAATTATGTTCAAAGATAAAAACATAATGTACTTTTCATTCCTTGTTTTATTTTCGTTTCAATATTAGGTAAACATTTGTGTCAGTCACCTAGTAAAAGCCTTTAACTTATCAATGTGTGTAGAATTAGTCAACAAGTAAATAGGTCATTTAGTCAGCAACAAAAACAAGTAATGATTAAAATGCTGACTTCCCACAACAGATTGAGGTCAATTAAATTGCAAGCTGTTACACACAATAGCATGATCAATGCATAATCATTGTTGGCATTGAAGATTCACTACAAAGGAATGATAAAAACTAATGCTGCATGCTAAAAAAAGTGTAAACAAAACTAGTGAAGTATAACATGATTTGCATTATTTTCAAGGGCACACAGTGTTAGTTTACTTAGAACAATAAAGGGCACAATTTTCTGAACTTTGTATACAGTGCAAAATTGTTTATAAAAATGAGAATATTTAATTTTAAATAAGTGAAAGGAAAAGCAATCATACCTTCCTCAGCAGACCGATGCTCCTTGCTATCTTTGGGGCTGTACACCAGCTGCAGAACCAGCGGGCGTCGGGTCACGATGCCGGGACCGCGGGGGAGGAAAGAGCGCCCAACCAGACTCTCTATCACTGAACTCTTGCCAGAACTCTGTAGGATACAGATAAAATTTACCTATGTAATCAGCCAATACTATTGTATATACAATGCAGAGAAAGTTCAAATTTCATGTAACGTTAGAAACTACGTCCGCTAATGAGACTGGACAATGGTCAATGACAGGTTACCCAGTTCACTGAAATGAAATGGGGACAAAGAACTCTATGTGACATAACAACCGATTTATGAGACACCGTAGCACATGGCTCTTTTCAATAACTTCTTCAGTAAAACATCAAATTTATGGTTACGCAACAATAAGAATAATATCTACCTGTGTTCCTAAAACTATGATTTGAGGTAACTGGATGGCATCTGCTCCGACCGTATTAAATACATCTTGCAATTTATTGATAACTGGTATAAGTGCTTCCATAATTGTCTATCAGCTCTATTACACACAGTTAATACGATTATAGAGCGATGTTAAGAACTTTACGGGCCGAAATTATTAATAACGAACTTTTACCTAAATACAACAATACACGACCGGTAAAAATCGGCCATATTGATTTCAGATTTGACATCAGGGTTGCTGTTACAAAAATGTGTTTAAAAATATCTCACACGATGCTACAGTCTACACGGGACTGACGCATATTTGAATGATTTACTGATGTTTAATGATAAAAAGTGTGTCCAGTAGGCCTACATGGTTCCATCGCTCTAGGCTTTATTTTAGTCGACTTGTTGTTTTGTAGTTTATATTTAGCTCAACAAGGAAACAATGTGATTTATGAACGTTACCTGTAATTTAATGTCAATGTCAACGAAGTGTCAACTGTCAAACTTTGGCTTCATTGGCTTGGCCCTTGGGTCAATGGTCTTCGATTTCTTGTTTTACATCTATAGCACTATAATTATCTTCTCTTTATAATTACTTGTTGACAATAATTTTTGTGTTTCTCAAATTCCAATAATGCTGACTTTAGAGGTTTGTATTGAAAGTTGCCTCCTTGCGGTAATTTCCGTTACAAATCGACCTATAACGTAAACGTTGGTTTCCAGGAGTCTCGAGTCGACGCCCGGCGATTCACTAGTAACTCGAAGTCTATAGAATTTGGACCCTGGCAGATATCCTACGATATAAGCTGTATCTTACCCAGCGTCTGCTCTACAAAAGTTGTTTGCGAGAGAGATGATGATCAGTTTTGTCAATTCTGCATGTAAGTAAATAGGGAAAACAGGATAATACCATCCGTTCAGACAAAATCTTACTTTCTTATATTTATTTCTATTAGTTTTCAATATCTATAACCACTTATAATATGTCATGTTAATTTCAGATATTGCAAAGAGCTGACTATTCCACATTTTCCTGATATGGTGTTTCCAAAGAATATTTTATCATTGACACATAATAATGGAGCTATAATCAGTTTTAACCCTCTGGATGCTTTAAAACTAGTAGCCTGTACTACTGAAGCTATAGAAGTGTCATGTGCAGAAGCTTGGCTAGTTGCAAGGTGGGTGTTGTATCCTAAAGTAAAGATGCTAAGCATGTATATGTTCATACACTGACCTGCCTGTTCCTATCTCTATCGCACACACAATTATACTGCTAACCTGCTCACTCAGTGGTATTGACTGTTGGCATTAGAGATGCACCGGATATTCGGTTACTATCCGGTATCCGGCCTATCTGGCCACTATTTTAACATCCAGCCGGATACCGGATAGTGACATTGCTTGATTTTGGTGTAAACAAAATTGGAATAAGCAATTTAAACATTCCACTCACTTGCATGCTTAAAAACAATTTAAACATTCCACTCACTTGCACGCTTAAAAACAATTTAAACATTCCACTCACTTGCACATGCACTAATTTCAAACCTAGAAATGAGTTCGCGCGAACGTTCACTAGGAAACAGCTCAAAACCTGCACTATGGGCACCTGAAAAACCGAAATGTAGGTATAGTTCCGCCGGCCGAATATTCGGCAGCTAGCCGGCCAATGGTCAGGCGTTGCATCTCTAGTTGGCATAATGGAACTTGCATGTACAAAATTCTCTGTGCTTAACATCCCTACTTTATTGCCAATTACAGAGTAAACTTTTCGTACAAGTTTAGCTATAACAAATACACATTTTATCTAGTTTTTAACTTCTAGTCCCACATTCCTAATACTTCCTAATCAGGTTCCTAATACCTAATACTAGCAGTAGTAGTTACCATCAATAAAATTTAAATCATTATTTAATTAATGGAACAAAGATGCTTTTGTTTTGTTTCATCCCATTTTAAAATGAAACCATTTGCAAATTCAAATTTCTAAATAACAACATTCCTTTTGATAGCTGGTTTGTTACTGCACACCGTTGTATGGGGACCTTGCACTTTGAGACTATGTGCTGAAACTTGGCACAGTTGATTGTTAGCTGGTCTTGAGCAGATACCAGTAGACGTCGAGAGCCACCTCTCATTTAGTGGGGGGGCTTTACAACTGTATTTTTTATTTTCAGATTCCTGCTACACTTCTTCTTTTCTATCTATCTAGCCCCTTTGTTCTGAGTTAGAGTATATCTCTAAGCTCAGTGTGCCGCTTGGCAAAGGCCTCCTCTAGCTCTTTCCATTGAGGTCTGTCGTGGGCCACTCTTCTCCAGTTCGGGCCCGCTGTGAGTTTGAGTTCATCCTCCCATCTTGTTTGAGGGTTCTTGTGCGAGTCTTTTCTACTTTATGTTTTTTTTTTGTTAGAAAGTGCATTGTTTTTGTTCCAAAACTAGATTGCTCATCCTTAATTTATCCGAAAATGATATATTACATGCCCTAGTAGGGGTATAGTTTTAGAGAAATGTTGCTCCAAGTGAAGCTCGGCAGCGTCGAACTTCTCCCCTCCCCCCCACTAAATGAGACGTGGCTCTCGAGGTCTCCCGGTCTGTATCTGCTCATGACCAGCTAAGAATCAACTGTGCCAAGTTTCAGCGCATAGTCACAAAGTGCAAGGTGTCGTGCACTAACAAACTAGCTATTATTGTTCTGTTCAAATTGGAGCATAGTTATCTTAGACGGACTCTACTCCATGTCTAATATTTGTATCTATTTTATAATTTTTTACCTTTACATAGACCAGATGCAACAAAGAAGAAGAAAAATTTCGATTGGACGTTCTCCACTGACTACAAGGGCACCCTCACTGACAACATCAGTGTTGAAGCCACCGACGAGAACATCAACTATGAGTTACTGAAACAGAAAGACCAAATACTGTTCTACCACGACCTCACACTGTTCGAGGATGAATTGCACGACCATGGCATATCCAAGCTATCTGTCAAAATTGTAAGTAACTTTATATTTTTTATAATGAATATTACCTAATGTTTTTATTACCACAACTTGAATAGACTTTGACAGTTGGCCTGATGACAAATTTTGAAATCCCTTTTAATATTGTTGGTACACTTGTATTCGGTACACAATGACAATAATGCCATAAACGAGGGTAGTTTCTCCCCCCCCGCCGCCACCGGCGTCCGCGCCGATTCATCGGGTGCAGAGGGCTGCGGCCCACAGTCTGCGCCGGTCCGTCACCGTCAACGCAAGCTCCTGATGACACTACTCGGTACGGAGTGAAACACGTCGAGCGTTATTCGACTTAAAATACGTGAGTGACCCGTTCTATATTTAATGTCTGTGTCTCACGGAAGTTTTGTTATTAAAATCCTAATGTTTATACTGAGTTTGGGCCATTGTTTTAGAATCATATAACCATATATGTTTCTTTGAAACCAATATGTATTTCCATGATACTGTCATCAGGCCAATTTTGTTGCACGAGAAAAAAAGACCGACTCCACAGTTACTAATCATAATAGAAAAGTACCGATCATAAAATACAGTTGGTCATGAGAATCGTATTTCCAATCCTTTTGTTATGATACATAGTTTCATAGTCATTAAACTTTAGTTACATATTAAATGTAATCTATCTGGTCGTAAGATTTCCACTGTTTTTGCAGTACAATGGTGAAAATTTTGTGATTCACTCGGCAGCAAAGTTTGTTTAACACTCGTGCCTTGAAACCCTCCCAACGCTGGGGAGTTATTGCCCCCTCCCCCCCTCCTCTGTAAAAAAATGACAATGACTTGAAAGAGCGGGATCACATTGGCGATTTGCGAGCGAGTTGAAAGCGAGGCGAGCGCGCAGCGAGTTCGCCGCGAGCGCGCAACGATATAGCCGCGAGCACGCAACGACTTCGGAGTCTTCGGACGCACGAAATCGTTGCGCGCTCGCCTCGCTTTCAACTCGCTCGCAAATCGCCAGTGTGGCCCCGCTCTAAGGGGCTGACTTGTTGAATGCTCCATGTGTTTAAAATTGGTACAAGTTCACTCCAATGTTTCTCCTACTTTAAAAATAAATACTTATTTAAGGCGCGGTGTGTAGTAAAATGCGATTTTTTGTCACCATATTTACAGACTTTTACAAGGATTTCATGCATTATTTTCTAGTATGTATAACTTCAGTCCTTGAACTACGTTATTGCTTGTCAGAAACACGACGGCTCATAATTTTCCCGATAGAATCTTAAGTTGAAAACATGCCTAACACTGTCTTTATTTCCTTATGTTAGAAGTACTACGACGAAAATGTATATGAAACTTACTTCAGTCGATAGCTTTTAAGTAAATCTTCATTATTGCTTGTCCTTTTATCGAAACGTTAATGTTTTCATTCATCATTTGATGAATTCAACATTTTGCTTACTAAATTACACCCTACGCGGCAATACCTTGCGCCCATTCCTCACGCCAGTACGCCCGTGACCACTGTCGGCGTCGGACCTACGCTAGTTTAGCGGACGTTTCATAAAATGGGTAATCACAGTGTAAATATGCAAATATGTTATACACACAATGTTTTTCAACATGTTTACGAAGAAAAGCAAAATAATTCTTAAATACGGTGACATTTCAGACATTCGTCCGTCATTTATAACAAGTTGGGCAGCAAAGGCACACACCCATCTAACCAATCCGGAATTCAGTCACGATTGATAAATTGTGTAAACATATTTTAAAAGGCTATAAAATTAATCAAATTGAATATTTTTTAAACATAGATATACAGGATTCAAATATTTTAGACTGGTCATATTTTTCATAATATCGATTTCGCCTGGCAAATCGTATTACTTTTTGGCAACCGGGTTTTTTAACCTAATTAGACCCCGCTGAATCCGAATTTGCCGGTTGCTTGATCGAATTCTAGACCGGAAGTGAGATATTTGATATTAAAGGACCCTTTTTTTAGTTTTTCGTAAATAACTCTTAAACGGTGGCGCATAGCAAAACATATTCTATTACATAAGTAATCTGCATAAAATTGCCTACAAGAAAGATTTAGTACAATTTTTTGCTAGGATCAATATTCAAAGAGATATTAACGCGGGAAATTCAATTATAATCACTTCTAAGGTCCCTTTTTTTAGTTTTTCGTAAATAACTCGTAAACGGTGGCCAATATCAAAAAATGTTGTAATACGTTAATAATTTACACAAAATTTTGTACAAAAAAGATTCAGTACACTTTTCGCAGGGATCAATATTTAAAAAGATAATAAAGAAGGAAAGTTAATTATAATAAATTCTAAGGTTCCTTGTTTGTATTTTTTCGTTAATAATTTGAAAAGTATGACTCATTGCAAAAAAAATCTTATACATAAATAACAACTTACCCGCTGCTTTGTCTTTTTAGGGTTCCGTACCCAAAGGGTAAAACGGGGCCCTATTACTAAGACTTCGCTGTCCGTCCGTCCGTCCGTCACCAGGCTGTATCTCACGAACCGTGATAGCTAGACAGTTGAAATTTTCACAGATGATGTATTTCTGTTGCCGCTATAACAACAAATACTAAAAACAGAATAAAATAAAGATTTAAGTGGGGCTCCCATACAACAAACGTGATTTTTGACCAAAGTTAAGCAACGTCGGGCGTGGTCAGTACTTGGATGGGTGACCGTTTTCTTTTTGCATTTTTTTCCGTTTTTTTTTGCATTATGGTACTGAACTCTTCGTGCGCGAGTCCGACTCGCACTTGCCCGGTTTTTTTTAATATTGATCCTAGCGAAAAGTGTCCTACATGTTTCTTGTAGGAAATTTTATGTTTATTATTTATGTATAAGATTTTTTTTGCTATGAGTCATACTTTTCAAATTATTAACGAAAAACTAAAAACAAGGAACCTTAGAATTTAATATAATTAACTTTCTCTCTTTATTATCTTTTTAAATTTTGATCCCTGCTAAAAGTGTACTGAATCTTTTTTGTACAAAATTTTGTGTAGATTATTAACGTTTAACAAGATTTTTTTATATTGGCCACCATTTACGAGTTGTTTACGAAAAACTAAAAAAAGGGACCTTCACCCCCCCTCCCCCCTACACCCTCAGCACACCCGCTAAGCTCGAGGACATTAAGTATGGTTATCTGGACACCACAAGGTATAACTGTGCCAATTTTCAAAATTATACGAATTATTTCCGCAGATTTTTTTTATTTTCTTGAGCTATTAACTAACTCGAATGTCGAAGTAGAAGTGTTTTTTGTCATTACAATCTTTAAATGCTTGACTTTTACTCGTCAATTCAAAATTAGAAAAATAGTAAGTATTACAGTTAGAGTTATAAATTGTTATAATTCTTTCTTGTGAAGACAGCTAATTTTATGTACTTATTGGAGCTATGCATAACTCAATAGTCCCACAAATTATCTTAGCTTTGCTAGTATTCTTCCTTATTTTCACTACCTACTTGCCCGAAATTGACTGCTAGAGTTAGACCAAGTCTGCAACGATTTTGATAGCATAGGCAGTGCAAGTGTTATTCATAATTTCATAGAAGATTGACGTTTAAAATAACACTTGCACTGCGTGTGCAATCAAAATCGTTGCAGATTTTTCTTGGTCTAGCTCTATTACATTTTTAATGTCTATTAGTAAGTACTATTTTTTGTCTCATAATAATTTGGTATCATTTGATTAGATTCTCAGTTTGTCGCGGTATACACTTATATTGTATATAATTAATAATTATTTACACTCACCGTCTTACCTACTACCATTTTTTATTTCATTAAGTACTCATCAAAATTCGAATTTGCTAATAAATCTTATTCAATATTAATTGCCGGAAAAAATCCCGGAACTGACAATTCAGAATACCGATGTCGTCAGAATAAGGACGTAGACGTGCTGCGCGGGAATGGTGCGGTGCGCCGCGCGGGGCGCCCGCCTGCCCGTTCTACCACGCGTCTGCTTCACCCCCTTGAAAACGTAAAACTCGAGTATAAGAGCGCCTTAATATTTTTCAGAGAGTGATGCCAAGCTACTGGTTCGTACTACTCAGATACTTCCTAAGAGTTGATGATGTCATGGTTAGATCTCACGAAACTAGAATGTTTCACATGTTAAACACAAACTATGTCATACGAGAATACACGGCAAAGGAATCAAAAGCTGAAGACTTACAGGTAATATTTCTTAAGTTTTTTTATTATATAGGAAGCAAACGAGCATTCGGCTGGCCTGCAATAAATCAAATAAATAGGTACCATAATTATGTAGGTATCAGTTGTAAACTTTTGATCTTAATACTTAATACATTTTATCTTGTGTCAAAAATCGACAAAAATAGATGACGTAATTTATGAACAGCCCCATAGACGCAAATAAAGTAATTTCGATTTTCCCGGTACGCCCTCAGCCCTCAGGCTCCTCAAAGGTCTGCATAAATAACCTGTCAACTGTGCGTTTCTCCAGAGACTTCCTCGCACAGCTAAACGGCAGAATGAACGGTCGCCTGCGGTATTTCCGGACCGATACGACCTCCAAACCTTTAAGAATAGAGTGTACTCCTATCTTAAACACACTTACAACCTCAGAGGGGTTGCCGGTGTCCATGGGCAACAGTAATCGCTTTCCATCAGGCGGCCAGTATGCTTGTTTGCCACGGACGTAGTATATATAATACAAAGTTAGAGATAAAATTTTAATGACCTTTTTCAGATTCCTACATCACAGATGAAGGAGGCAGACGATGTTATTCCATTTCTTCCAGTTAGAGAGAGGACTCTTCACAAACTCATAGTTCATTCAGATTCCAATTGTTGTGAATAACTATATTTTTATACAATCTTTTTAAATAGAAATCCATTAACAGTAAAAATTTAGTAAATATTTTTTTTATATTATAAGTTATGCAATAAAGTGAGTATGTCTAGTATAAAAACATCATTGCATCTATTTTCCCCAATAAATAGCTAAGTAAATTCACATCAAAATAATTTGGTTTTGGTTTGGTTTACGACTTTAGGTCGTAATGTTTACGAAAAGTAAATGTAAAGGCGGGGTTCCACCAGTGTGCGGCACTGTGCGGCACCATAGACTAATAACTCTAGACCGCCAATCCCCTTGACCAGCGCCATAGACTAATTTAATAACACTAGACCGCCAATCCCCGTAGTCGACATCTAGCGTCAAGTATCAGTACCGCTACTTGACACTAGATGTCACTAGCGTTGCGACAGACGAAAAATGTGTTGCTCAACAATTTTCAACTAATGCTACAAATGAAAGGAGTTCAAAATAGAGTTCCGGTCAATCCAGTTATAATATTAAGCTTAGAATAAATTTTAAAGTGGAAAAATTAGTCTTGGGTGAGACTTGAACTCATCCAAATTAAATTTATTCTAATTTTAGAGACTCACTTCGAGACGTTTTCCGAGAGAAACGCTTCCTTACACTGACCGGAATCTACATCCTAGAAGTATGCTTATTTGTAAAAAAACAGCCTAATTATTTTACAGCTCACTCTTCAATGCAATGCTAGGACTCAATATAAATATAACATTATACTACCAAAAACAAACACGTCTATATACAAAAAGAGCACTTTTGTAACAGCTATTCGAGTATTTAATCACCTTCCAGCTGATATTAAGGCACTTGAAGACAACCCATTCAGGGTAAGGTTGAAAAACTGGCTATTAGATAAAACATTTTATAGTCTGAAAGAATATTTTGAGCATTAATTGGTATGTAATTATCTTTGCAATGTTATTTAAGTTTAGTTCATAAGTTATTTAAGTATTGCATACCCGAAATGGGTAACTGTTGAAACTAATTGTATCATGATTACCATCCACAAATGTATACAGTACTGCAATAAATCATTCTTATTCTTATTCTAAGCTTAATAGCATCGTTCGCAGACGTTTCTGCTTGTTAAAAATTAAAATCAGTTATAATAATAGCTGAAAATTGTTGAGCATTAGACTTTTCGATTGTCGCGAAATCTAGTGTCAAGTAGCAGTACTGATAAATCCGCTACTTGCCGCTAGATGCCGACTATGAAAATAAGCAGCGTTCTGGTTACGCGCTGGTCAATGGGATTGTCGGTTGTCGGCAGGTATAGTATAATTAGTATAATTACCCTGCCAGCGCGTAACTAAAACGCTACGTATTTTCATAGTCTAACATTTGCGGCAAGAAGCGGATTAGTACATATGTACTTTTAGCTTCAATTGATAAAGGAACAGCAGGTAAATCAATCAATCTTAATGTTCGATAAAGATATTAAATCATTAATAAGGTGACACATAGAAAGTCATCAGTCAGTCTGTCGCACCTATCCCGATAATCAGGACTGCAGCTCGCGCTACGATATGCTTTAGTGTTTTGAATCATTTACGATATTTTACAATGACTACGAAAGTACTTGTGTTATGCTTATTCTTTGGCGGTATGTATGTATTTTAATTAATTTGGTGTTATTTTAATTAGGGTATAAATGCCCTTCAAATCTAAAAGTTTGATTAGGGCGTTGTAATCCTCTGATTATTTTGCATGATCTTTGTTTAATTTTTGACTGCATTAGATAGGTACCTACACCTAGTATAGGTACCTTCCTAAGGGCCACTCGACACTTGCGTCTTTTGAGCGTCGGCGTCCGACGTTTCGCATCAACGTAATGAGACGAGCACATAAACAGTTAATCACATCATAATTAAGTAGAGTAGGTGCAATGTTAACGCGTCTGTGACAAGTTTTTATTAACCACAAAACTGCTTATTGCACTTTTGCAGCTTTCAGTATACAAAATGTATTCGCGCAGGACGTTATCGATATACATTTGGATAATCTCCTAAAGATGCAGCAAGGACTGGGTTCGCCACATTCTCTGCAGGTGGCTACAGGGCACGAGGCACTGATGAAACTGCGCAGGGAAATGCCTAATCCATACACGTGCACGGTCACTACACCTATGGGAGTGACTTTCGATGTCCAGACTCCACCCGACAACAGGCAAGTGTTGCTGTTAAGAGGAAAGGGGACTACCGCTTCTCCATACAAACGTAGTCCCCATTTTCCTCTCTGGATATTGTCATTATGAAAAATATTTTTAGTTTTACTTAATTTCGTGTAGGTACAAATTTTACATACAAATTAATACATACAAATTTTTAAATGCTGCTTACTCTTATAATAATTCAAAATTTAAACACAAGCTGGTGACAGACGTACGGACGGACGGACGGACAGTGGAGTCTTAGTAATAGGGTCCCGTTTTACCCTTTGGGTACGGAACCCTAAAAAGATCTAACGAAGGGGCATAGCTGTGCCTACATCAAATTGTGTCAAAATATTTTCAATAATGTTATTAATATATACATATACGAATTGCTTATAATTTTACGTACCCTCCTACACGACGTACCCTAAAGGGGCCCACATATTACCAGTTCGCCGGACGATATCAGCCTGTCAGTTAAAGGCCCTACGTATCGTTCACCTACTTATTAGGTATTCCAAAGCGATACAGGAGGCCTATATGAGAAATATCGTATATGTGAAGTCTAAGACTAATTCATAACTTGAATTTGCCAGGTGATGTAGATAGAGCCGAACATTATGTACAGTGACCACAAAATCTATGGCGAAGTACAGCGCCATCTGGTGCGGCTGTCAAACTACCATGTCCCCACGTTTTTTCTTAGATTTGACCTCTCTATTACCATCAATAACTGACGTAAAGTAATCAGACGATGAGAATGCAATTAAATTACCTAAATGTTTCCTAATCAGATTTGAGAGCTGGAGTGATAACTGCGGTGTTCGAGTCCGGCACGTGGTGCTGGCCGACGAAGGCCGCTGGAGGCTCACCGCTACCGCCGGGAACGATTCCATCTCAGGGTGGATCGAGGTCTACGTCGAAGGTAAGACTTGAGAGCTGGAGTGATAACTGCGGTGTTCGAGTCCGGCACGTGGTGCTGGCTGACGAAGGCCGCTGGAGGCTCACCGCTACCGCCGGGAACGATTCCATCTCAGGGTGGATCGAGGTCTACGTCGAAGGTAAGATTTGAGAGCTGGAGTGATAACTGCGGTGTTCGAGTCCGGCACGTGGTGCTGGCTGACGAAGGCCGCTGGAGGCTCACCGCTACCGCCGGGAACGATTCCATCTCAGGGTGGATCGAGGTCTACGTCGAAGGTAACATTTACCCTTTGAGTTTCCTTTAAGAAGTGCCGCGAAGATAAGCCCTTTTGGTTAAACTCTACATAATGACACAGTACTTGGCAGGCTGTTTAACTTGATTTGAATCGTATCATCCACTACATTTGTTTTATTTTAGATGACAGAACATCCTACACTGCACCAACCATTTCGCTGCAGGACGGCCAAACTCACGCGAACGTTGAGCTTACTACGCTAGACAACTTGTACTGTATGGTGGCCCAGCCAGCCTCCGAGAGCTCGGTGGTCGCCGGCCATTGTGAAGTGACGTTAGACCGCATTACTCGCGCTGTTAAAGGCAACTGGGACGTTTTTCTGGGTCTCCCGGGGAAGATTAACGAGCTGCATGTGCAGAGACAGGTCGCTGTTGAAGGTAGGCATCACAAAATTTAATCTCTCGCGAATAAATGAAAATTCCAAAAGTTTCGGGCTGTCTAAAGGCCAGAGCACACCATAGACGTGTGCGTAGACGTGCACGTGCGTGTGCGCTAGAATGTTGGAGCCGTGCACGCACACGTCATGCAAGCGGTGTGCCGTCTCTCATAAGAACAGAAATCTGCGTCACGAAAATGATTTTTTAGTATTTAAGATTTTTATTATTGTACTTATATATGTTAGTTTGTAAGGTATGTATCTATGGTCCCTTATAGTTGCCTGAAAATAAATGCTTTAATTGATTGATTGATAAGGATCTGTATATTAAAACGCGCACGTGCACGTCTAAGCACACGCATCAGTGCACAGGCCTTAACACCACCAACAATGAGGCTCCGTTTAGACAGGACCAATTGAACATCATCTTCCTAATTGTCCCGGCATTTTGCCATGACTCACTTAAAGAGTTTGGGGTCCTATTGAAAAACTTATATTATTTACGAGCCTGGGGGCCGATTTTTGAATTTCGACCGCTCCATTTTGTGTATTTCTTTCAATAATATCTCCACTACTAGGCATTTAAATTCTACTAATAGAATTGAAATCGAGTGGTCATTACCACTAGATTCCAAGTTTCGATCGCTCGTTTTTCAAAAATTAGCATTTCGCCGAATTCCACCGATTTTCGAGTGACGAAATCGAGCGATCGAAATTTAAAAATCGGCCCCCTGGGTTCGAACCTGCGAGCTCCCGGTTTGAAAGTTGCACGCTTTATGGTTTGCGTCAAACAATTACCGCTTTGGCCGGTACCTATTCAGATGGACTGCAACCCGACTGCAACTTGTATGGGATCTGAACTTGTACAAATTGCAGTCGGGTAGCAGTCCGTCTGTATCGGCCATATACGACTACGAGCGGCTGAAAATATGTAAGTGGGTTTTCAAATGATTATATTCCTCAAAGAGTTATTAAGAACTAGACGCCGGTAAAGCATAAACATTCCAGACAGCCAGTATTAATGAAACAGTGTTTTTTAGCGGAGCGACTAGATGTCGGCTTCATTCACGACTCGAATGCTAACAAGGTCCATTTGTACTGTAATATCCTGGTCACCGAGAAGAACATCAACTTCTGTCGCTTCCAAAGAACTAACGCTGCATCTGGCTACAACGTTATGGATGGGCTGGGTGATGGCGTACATAGGTATGGTAAACAGTGTAAACACCCCAAGGCGCGTAGCCAACGTGTCAATCGTTAACGCTCCGTAGCGTATCGAGAGAGATGTATCGATCACTCTTCCCCACTAGTGCGACAGTGACAGTTGCGTTACGCGATGGATACAGATGGGTAGGGGTGAGTAAATACTGAGTATTTACTCGGTATTTACTCAAAGCACCCGATAAATACCCGTATTTACTCATTTCGGTGGGTAAAAACGATTGCTTATAAAATATTCAAAAAGTGAGATTTAAGAACAAAATTGTCTTTTATTGAAGAGTGCTAACGTGTATTAACAATATCTATAAAATAAAAAGCATATAGGACGCTTAATTTCGGAAAAAAGGTAATTATTAGTGAGAGGCAAATTGTGATAATGCATAGTTAACAATTTTGTTTTAAATAAGAAGGTATTTACTTTAAAAATAAGGTACTTAAATTCTATCGATGTTCTAGATAACTGCATGTCGCGCAAAAGTGCGTGTTTACGCGGCACTTACGACCTTTTATTAAGGGTTTTTTAAAGAAAACTCAAAAATGGCTCAACCGATGATGTTCAACATATTGTTTTTTGTACGGCTAATCTCCCGATATATTTTCATAATCTTTCTCAACTTTGGTTCTAAAGTTATAGAGAGTAAACATTATTTTGGCCTTTCGAAACGGTTTTTTCCCCAAAATATTCAATTTATCCAAAAATGTTCTTAGAAACATTCCAGTTATTTTTAAAGATCCATGTAATGATGTGCAACACGTTGGTCGTTTCTGAATTTTTTTTTATGACAACTAGTTACATGTATGTAGTGCCCCTCTTAAAAATACATTTCTTACAATTTTGAGTACTTAATCCAGTAGCGGCTTACAAAATACACCTATATTTCAAATTTATATGCCCCTTTCAGCACTCTAAATAGTTTATACCCACCAATTTGGGTATAAACGAGTAAATACGGGTATATTGAGTAAATACTGAGTATTTACTCGGTATTTACCCGCGAGTATTTACTCACTACCCATCTCTAGCTATGGAGCGTTAACGATGGCACGTCGGCTATGCACCTAGTGGACGTGGTACCAATAATGAAACGTAAACCAGAAATCCTGTAAATTACCCAAGTGCTTAACACAAAGACAGAGGAGTCTATGACAGCACCCAATCATAGACAATAAAACCATTTAGTGGTCTGTGGACCCAATAGACATAAAATATAGGCCACTCGAGTTTTAACATTTAAGTTTTCTTGGCCTTTTTATCTTATTAAAATTCCGTATAAATTGTGGTCTTTACAAATTGACCATAATTATACGTTTCATATGTATGTCTTTTAGTTATTACGGGGAAGGATTCGATCAACGTCAATGCGGTATGACCATTGAACAGCCGACAGCTGAAGACTTCAGCACTTGGCGCTGCACGGTGGGCGTACAGGCGTGGGTGGGTGCCTTAATCGAGCAACAGACCCCTTTGCAGGCTCTCATCAGCGTCTCATCGAATAATAGAATCGGTAAGTACACCGTTTTGCAGGGTACCCATCGTGTCACAGACGAGAAACAGGCAGACAAAGACACAGGACAAAGGTAGCTAGGACGGCTAGGTGACTTTTGAGAATGGTGGATCAAATGTCTCTATGGGACCAATTACAACAACAACTCTGCAGAACTCTGCAGAGTTGTTCAGGAACTTACAACTCGGTCCACAAAACGCTTCTACTAACTAATATATATTAACTCTAACTAATATGTTATTTTGATAGAAATATTGCATTACTGTTTGTAAGAAAATAATTTATTGATAAAAATATTTAAAACTGAGGTTTCTAATTTCCGCTTTATTACGATGTATCGCTACTTAAGATGCGCCATATGTCATTATCCGAATTACAGGATTTATTTATCAATATTTACACTACAGCACGTCCTCTCGAGGAGACAGAGGTACAGACCGTGTTCACACAAGTGGACAGAGAGTTCACGGTGATGTGTCGCGCGGATCGCGCGCTGAGGTACTGCTGGTTCCAGCATCCTAACGGGACGCAGTACACGCCGCTGCCCCTTGCTGATGACACCCAATTGTTTTGGTAAGTTCTTCAGATAAGTTCAATGTGGAGAAGACCGCCTACAAGCTCTTTTGTTGCTTTTAACTCTTGCGTTTATAATACACACTCCACTTACTGAAGATCGGGAGAACAGGAGTGAAGCTCTTGTGGTCTGACTGTGTCTGAGAAAAGTACGTATACAAATACGAGAGTTCTGCTTCTATAAAATCTAATATTGCTAATTACATTTTTGGCAACAGTATTGTGATCTAAAAGCGATTTTTCAAAAACTCTCCTGACTTGACCTATTGCATCTTAACAATTTTCCGTTTTTCGCTTTATAATTTGTTTCGCAACAGGTACACCGGCGAGGACTTTCAAGCGGGCGACTGCGGCATAACATTCTCTCACGCCACAGAAGGAGACGCCGGCCTGTGGATGTGTCACATGGGGCCCAGCGACCAAGTGGGCGTGGAGGTCACCGACCGGCTCAACGTGAGGGTCACCGGGCCCCTGGCGGCCAACTACCAGCAGATAGAGACCGTAGTAGGGGAGACGGTCACTGTGTATTGCCGTACGTCCAACGGCGTCCGACCACTAGACTATTGTCGGTTTATGACGCCCAGTTTTGTCGGGCTCAGCGTCGATGAAACAGTTACGGAAGAGAAGTAAGTACCATTATCATTGAATTTAACGGGACTTAATCGCGTTTCTCCGAGACCACGGGGACAAATGCCGTCCTCGAAACGTCGGAGGTAATTTCAAAGCTTAAGTGTACGCTATTAAGTCCAGTTAAAGTAAATAATAATGTGTGAAAATTGTTAAAGTTTATATCAGTGTAGAGAAGTATTAAGTAACTAGATATACAAAAGAAAACCTGATTTCTGCAACAATTATTTTTAACGGTCTTTATCAGTTTATCAGGAATTACATAGTAATTATCAGATTGTATTGCAATTATACTTATCGGTCACAGATGAGTGTCCTTCAGAAAATTGTTTTGGTCGGCGCTCGCTGTGGGCGCTCGGACTAGTCGGCGAAGCTGATCATTGATTTTGCCTAATTTTGGGTGCAATCGACAACTTCTGTTAAGCTCATTCCACCGCGACATTTCATTATATTAACTGAAATACGTCCCTTGCTGGAGAAAGGCATTTCCGAGGATTTTTTGGAGCCTCTCCACGGTTCACTTTCGATACGCGATGAAGACATGGTGGCCAACACATGGTGAACAGTGGTATACAATTTCAACATGTAGAACGTAACTTCAATTGTATTGGTCTAGCTTTTTGGCGGCGCGTTCTTGTCACTCTTAATAATTTTACACCTACGTTAAAATTAGTAGGTAACTTATCTGAATTACTTCTAGCGCGATACTAAATCGCTTCTACTTCACTCCTGGCCGCGAGCTGAACCTTGGGGACTGCTCGTTGACCATCAGCTCAGTGCAGTACGAGGACTTAGGAGTTTGGACGTGCGCTGCTGTGGTCAACGGGGATACTGAAGAAGCGAGGGACACAGTTACTCTCTATGTTAGCGGTGAGTTTATAAGATTATGGACATTAGCATTTTTATTTATTTATTTTCGTACAACATTGCCGGCCTAGGCCGGCAAAGCGACCTTGAGAGCGCGTTTCTCGCAGCTTCGTTCAATGATTTTTTTTTAATTTATTGGTTGTATTGTATCTCCGTGCCGGGATATGAATAACCGGCCTTTTGTTTATAAAATGGACTCACTTCATTCGGCCTTTTACAGGATGGCGCAAACATACGTTGAGAACTAATTTTTACGTTATTTTTCCTTGCTTAAACGTGTTTTATATATATATATATATATATATATATATATATATATATATATAATTACAATTATTTTGCTAACAATTAGCGGCAGGTAATTTGGGACACTAAAAATTGTTTCAGTCTTATCGACATCTCCATCATGCACAAATCATGATACCTACCTACTTAATACAATGATCTTTTAATAGGTATAATCTAAGCTTAGCAATAAATGGTTCCTCGTAGTGTTTCTGCCGGATCTTATTTATTCTAAATCTTATTACATACTAAATAATTAGACGATGTCTGTTCTATCCCTATATTGAAACGTAAAAAAATCTGATATTGCATAAATCCCTTAGATAGAGCGTGAGTTCAACTTTCACTGGGTTGGGGAGCATTCCACGAAAAAAGTCAGCCGCTGTCCCGTACAAACGCGACTTTTCTGTCAATTTGCAAGTATAGGAGATTGTTTCTGTCACAATGTATGTGATAAATGCTCAGTAAATAATCATCGACTTGAAACGTTGAATAAGTAGCTAATATATGAAATAAAATGCGCTGGTACCTGGTACGAATGCTTATAGAACACCCCTTGGCCGGTTTCTGACTTTTCCTTATGTTTGTTTACCAGATTCAGCGCTCAACGCTCGGGCCCTCTCTCAAGCCAGCATAGCGGGCATGACGATAGGCCTAGCAGCTGTGCTCGCCGCATTAGGGGGGGTCGTATGGTACAAACGGCACACCTTGTTCCCCCCCAAGAGGTCCAACAGATCCACGGACCCGACAGTCGCGTTCAGTCGGCGTACTATGTCGACCACTAGCAGCGGTGGGTCGTCAAACAGCAGTGTGCTGGAGAATTTAGAATTGCCTACAATAACCTCGCAAAGAACATAGCGAACGTGTTTACATATTGTATAATTCTTGATTTAGGGTAAATTGCAAAAAAAACTACGTAATTTAGCGTATTATTATTATATTGCCATTTTGACAATTAGCTATTTAATATTTTTAAAGGTTGAAAGACACACATATTTAGTTATAAGAAAGTATTTACATACATACATAATATAATATCTACATTATATACAAAATAATATCCCCAACACAATCTTTTTGAAAAGCTCCTTTTCCTTGCTTACCCTTAAATAAAATAATAGGACATCGATATCAACATTGGAAAAAAACAACGCTTAAAGTTACCTACATTATTCATTTATTTATCTTATTTTAATTGCAGAAAAGAAATTACAATCGTACAAAAGGCGGACTTCTTTACCAGTCAACCTTCGGGCAAAGCAGATAACTTGTACATTCGACAATAATTAATTACTTATAATTAAGGAAAATTCGGTATCCTTTCCTTGCACATTGCGGTACCTATAGTAAATACTCGTTACAAACCTCAATTAGCTAATAATCGTTTGTCTTTATCTGTCATTTTGACTTTTGTATTTGTAAGAAAGGGATAAAACATAATTTAACTAAATCAGGCCCGTGAAGTTTTATGAAAGGGGTAAGAATATTAAAGCCTAGAACTGTAGTTATTAATACGCAATTCCTACATAATTAGGTAAGTATGTCTAATTGTCTATTGCTAATGTAAAATTGAAGTGATAGTACAATGACTCTGGCAAGCCAGCTTTGTCAATAGATAATAGCGGATTCATATCCCGTAGCACCGCATTAGTATATATCACCGCCATATTTGTGACGTTCCACGGGTAAAGGTACCTAATGGCGGTGATACCAATGCGGTGCTATGCGACGTACTGTGCCAATAGTGCCAACCGCCATATTTTTTGTCAGTCTCGCATGGTATCGTCAACAAATGTAGACACACAAACAAATTCTGACAAATAAAGTATTACGAGTATGATTATGATGACAAAAGATCTGACGGATCCTCCTTTTTATACGATCAATTAATTAAGCGGATAATCATTAATGAGTTGTTGAACGGTGACTTTGTTGAAGAATTTGTTGATGGCCTTGACGCCCGTGCGCACGATTTGCTTGATCACCGGCGGCGCCAGGTCGTCCATGAGTTGCTTCCAGTTCGCGTTCGCAAACTGGTGCATGGAGTCCGCTGTTGACAACACAAATAGTTTAGTAAGTATAAAGAAATAAAACCACGATAACCACGGAGTGGGAGGCCCACGAGTCTAACCGAGGAGCCGGTAGACCTCGTCGGCGATGGCGGGACAACTTAACTCCTTGAGAGGCTGGCCAGGTATACAGCACTAAACGCAGAGACGCATGGAAAACGAGGGGGGAGGCATATACCCAGCGGTGGGAGAGTGGGACACAGTGGGCTCGGAATAATAATAATAAACAAAGAAAAAAGAACCTAAGTTTAAAAAGCAAACTACCTATTAAGACGAGTAGACCAGCGGTGGAACAAAAATGGGTTTTGATAACATTAAAGTTTTTTCTTTTTTGATATGTTATTGCATGCATGTTAAATAACATTTATGTAAAATATTAGAAAATTATAGGTGGAGCGTTCGGCCATATTTAAATATTTCAATTTTGCTAAATAACTATGTAAATATAAAATTAAAGTTACAAAAAACTGTAACATGTTCAATAACACTTTAATTTATTCACAATATTCGGTTTTTAGAAATCTGGAACAGCTGCTTTCTGGTGAACGTAAAAACACGAATTACTTTGTCAATAAAGAATTAAAGTAGATGATATTGTAAAATTACGATATTATCTATCAACTCAGTATACTTGTAAAAAGTTAGAAATGTAGACAATGTGCTTGTCTAGATATTGATTTCTGGTTAAGCAGTATAGCCAATATTGAATTAAAGTTTGTAGAGTTAATATTACACGGTCATAATAAAGATCTTAGTTCCCACACAAAATATTAGAAATATAAAATCACGGCGACACTAAATACTGATACGTAAGTATGCATTCCGCGCTTATATTGAGTTACATTTCAAACGCGCGGCGTTTTCGCGCGCCGCGCTGTGCGCCGTGGCAGGAGGCAGCGATCGACGGTGGCGGGCTAGCGATTAGCGCGGTGCCCGTAAAAAATACGCAAAACGTTTATAAAATTATTATCAATGGTAAATAGTTATATTGTTAATAGTAGGTACACTAATGGAAACTTACCTACACTTATTTATTTCTATATGTACTAGGGATTGCCCGCGGTTTGGTTTACGTAGAATTCGTTATCGTGTTAAGTATAGAAATAATAGATACATTTGAAAATTATTTTAGGTGCATTGTCATACAGATAACCACCCTTGTTAAAGTATTCTTCAAATTCAATAGACAGGTGTCATTTCAATATAATTTTGCGTAATTTGGCGCTTTTAGGTTATAAATGACTAGCGACATATATTTTTGATTTAAGAGCGATATCCAATATATATATCTCCGATAATATTTACTTTATCATTTAAATCAATTTCAAACTAACGTTATTCAATATTTATCATTTTAAAGTCAATTTTACCAACCAACTGAGCTTTACGAGTATACCTACGGAAACAACTCAAAATTTGCATCAAATTAAATGCCACTCTTCTTATCCGTTTCGAACAATCAAGAGGGCCTTTACGAGCTGATGTAGTGAAAATTTTATTTAACCCTCGTCCCTTGAAACCTTCACTACGCTCGAGGTTCAACTTTACGAACCACACGCTACGCTTGTGGTTCAATTTTAGAATGTTTCGCTTGTTTGGGTATCAATATTAGCACGATTAATCAACAAATTTTCCCCTTGTAAAACAAATAAATAAGGTAGGTGAGGTGCAGGCATATGAGGCCCGGCGGGTAACAAGGCCCAGCATTCAAAAATAGCAGTTGCTCCCTATTATTCTGAATTTGTACTTGTTGCTAAGAAGATCCACTGTCAGTGCAGGTAAAAAGGTCCAGTCCCGGGCCTTATTGAACGTATGAGATGAAATAATAGATTAAAATATTTTAAGATAATTTTGAATATTTTTAATCTCTCATTAATAAGGCCGATTTGAAGAAACTTCTATGAAATTATGACTTATAAATAACACCTTCACTGCGTGGGCTGTCCAAATCGCTGCAGACTTTTCTGGGTCTAACTCTAATAATTTTTCACTTGCTTTATTGACCTAAAGACGTTTTAAAGAATCAAAAAGTCTAATAATATTTAGACACTTATACTTTTTAAAGGCAGTAACTACTTACTTATATAGGTAACTTTTTTTATTAATACATAGGTAGTTATTTACGATAGAAGTGCGAAAAATAGAAATTTTGCAACGAATGACGAATTTTAAAACACGGCCAAAGGGAGTGTTTTAATGTGCTTATTATAGCACCGGTGTCGTAATGTAGCACCAGGGCCCTATTTCACCAACGTGACATTGTTGCTGACGTCACAGGCATCTATGGGCTACGGTTATAGCTTTCCATCGGACGGGCTTTATTCCTGTTTGTCACTATCATTGTATTATTAAAAAAAAACTTTATTATATCGGCAAAAAACAGGTATCTTTCTTGTGATGTTTATGATGATAATGATGACAATTGACACAAGATTTCAAAGAACTTTCGGTAATTCTTGACAGTAAATGAGTTCTGTGTCGGAATTTCGTGACAACTGTCGTATTTCTTGTGACAATTGTCCAAGTCCCAGCCCCCCCTTTGCTACAGTCCAACCCGAAAGGCACCTTAGGTCGGCGCTTACGTCATTATTACCGGCGCCCCAATACTAATGAAATGAAAATGAAATGAAAAATATTTATTTCGAGCAACTATGGACTCATACAGATTTGTTAGTAGACTTACGTTCCTAATGTTAGTACCTAATTAACTATTACAATATATATACACTGCTGGAAACATGCATTTCGCAGCAGTGTCTCATATACGGGCAGTCAAGTCTGTCCGCTATCACACACAGGATAGGGTTGGGGCTGGCCCGCACCCGGTGCACCAGGGATGTGCATCGTGCAAACTAATGCGGTGCTACGCGACGTAAGCGCCGACCGCCATATTCAACGTGGTTTGTCACATAGTACCCTGTAAAGGTATGATTCCAGGGATAAAAAATATGTTATAACGTTATCCAGCGTATAATGGAATTCATAAAAGTTTTTCTTTATAATTACTACAAGTAAATTTGTTCATATTTGCATATTATTAAAAAGGTAAATGAAAAGTAATTGAGTAATTTAATTACTAATTAATGTAATCACAATTGCAATTTACACAGAAAAATTAATTACATGTAATTACATTTTATGTAATTAAATTACAAACATTTTAATTACATGTAATTAAATTAGTAATTAAATTACACGAGTAATTAATTACGCCCAACACTGGTTGGTGGCAAACAACCACACCGCTCGTCTGATGGTAAGCGGTTACCGTAGCCTATAAAGGCCTGTGACGTCAGTAACAGTGATGTCGACAAATGTCGCACCTGTCACGTTGGTGAAATAGGGCCCAGATGTACAGTAAAAATCATGTTAAAAGATAATACTAACTGTTACGAATAAATATTTATACTGTAAAAAATTATCCCACCAAAAACATTTTCATGTAAAATGTTGCTAAGACGAAACCATAAGCCTAAGACTCGCACTGTTAAAAAGTTATCAGATCTCTTGTCGAGCCAAGCTTCAAACTCTACAAGCCCCTTCACTAACTCTACACCTTAGTCAAAATATGTGGCTTGGCTGTTTTGCTACCGCCACATGGGCGTGATAATGGTATGGGCATAAGGTGAAAAACTTATTATAATCATTATTTTTAGGGTTCCGTACCTCAAAAGGAATAAAACTGAACCCTTATAGGATCACTCGTGTGTCTGGCTGTCCGTCTGTCGCAGCCTATTTGCTCCGAAACTACTGGACTAATAAGTTGAAATTTGTCTATAACCCAAAGACATACATGTAAAGTAAATATGTAATATAAATTTAAATAAAGGGGTCACTTTTGAGATGAATGATAAATAGAAGAAAAAAAACTATATCTTTGTTATATATCAAATGAAGGGGCTCATTTTAGAATTAGAATCTCAAATATATTTTTTTCATAATTTTAAAATAAATAGTTTAGAAGTTATTTAAGAAAACAGGCAAAAAATTAACATTACCCTTATCTCCGAAACTACTGGGTCTTTTTATTATGAAAAAAATACACATATTAGCTCTTTACCTATAGATGACAGGAAAACTTATTAGAAATGTGGAGCTAAGCGTGAGCAGGCCTATGGAACTCTCTGCGCGAGCTCGGATTAATACCTACGAATCTGCTCCCGTTCACGGTAGAAAAGCAAGCCAGTTGGTTGCCACACGCGCTCACGTACGCACGTCACCGCGCGCCGCACTGTAAATTTTTACGATAGTTACACGTACGGCGGGATTCGGGAAATGAATTAGAGATGCACTAGATAAGAAATAGTAAAGATATGTGACGTTCCACGGCAAAAGGTACCATTGCCCCGACTGAATATTGGAGTGGCGATAATAATAAGCGTAAGCGCCAGCCGCCATAAGCTACCTTTTGCCGTGGAACGTCACATATGTTTACTATTTCATATCTAGTGAATGTCTAACGGCGCGATATCTTAAAGTTCGAATCGCGCGGGTAGTAGGTACCTACCTACTATTGAATTTCTTTAATTAAACATGTAATGTTTAATATGTGTGACAAATGTATAGATTTAGATATCTATCTATTTGAAATAGGTAGTACATTTTTAATTTATTTTGGTAAATGTTTATTTTAACGACAGTAAGTTTACACCGGAAAGTGCCTACTCATTTTTGCTCTGGTTAACTTATAATTAATTACCTTTATTCATGGGGTTTCTATTATTTTTCTTTACTATGTAACATTAATCTCTATCTGGTTTTAAATTACACTAAGTTTTAAAACTAATTCTTGCTGGGATTATTGCGCGGTTTATAAAACGGCGTAAACACTGCGGTTACTGCAGGGACATATGACCTTTTAAAATGACTATTTTGCAAACACTAAAGCATAATCGGAATATTAGGTATAATTTAAGATTTAGCTTTCCTTTTATTTCACTCCTCTGTTTAAGTGGGTATTTATTTATCATTTCTAAGCGTCAGCAACCCTAGTGTTGTGCCGGTGCGCGCGGTGCGGGGAGCGGCGCGTTGAAGGTCACTCCATTGTATTTTTGTGTAGGTATCAAAACGGTAGGTATTTGCGTTTTGTTTGAGAGATAAGTATCTGTTCGTAAGAACTATTGTATAATCTGTGGCGTGAGTCGGACTTAAGTACTTAGTTTTTGATCCGATCCCTACGGGTTTTTATAAGACATTTTAGTCACTTTTCACTAAAAAACATATTGTTAAAAATTGTGTAATGTACGGAACCCTTGGAACGCGAGTCCGACTTGCACTTGGGCGGTTTTTTTATTATACATACAATAGTTCTTGTAGAAACGAAACGGCCGAGCCACATACTTTGACTAAGGTGTAGAGCTAGTGAAGTTAGGGCTTGTAGAGTTAGAAGCTTGGCAAGAGATCTGATAACTTTTTGACAGTGCGAGCCTTATGGTTTCGTCTGGGCAACATTTTACATCAAAATGTTTTTGGTGGGATTTCACTTCTTTTTGTAAGTTGCTTATGACAATCTTCCATCCCCTAATTTAAAGGGTTGGGGGTGATTTACTGTTAAAAATCCTGAAATAAGTATCTGGGGGCATCTGTTACACAATGTACTTCTTACTGATTCCCCATATAAACCCTTCACCCCGTAAGGGTAAACTTTGGGGTTGAAATCTGCCTTCACCCCGTAAGGGTAAACTTTGAGGTTGAAATCTATTCTATATCCTTCCCCATAACAATACCTGTCTACATACCAAATTTCAACTAAATCGGTTCAGCGATTATTGATTCCCCATACAAGATTAAACCCCCTCATCATCCCCTTAGGGATTAAAAAATTCAAGTTTTTGAATTTATTTGTTGTTTGTGTACTAAAACTATCTTACATATCAAATTTCAGCTTCTTAGAGGACTTCAGGAAGTACCCTAAAGGTATTGATAATCATCAAGTGAGCGAGTCAGTGACGAAATCGAAGTTTTTAGATATGAATAAAATCTAAAGTATAAGAGCTATGCAATTGATATGCTTAATAAGTCCGAGAACTTTGTTTATCTAGTATAATCCAACCCCAAGTTATGAGGGTTCCAAAAAACGACGAAGCGCTTCGAGAAAAGGTAGATAGTGCCCTTGCGCTTTGCTCGTCTTGGCGGGGCACTGCCGTGCCCCCAGATGTTAAAACATAATAATAAAAACCGGGCAAGTGCGAGTCGGACTCGCGCACGAAGGGTTCCGTACCATAATGCAAAAAAAAAAAACAAAAAAAAAACGGTCACCCACCCAAATACTGACCACTCCCGACGTTGCTTAACTTTGGTCAAAAATCACGTTTGTTGTATGGGAGCCCCATTTAAATCTTTATTTTATTCTGTTTTTAGTATTTGTTGTTATAGCGGCAACAGAAATACATCATCTGTGAAAATTTCAACTGTCTAGCTATCACGGTTCGTGAGATACAGCCTGGTGACAGACGGACGGACGGACGGACGGACGGACAGCGAAGTCTTAGTAATAGGGTCCCGTTTTACCCTTTGGGTACGGAACCCTAATAAAGATATAATAAAGTTTAGTGACTTTAGTTACCTACTATTTTCGCGTAAACTAGACAATTTTTATATCTTTAGTTAATAAGGCCCAAAAGAATTATTTTTAACTTATTATAAATATCCTCTTGTTGTGAAGTACCAAATATTGTTATTTGTAAGTATATGTATAACTCTTAAGTTAAAAACAATAAAATCTGTTATTGTCTACTGTCAAAATGATTATTTTTTGCGGGATTAAGTAAAATACCCTGCTAGTGTTCAATAAGGCCCACAATAGGACTTTTATAAAAGGTATATTTTCCAAGAGTATCGTAATATTTTTATAACTATTTTGGTATAATGAAGAAACTTCAATAAATAAGATACCTATTTGAGTGAGTTTTTCATACTTAATATCCTGTTTATTAAAAAAAAAACATTTTAATTTAAGGTGGGCCGTATATAGGCATATACGGCCGACACGGAATATACAATAAGGTGAGGTCACTTACCTTATTGTATATTCAATATGTATACGTGTAATATTGAGCAGTTGGTTTATAATATACATAATATGATATTGACGTTGAATAGGACAGGACATGACAATAGGAACCAGAAATAGGTATAGTCGGTCAAACCAATTTGTCAGTAAATAAAAACAAAAAACTATATTCATCCTTTTCTTTTGGGTGCTAGTACTAGTGTAAGTCAAAGATAGTATGATGATTCTCTCTATGTTTGAAATGAGACAGTCCTTTGACAAACTATGGTAAAAAATAGTTGTGAATATCATGTACATTTTTATTACAATTTCGAAATTCAAATGTTCTTCCTAATCAACTCGGCCACTAAACTAACTGATAACTTGGTATCCGATCCGCTAACTCGGCGAATGAATCGCCAATTCGCCAACTCTCCGAGCCGAGTCAACGCTATCACACTGCTACTAAGGCCATTCAAAAATAAACCTTAATTCGAGAGCCCGAAGGTTCTTATATGACAAACAATACTTTATGGGAAACAAAGGGACCCCTTTAATTTCACGTAATGTCCGCATCTAATTTATATATGTCCACAGTTAACAAACAAATGAATGATAAGAAAAGACAGACAGTGCTGTGAGCGGCAGGTGGGGCGAGGCGAGGGGCGAGGTATAGGTAGGCTATGATAGGGTCTCGGGCGGCGCGCCGGCGACACTGACGGACCAGCGCGGCGTATGTATGAATTTCGCGCCTTTTTAAATATATTTTACTATTACAATGCAAGCTACACACCGAAATTTCTTATTTTCCATAATATGGCTGCGTATATTATTTTATAGTAATAGACTTATTTTTACAGACTCTAATTCAATATTAGATATTATAGGACAAAAAACGCATATTAATTCTAAAGCATATATCTTATTCTTCTAAATTTTTAGCTTGCCTATTAACTTAAGAATTTAGATATGTTGTTGTGGATTTATTAAACTTTAATTCAATATCGACAAAATAATAAGCTAATTTGTAGTTTGACTAAGAAGCACTTTAAAAAAAATTCTAATAATTTTACATTATAAAGCGTCATACATATTATAAACGATGGAACTTAAACATTGCACTTTAATTCAATATTAAAAAATCATTACTAAAAATATATAAATACCTAATTTATATCTAACGCTCGTTCTAACTTTTCGTCATATTTTACAAATATGCTTAAAAATATGTCCCATGTCAGATAAGTATCACTTTTTCATCTTTAGAATTATCAAAACTTTTAGTGCAAAAATCCGGTCCCACTATTGGTCTAGAGGTAGGTAAGTAGAACAGGATCAGGATTAGAACCCGAGTCGATGAAACGCGATATTTGTTTCTCTATCACTCTTCCATATTAGTACGATAGACATAATTATAGCGTTTCATTTCGTTTCTTGTGCGCACGTTTTCTAATGTATTTACAGAGTAACGGTGCTTTTAGGTATTCGGCTAACTCGAGGTGAGCACGTTTACAGCACCTCTTCGACAAGACCGGTAGTGAACATGAGTAGACCTTGACCGGCCTTGAGCAACCTTCACATTAGGACATTAGTCACATAGTTTAGCATTCAAATGCTTGTCAATTAGTTACATACTTAGATTCGGTTGCACCAAACCGTCTGTCACCGTTATAGCGTTCGCAAAATTTTATTGTATGGAAAATTTCATACTTTACTGTACATACTTAACGTCAAACACGTTAATCGTTCTGTTAAATTTGATTGGTGCAACTGGGCCTTAGTCTTTAACGCCATGTAATTCTACACTATTATATTTCGTTTATAAGGGTTGCGGACGGCCATATAATAAATTTTAGTAAGTTCCAAATGTGCTTAGAAATGTTAAAAGTTGCTGTTTTTTGTTTTTTATCAATTTTTTGGTTAGTGTACCTACTGTAAATCACTCCCGCGTCCAAAATCCGGGGTATGTTGCAGACACGAATCCAGGTCGTATTCAAACAAGAGGAAAACCATTTCAAATTATAAAAACAAAATCAGCAACCGGTCAGAACACGGCTTATTATGTCTTAAAAAAAAAACACTAATAACCAAGACTGCCTTGATTCTTTATGTACC
Source organism: Cydia splendana (assembly GCF_910591565.1). NCBI lineage: Eukaryota > Metazoa > Arthropoda > Insecta > Lepidoptera > Tortricidae > Cydia > Cydia splendana. The sequence goes on along the minus strand of NC_085962.1, from coordinate 23,351,552 downwards.
TACAAAAGTGCATGGATATGTTTCAACCGTAATATTAAGGCATTACGGTCGACATCTATCCATGCACTTTTGAACGCCACTGCATGGCTACTTGGGCTTATACGAAACGATTTCCGCGTCAATATTTTTGTCTCATCGCAAACTGTTAATTCTTAAAGGACTGATAATTAATGCTGTCTGGCGACGTACCTACCGTAAGGTCAAATAAAACATATTTTATAGGTAATGAGAATGAGAAAAGTAGAGCCTCGAAAACAATTTAATTCATAGAAATCATTCGAATTATACCAATATGATAAACGCATCAAAACGTCAGTTTAAGAACATTTATTGGAAGAACTTAACTATTAAGTATCCCCACTTTATTATTAATATTGCCGATAAGTATTTTATTTACATAATAATAAGTAATAACATCAATAAATTGCTGTGATTAAGATGATAATATATTTGTATTGGACTATCAAAAATGCTTATTGCTAATAGCAATTAGGTCTACTTACTTGAATAAATAGGTATTTTTTTTAAATCTTGAGTCACCATACCAAGTATTTTGATTTTTTTTAACTCAACATGAGAATAGATCGAAAAAATAGATTGTAATTCTGAATAGAAATAATATAAGTACAATTCTCATAAGTCAAAATTAAGGGACGTTTCCGTAAAAACAACATAGCTACTCCCCGACTCACACTCGGCCGATAACCTGAAGTGCAATCATTAATTTAGTATCTACAGGTAGGTACTAAACAATAGAAATAATGAACTACCTACCTAATAAATAGACTTAAGAATGACGTTTCCCAATGGAAGTATTAGTCTGTTCAAGAAACGGAAAACGGTGAAAAATAGAGATAATATTCCTAAAAATACGTGTGATACCTCATTAGATTCGTAATGATGTCTAGAAAAATGTATTCGAAGCGTGCGCACACAAAAAGTATCAAAAGCTATAAACAAACAAAGGGGGAAAAAAGTAGATATTTTTATTTCCCTAATATCTCAAAAAGAATTAATATTTAAGAAACCAAAATTAATATTATAAAAGAGGAGGATATTTCCAATTAAACATTCCATACTTGCAGAACTGTATCTCCATTATTTATACTTTTTATTCAACGCTGAACACAGCCCACCGCGCCTCTTATTCGGGAGACGCGCGCCGCGTGAAAAAACGATTACGTAACTTTAAATATAATTTTAAAGATATTAAATATTGATTGAAAAATTAAAAAAAAATATGGTGGATTTAAAACATGTTAACAAATGTACTACTTGTATAAATTTATCTTAAAGTTATTTTTTCAATAAGTTATGCAATTGTTAATCAACAAAATTTTCTCGAACGTCCTTCTTTATAGAAAACGAAAAAAAAATGTATAAATAACTATTCTAAAATTTTGTCGCTTTCTAGAGCCCTTCTCATATACATGCTTAATAAGATCACATTATAAAAGTTTTAATAAAGTTAATACTTTGCTTAAAATAAGTTTTAGAATAACATAGAAAATTGACGAAAAAATCGGGCAAGTGCGAGTCGGACTCGCGCACGAAGGGTTCCGTACCATATAAAAAAAAACAAAAAAAAAGCAAAAAAAAAAACGGTCACCCATCCAAGTACTGACCACTCCCGACGTTGCTTAACTTTGGTTAAAAATCACGTTTGTTGTATGGGAGCCCCATTTAAATCTTTAATTTATTCTGTTTTTAGTATTTGTTGTTATAGCGGCAACAGAAATACATCATCTGTGAAGATTTCAACTGTCTAGCTATCACGGTTCGTGAGATACAGCCTGGTGACAGACGGACGGACGGACGGACAGCGAAGTCTTAGTAATAGGGTCCCGTTTTACCCTTTGGGTACGGAACCCTAAAAACGAAAAATCAAGGTAAAATTGTAAAATATAAAACAATATTATAAACAAACTATTAATTTTTTCAGAACTTTTATAACGTGATCTTATAAAGCATGTATATGGGAAGGGCTCTAGAAAGCGAGAAAATTTTACAATAGTTATTTATACATTTTTTTTTTCGTTTTCAATAAAGAAGGAATTTCGAGAAAATTTTGTTCATTAACTATTGCCTAACTTGTTGAAAAAATAACTTTAAGATAAATGTCTACAAGTATTACATTTGTTGACATGTTTTAAAGACACCATATTTTTTTAAATTTTTTCAATGAATATTTAATACCTTTAAAATTATATTTTCTCCTCAGCAGCTCGAACAAGGGTACTTTGCTTCTTAAAAACAGTGAGCAAAATGCGATTTTGCTCACTGAGTCATTTTGTCTCACTCAGTGAGCAAAATCGCATTTTGCTCACTGATTGTGTCTCACTCAGTGAGCAAAATGCGATTTTGCTCACTGAGTGAGACAAAATGACATTCAAGTGACCTTTATAGTCATTTCAACATGCGGGGTCTAATACAAGTTCGATATACTTGGGTTCTATTATCTCTGTCCCTCTAGGTATGTTCTCACTGCTTAGGGTGAAAAATTTTGTGTACTACACGAGATCAAAGTTATTTACATCTCGTGCGCTTTTGAATCCCTTACTACGCTCAAGATTCTAAATTAGATTCACTCGCTACGCTCGTGAATCTATTATAGAATCTTTCGCTTGCACGGGACTCAAAATAAGCACTCGAAGAAATATCAAACTTTGATCTCTTGTTGTACAAATAACTATTAATGTTACGTAATCGCTTTTTCACGCCGCGGGCGTTTCCCGAAAATGAGGCGCGGAGGGCTGTGTTCAGCGTTGAATAAAAAGTATAAATAATGGAGATACAGTTCTGGAAGTATGGAATGTTTGATTGGAAATATCCTCCTCTTTTATAATGTTAATTTTGGTTTCTTAAATATTAATACTTTTGAGATATTTGGGAAATAAGAAAAATCTACTTTTTTCCCCCTTTTTTTGTTAATAGCTTTTGTAATTTTTTGTGTGCTAGTACACTCTTCGAATACATTTTTCTAGACATCATTACGAATCTAATGAGGTATCACACGTATTTTTAGGAGTATTATCTCTATTTTTCACCGTTTTCCGTTTCTCGAACAGACTATATTATCGTTTTCCTATTAGAAGTATGTAGGTATTAGGTATTGTTTACAAACCACGATCTGATTATAAATTGCTCTTGAGAAGTTAATCGAGCAATGTACAGAATGTACTTAGCCGCAGTAAAATAGCCGCAAAAAATTCACTAGTCGCAGTAAAATAGCCGCAAAAAATTCACTAAGCTGAAAAAAGCGGACCATACATAAAGTCACGTGACTAAATATTTCCTAACTTTGGCTAGGCTCCCGGCGGCCTAGCTAGCCAAGATGACAATCATTGATAGAACGCCAATCGAAATTATAATGTATGTACTTATAGAAATAGTCACGTGACTTCTCGTTGCATCTGTCACCCGGACACATTGTGGAGTGGTTTGGCCGGATACCGGATTTCGGCGTGACCACCGGCCGAAATCAAGTAACTCGTCTATTACTAGCCGACAAACCAGTCTGTCCACCTAGGTGGACGGTTAGTATTTTTTTTTTCGTAACCAACAACCTAGTTAGTTCGTTGTTAATTTTTAACAAGCTTTTATTAGGTCGACCTGTATGTAACTATGTAATAAAATCTTGCAAGTTAAATTTGATCCACTTCCCGGTTTCCGATTGAGCTGAAATTTTGCATGCATGTATAAATCGGATGACAATTTGACAATGCAATATTATGGTATCATCGAGCTGTTCTGATGATGAAGACAGGAGGTGGCCATAGGAACTCTGTGATGAAACAACGCAACCAAATTGTATTAGGCGTTTTTAGAATTGTCTCGATGAGTATTAGTTGTCTGTCGTAAGAAAAGTACAGTCAGCGATAAAAGCTTGTACCAAAAATGAAATTTTTGCCAAAAACTTATTTTTCCTTACTGTCTATCTTGATTTTTTTTCTTTACTGACTACCTAGTTAGTTTTTTTCTAAACCGAAACCCTTTCACTTAGTAATGTAATGATTAAATACTTACAAAAAACCATTAAATCGAACATAAAAAATCAGATATATAATATTTGAAAGAAATTTACAGGTAGTTTGATTATAAAATCTATATAGGTATGTACTTAACACGTTCACAGTCACATATGTATATGGGTCACCACGAACTGTCTTCACAAGTCCGTGCCCCGAACATGGGTCACTATATAGCCGTTGTTGGGTCAGGGGTCACTATGGAAGTAATTTGCTTGGACGTACGAGGAAATCGAAACAATTGGACTAGTAAATTGTCAGATCGTTTTGTATGTGGGCAGTCAATATGTTAACGAATAGTGTGTCAGGCGGTTTTTCGGTTGGTATATACCGATTACCAACCGGCAAACCAATCATAATAAATTGGTCGGCTAGTACCGTAAAATGGGGTGAGTAGGGTTCGCGGGGAGAGTTGGGTTATGAATGGGGAGAGAAGGAATGAAAGGGGGGTGAGATGGGATTTTAAAGCTACTGCTACAAAAATAATGTATTCTAATTTAAAATGGAGCTATAGTAATACTCATAATAAAAAAAAATCGATCCAACAATCTTCTGTAGGGACTACGGGGTGAGGTGGGATTTCCTGTTTATCGTCAAAGTTATGAAATGGAACTACCCAAAATAAAATAAAAACTTAAATACAAACGTCCGGAACACTTATTATATACACATTCAGTTTGCATATGTAAAAATAAAATGTTATCGAAGTTTGAATGTCAGTTTTGCACCTACTCACCCCCTTTTACGGTACTAAAAGTTCATATTACTAACCAACCAACTAGACCGATTGTTGGTTACGAAAAAAAAATACTAACCGTCCACCTAGGTGGACAGTCTGGTATGTCGGCTAGTAATAGACGAAGTTACCGTCCATCCGGTATCCGGCCGATTAGTAGGTTATTACGGTGGACATTGGATCATGTACAATCACATCCGTTTACAAACCGCCCACACAACCATTCCAGCCCTGGGTCCCTGGCGATACGACAAATGGCCGAACCAAACTAGTCGTCGGTGACTTCAACAGCCGTCATACTGCTTGGGGCTACCGTGAAACAAACTGCGACGGTGAGGCGGTTGAAGCGTGGGCTGAGGCGAACGGTCTGGCTCTTCTGCACAACCCCAAACTGCCCGGGTCTTTAAACAGCGGGCGTTGGCGACGCAGCTACAATCCTGATCTAATCTTCGTCAGCGAAAATATCAGCTCGCAGTGCTCTAAGGCTGTCTGCGCCCCAATCCCCAGGACGCAACACAGGCCTATAATGTGCCGGATTCAGGCGGTCGTGCAGCCCATCAAAGTCCCATTCCGACGGCGTTTTAACTTTGCAAAAGCCGAATGGAGTAAATACTCTGCGAATATAGACGGAATGCAACTACAACCCGTCGCCTCCAACTACGATGAGTTCATCAGGATTGTCCAGTCCGTATCGCGCCAGTAGATACCCAGAGGTTGCCGGTCAAACTACATCCCGGGTCTCAACCCAACCTCGTCAAAATTGCTGCAGTCCTACGAAGTCCAGTTCAGGAACGACCCCTTCTCTGCTGATACTATACAAACGGGCACAGAGCTAATGGATGAGCTGGCTAAGTCTCGCAGAGAAAAGGGGGCAGAGAGCGTTTCCAATATCAACCTGACACACAATAGCAAAAAGTCCTGGTCCACTCTTCACAAGGTCACTGGCGAAGCACCCGCGGCCACGCGCCCGGGCCTGATCACGGCCGACCAGATTGCAAGCCAACTTCTGCTGAACGGTAAGCCACCTCACCGCATACCTAGGCCCCCTTCCACCGCGGCTCTTCAGGATAACGCCAACCGCAGCCTGAGCAGACCATTCCAAACTCCAAACTATATGAACTCCAAACTGCCATAAAAAACCTGAAAAGCGGAAAGGCGTCTGGCATGGACGACCTCACAGTGGAACAAATTAAGCACTTCGGACCTGTGGCGACTTCCTGGCTTCTGGCTCTCTTCAACGATTGTCTGGTCGGTCGCTCAGCATACCTAAAGTGTGGCGCAAATCAAAAATAGTAGCGCTGATAAAACCTGGGAAGCCTCCCGATGATGGTAAAAGCTACCGCCCTATCTCCTTACTGTGCCACACTTACAAGCTGTTTGAGCGTCTTCGTCTCAACCGGCTGACACAAGCAGTGGATCCTCTTCTTATCAACGAGCAAGCAGGATTCCGCCCCGGCAAGTCGTGTACGGGTCAGACACTAAAACTGACGCAGCACATTGAGGACGGCTTTGAGCTTGGTATGGTCACTGGTGTGGCGTTCGTCGATCTATCTGCAGCCTACGACACTGTGAACATCAAGATCTTGCTGTCAAAAGTTGCCAACGTCACTCGAGATGGAGGCTTCGTTCGTGTACTTGTTGAGCTGCTACGGAACCGCTGTTTTCAAGTCCACCTCCATACGGGGAAGAGCCGATGGCGACGCCAAAAGAATGGCCTCCCGCAAGGCAGCGTGTTGGCGCCAACCCTTTTCAACCTATACACGAACGACCAGCCAAGCCCACCGGGGACTCAACGTTTCATCTACGCAGACGATCTAGCCCTCGCAGCTCAGTGTCGCTCCATCGAAGACGTGGAAGGGACTCTGTCTGGGGCATTGGAGCAACTCGGTAGTTACTATAGGGCTAACTGCCTCCGGCCAAACCCAAGCAAAACACAAACATGTGCGTTTCACTTGCGTAACCATCACGCAAACAGACCCCTTCGCGTAGAGTGGGATGGTGCGACACTTGAACATTGCCCCCACCCGCGATATCTGGGAATAACGCTGGATAGAGCGCTAACCTACAGGGCGCACTGTTTTAACACACGTATGAAAGTTAGTGCACGGAACAACCTACTGCGTAGGCTAATTTCAACGAGCTGAGGCCCCGCATGCCCGCATCACTGCTCGGAGCTGGATCTGAGGGACGCGACAGCCAGGGCTCTCAACACCGCTGCCTACTGGGCATCCATCGTATAAAAAAAGGAACCTCGACACGAAAAGAAGAAAGAAGTAGGTCATTATTCTGTATCCGGCCGGCTGTTAAAATAACGGCCGGATAGGCCGGATACTGGATAGTAACCGAATATCCGGTGCAGCTAAACGTTTTTTCTTTTCGTTTGGAATTTGTCGATGTATGTAGGTATGATTGTCATTTTGTCTAGTGATCCGGTCAAGTTGTGTTCTAATATATGGGGAAGACAAACAAATTATAGCCAGCATTCAATGAATGTAGTACAGGGTGTCCGGTGGCAGATTTCTAGTTTCAAAGTCAATTTACAATATGTTGCGGATTTTCTTTTCAATATGTCTCAGTGGTCAGTATCTCAGCGTGCTTACGCAATTGAAGCATATTTTAAAGCCAACGATTCGCTAGTTTTTGCACTGAAAATTTTGTTCACATTTCAATATTCGTCGAGTAAGTGATGGGCCGAGTGTTAATTTGATTCAGTCATGGGTGCAAAGGTTTCGCAAAACTTCTTCGGTCCAGAATATCCCAAGGCCAAGCCCCAGCCGGTACACTCGGACGCCGGAAAACATATTGAGTGTGCAGCGGAGTTTGGAAGAAAGTCCACGAAGCCCATTTTTTTGAGAATTCCAGACGCCAAGCAGGTTACTGTCAATAGTGAACTCTAGACAAATGATTGGATTACTTTTTGCCAAATTTGCTAGCACATCCATCTTACTTGTCACACACCTGGTTTCAGCAAGATGGTGCTACGCCCCAAACTGCCGGAGTGTCCATGAATATGCATCGCGAAAACTTCCCTAGAAAATGTATATGCCGTTTTGGTGATATCACGTGGCCACCACGATCGCCCGATTTGACCCCTAAGGATTTTTTCTATGGGTACCCCCATAAAAAGCAGAGTTTATAATAACAACCCACGGTCTATAGCTGATTTAAAAGAAAATATCACCAATGAAATCCGCAACATTTCGCCGGCTATGCTGCAGCGTGTAGTGTTAAACGCGAGGCTCCACTTCGAAGAACGCGTACGTGTTCACGGAGCTCATTTAGAGGATATAATTTTTAAGTAACTAAATCTGCATTTGTGCTCTTTTCTAAAAGATGTACGAGTAAATACATTTTCTACCTTTAGCCGTTGTTTTTTTATTTCATATTAAAAACATAAATCTGCCACCGGACACCCTGTATGATACCTTTGGGTATGGTGCTTTACGCACTCTAGTGTCCCATCACCTCACCCTGACGCAACCCCCCTTTTTAGCATGAAATATGTCCCGGTTGACGGTTTTTTAATCGCTTTTTCACGCCGCGCGCGTTTCCCGAAAATGAGGCGCGGAGGGTTGTGTTCAGCGTTGAATAGTATAAATAATGGAGATACAGTTCTGCAAGTATGAAATATTTTATTGGAAATATCCTCCTCTTTTTTAATATTAATTTTCGTTTTTTAAATATTAATACTATTTGAGATATTGGGGAAATAAAAAATATCTTCTTTTTCCCCCCTTGTTTTGTTTATAACTTTTGATATTTTTTGTGTGCTAATACACGCTTCGAATACATTTTTCTAGGCATCATGACGAATCTAATGAGGTATCACACGTATTTTTAGGAGTAGTATCTCTATTTTTCACCGTTTTGAGTTTCTCGAGTAGACTACCAGTGCCGCAGTATCGTCACAGTTACACGATGTAACGTTTATGGGGGAGACTACGTCCCTATGTTGGTAGGGGAAGTAAACAACGTACTACCAACTCGTTAACAAAAAAAATAATTTATTTAAAAAAACTAAGTTTTAAATAGGGTCGTGGGTGGTCAAGGCCCGTCTAGATTTACGCCCGAGATCCGGTACTGCCCTGGCTGGTCGAGGGTCCGCAGCAGGTGGGTGACACTCGTCAGCACTGAAGAGGAGCAGGGGCGACGGCGGGCGAACGGCTATGGCTCCAACCCTGCCGTCGGGATGGTGGTGAAGGTGCGCTGTTGCTAGGTCGGCCGACGGCGATTTAAAAAATAGAACGACGCACCCTGTGGATTTCCAGAACGTCTTAGTAAGGTGTTCCTGCTCGCTCTGCTTTTGTGAACACCCTGTGATGATGATGATGATGGGACCATGGGAAAGCCGGTGCACCAAGCAGAAAGCGTGTTTGTGTTCACAAGCAGAGCGGAGTTACAAAAGCGAAGGAAAAGCACAGAGCAAAGAAGGAAAGAAGAACAAAGAAGTGAATTTAAATAAGTAGGAGGGTACGCACACATACTTACTCGTACCCGCCACTACGAGAACAAAGGAAATTGCAGTATCATTCTACATGGCAGTTAGCAACAAGTGAAATGTATGATTTAAAAATGAATTACGCTAATTACGGAGCTAATAACAAAGGAGCTAGTCTATCACTAAAGTTAAGCTACTTATTCTAATGAAACGATCAACACTTTGCACTTACCAATACGTGGGTGCGGGAATCGTTTTTATGCGAAAACGTCGCTGAACGAATTTATAATTAAAATAAGGTGTCCGCGCACACCCGAATTAAAATAAAAGAGATTAAAAATCGTACGGCGCGCGAGACGACACGGAGGCTCCGTGTGCGCGGCGGTACGTGCGTATGCAACGGTGGCTGGCGCGGACCGAGCGGCCCGCGGACAGCGGCGGAGGGGCATGCGCCCGCGCAACCGGCTTCTAGATCTTTCCATGACGTCAATCAATGGACCGGCCGCGAGTACAGTCAGTACGAATAAAATGTGAACGCCCGGGAATACATGCAATACCTAATATAATTTGATTATAACTATTCATCATAATATTTATTTAGTCTTACTTTACTATAGTAAAGTAGGATAAGACAATTCTTGTAAATATAAAATTGATTAATAAAATTGTATAAATAAATAGTTAATTGATAAAATAATAAAAATATTAATTGATTAAGATTAAAATGTAAAATAATAATTCATGCAGTAATAATTTAAAATCGATTATAAATAAGTTAATTCATTAAAATTATATTAGTTTAAGATGTAAAAATAAAATGATTAAAGCTTATAATTAAAACATGTACGTGCAACGTTACATTACCCCCTCGCGCCGGAAAAGGATTTTGTTCCTCAGAATAAAATCCGCGCAATATACGTTTGCGTATTTGCATTTATTCTTTCAAACTATCTATCATTCATCACGCAAACATAAAAAAAACATTAGTATCTAGTTTTAACTGCAGATGCTAATGCGCCCAGACTTTTGCAGGTAACCAGTTATCGTTCAACCGGAAACCAATACAAATACAATTTATGCACTGAAATAGGTGTTAATAGCACGATTTGGGAATGAATGTAACAATTTGTTCATGTAAAATATTATTTATTAAACCCTGATAATTTTAAATCTTTTATATGCCAAGTCCCCAAATTCTTGCCAGACATGTCCTCCAAAACATAAACCAAAGGCGACTTCTTTTCAAGAATACGACACTGTATAAACTTCGGAGCAAGTTTTTTACTGAAGTACTTATCTTTGTCACTTAAAACATAAGCACGTTTCATTACTATATCTCCTACATTAAATTCAACATGTTTACGACGTAGATTATAATGAGCGGTATTCTTTGCATGAGCTTGATATAACTTTGCCTGTACATTATCAAATATTTCAGACATGCAACCTAGATTTTCGGCGTAAATGTCACGTGGTAAAAACATTAAGTCCCTACCGAGGTCATTATCCACGTAATGCGTACCACAAGTCACAAGGTCTCTGGCATATACAAGGAACGAAGGAGTGTAACCTGTCACTTCATTTGCAGAGTTATTTATGGCAAACTGTACTTTTGGTATAAACAAATCCCAAGTCCTATGATCTTCATTTACAAAAGTTGATAAACAAGTGACAATTGTGCGATTCTGACGTTCGACGGGATTAACCTGCGGTGTGTATCTAGGCGTGTAGAATACATTGGGTACATTATATTTTTTAAATAAATCTACGGTCATGCCGCTAGTAAATTGAGTGCCGTTGTCGAGAAAAATCGTTTGAGGAACCCCATGAACTAAAAAGAGTTGGTCCTCTATAATTTTGGTGATTATAGTTGAAGTGGCATTGCGAATAGGGAATATTAGGCAAAATTTTGAAAAACAACAAGTTATGACCAGGATATATTGGTTTTGTTTTCGAGTGATAGGCAGAGGGCCCATAAGGTCAATCGAAACCATTTGAAAGGGTCGACAACATTGTTTGGGGCGACCCATTTCACCAAGCACCTGATGGTTTTGATGTTTATACTGTAAACACTTAGTACACGAGCCTACAAATTTAACGACGTCGTTATGCATCCCTGGCCAGAAGTATCTCAACGCCAATCGACGATACGTTTTAAAGATACCTAGATGTCCAGCCATGGGTTCAGAATGGTTTTGCTCCAAAACATCGTGACGAAATTCGTTTGGGACAACCTCCTTCCAAGAGAACTCGGAGGTATGCTCATGTTTGTTTTTACACAATCTATACAAAGAATCGTTTTTAATGGAAAAATTTGGAAAATTTTGAGGTTTTGTTAAGCAAGAGTTATAAATATTTTTATACCATGCATCTGACGTATTAAGGTAAGAATTAGACAAATCGATAGCGCTAACAGGGACAGCTCTGGAAAGAGCGTCGGGAATCACGTTATCCACGCCTCGACGATGTTTGAGCTCGAAGTTAAAACACGACAAACGCACTCCCCAGCGAGCCAGACGACCAGTAGGGTTACTTAGAGAAAGGAACCACTTTAAGGCACTGTGGTCTGTAAAGACAGTGAACGGCTGTCCATTCTCCAAATAACACCTCCAATGCTCAAGAGCTATAATTACTGCGAGTGTTTCACGCTCCGTTATGCTGTAATTACGTTCAGCCGGTGTCAACGATTTGCTCATGTAAGCTACCGGGTGCTCCTTACCGTCAATAGTTTGAGTCAGCATGCCTCCTACGCCATAGTTGCTCGCATCTGTGTGTACCTCGAACGGCTTGTTGTAATCAGGGCAAGACAACACTGGAGCTGAAACTAAGCATTCTTTCAGCTTGCTAAAGGCTGCATCGGCTTCAGGAGTCCACTTGAAAGGCGGTCTACCTTTCCTGGTGGATGTCAGCTGGTTAAGAGGACCCGCTATTGTACTAAACTGTGGCACAAACCTACGGTACCAGGTGGCAGTTCCTAAAAATTTCTTTATGTCCTTGACACTAGTAGGTGTCGGATAGTTTAAGATGGCTTCTACCTTACCTGGGTCCGTGCGAAGACCTTGGCTATCAACAACGTATCCTAAGTATTTAAGTTGACTTCTAAAGAATTGACACTTTTCCAAGTTTACTGTCAGGTTTGCTTGGCGAAGTTTATCTAATACCCGCAGAAGAAGTGACACATGAGAATTAAAGTCCTCGGAAACTATAATTATGTCATCTAAGTAGGCAAAGACTTTTAAGTCAAATTCTCTGAAGAGAAGATCAACTAAACGTTGTTGTGTTGCTGGCGCATTTGTGAGGCCAAATGCGGTTCTTTTAAAACGGAATGTACCACGACCAGGAACATAGAACGCAGTTTTGTCCCTATCCTCGACAGCAATCGGAATTTGCCAAAAGGCCTTGGACAAATCGATACTCGTAAGGTAACGAGCGTCACGCAGGTTGTCCAATATTTCCGTTACATAAGGTAAATTATACGCATCCTTTCGAGTAACAGAATTCAGCTTGCGACTGTCGAGGCAGAAACGAGGCTGACCATTCTTCTTCGTGACGAGTAGTACAGGTGAAGACCAGGCACTTTCGCAGGGCTCGATAACGTCGAGACTAAGCATTTCGTCGACCTGTTCGACGAGAATCCGTTGTTTCTCAGGCGACATACGATAATATCGTTGCCGGATCGGCTGAGCATCCCCAGTATCTAGACGGTGTTCAATGAGACTGGTCTTACCTAAACCCTTGCGCTCGGCAGAAATATCCTCGAACTGTGCAATGATGTTGTCAGCAATGGACTTCTCCGAAACGCTTAAATGATCATAACCATGAATAAATGTAGGATTTTCTGGCTTTGGTTCCTCTTGTACTACTGACACATTACGAAAAGTAATACTACTTAAGTTAGGAAGAATATTAAATTTACGCCAAAAATCTACGCCTAATATAAAATCCGTGTTTACATCTGGTACTATATGAGCGGTAATAAAACGGAACTTATCTTGAAAATGTACAGGCAAGTTAATGTAACCCCGGCTCTGCATAATACGATTGCCAGCCCCTTTGGCTGTAATGAGTTGATCTGTATGAATAGGTAAACCTTGAAGTGCTTGATGAGCCTCACTTTTTAATACAGTTATAGCAGCACCAGAATCGAGTAAACCTGTCATATTAACACCATTAACCTGTACCGTTGCATAAGGTCGATTATCAATACTGGGATCATCATTCAGAATTGCGTCGATGTTATACTGAACTGAAAAAAATCTCAATAGTTTTCAGCCATTTGCCCCAATCTACAGGATCAAAATTATTAACCAGATGGTTGGCACAATTCTGTCTATTTAGTTTTTTGAGGTAGAAGGTTTATCCCTTTTGCAAGTAGGGCAATCTGGGGACCTGACACCTTTATGACCACACTTAAAACAATAAATTTCGTCTTTATTAGCTGGGCATTGACGCAAGTTGTGGCTATTATTGCGACATCTAGGGCAATACAAGGTTTTGGTAGAGGGTGTAGATGTAACTGCATGTACCTGTTTCGTATTGTTGTTAAATTTATTAAAATTATTGTTGTTAGTATAAGATTTATTATTGTGATTAGAATTAAATTGATTGTATTGTTTATTATTGTTATTAGTAAAAGACCTATTATTATTTTGATTAGAATTATATTGATTAAATTGTTTATTATTGTTATTCCTGTATGTGAAATTCTTGTTGTTATTATTGTTATTATTTTTGTTATAACTATTACCAGTATAGGCAAACTCAGGCGCCAAGGTGTCAGCTGTCCGTCTGGGTGGTTCGCGAAAGTCGGCAAGACGTGCCTGGATACTTTCGTAGTTACGACAGTGATTACGTAACGTATCTATGTCAGTAATCGCGGCTGCTGACGCTAAAGTACTGGCATAGCAAGGCCTGATGTTATGGAGGAGGATCTCTAATTTCTCGTCCTCCGGTAAAGGTTTAGAGAGACGTGAGAATAACCCGGCCATGATTGATAGGTACACGGTAATGTTCTCGGATTCACCCTGCGTGCGTGACCGAATCTCATTACCGAGCCTATAATCATAGTCCTTCTGACCAAAATCTTGTTTAAGCAACGTGGCGAGTTCAACCCAGCTGGACACTTGACCCTTAATATTTCGGTACCAGTGTAGTGCATCACCAGTAAAAATCTCTGTGGCATAGGACAAAAGTTTTGAATCCGAAATAGACCTAGCCTCACAAAATTCCGTTATGCGTACCACGAAGGCACGGACGCAAGACTTGCCATCAAACTTGATTTTGCAAAGCTCATTGTGACTACCACGGTCGCATGTGACGTTTACGTTTATCGGTGCAGTGCTAACAACAGGTTCGGCGTTCGGGGCAGGCAAAACGGACGCGGCAGCCGTGTCCTTGAAGGAATTAAATCTAGCTGTAAGAGCTCGATACTCCTGGTCGCAAACGTCGAACATGGGCTTGGTCGTTTCATCATACACTATACGGTTGAGACGGTGATGTAAGTGATTTAAAAGGTTTTGTGTGCGAAGCAAAACGTTCCTATCCGGTCGAGAATCTAAATGCGACTGAACTTTCGCGAGAGCATCACTAACGCCTTTTAAATCGGAAGCGACAGAGAAATTACTTTCCAAAATATCCTCGGAAGGAAACAAAGGCCCTAATTTCGAAATTTGTTTCCGCAAGTCCTGGACGGTGGAACCCGGTGTCTCACCACGAATGCTAACCTCATACTCCAACTCCGGCTTTTGGAGCGACAAAAATTTCACGGGAAATTCCATTTTATTAAAATTTAAATAAAAAAATAATAATTTAATTAATAACAATAACGTGCAAAAATGGCAACCGTGGAAAGTGTTGAACGCTTGGTTTTAACTAACACTACTCCGCCTGTTACAATAATAAACTACGTAACGTTTTGGTTGGCAAAAAAAAAAAAATCAAGCAAAAATCAAAAAAATAAAATAGACAAGCACAAAAATAAAAACAGAAAAAGCATAAAATTATCGCAACTAGTGTGTACCACAAAACTACAAAATAAAATATTGCACAAAAAAAAAAAATATTCATAAAATATTTGACTGACTGTACTAGTCTACACTGCACTAGTACAGGATGATATAAAATTCTGAATAAATTAAGACACACAAAATGAATTATATTATTATAAAATATAAAAATTACAATTTGATTAATAAATAATTAAAATTATTATTATTAACGGGGTACACCCTAGTTACATGCAACCAAAAAAAAACAACGTTTCACAAAAATAAAAAAACAACAAACACACATAATTCTGCGGGGCAAATCTAGACCAGACCACGTTTAAGGGCGCCAATGTGACGTTAATGGGGAGAGTACGTCCCTTGTTGGTAGGGGAAGTAAATAAGAACTACCAACTCGTTAGCAAAAATAAATTATTTATTTTAAAAAAACTAAGTTTTAAATAGGGTCGTGGGTGGTCAAGGCCCGTCTAGATTTACGCCCGAGATCCGGTACTGCCCTGGCTGGTCGAGGGCCCGCAGCAGGTGGGTGACACTCGTCAGCACTGAAGAGGAGCAGGGGCGACGGCGGGCGAACGGCTATGGCTCCAACCCTGCCGTCGAGATGGTGGTGAAGGTGCGCTGTTGCTAGGTCGGCCGACGGCGATTTAAAAAATAGAACGACGCACCCTGTGGATTTCCAGAACGTCTTAGTAAGGTGTTCCTGCTCGCTCTGCTTTTGTGAACACCCTGTGATGATGATGATGATGGGACCATGGGAAAGCCGGTGCACCAAGCAGAAAGCGTGTTTGTGTTCACAAGCAGAGCGGAGTTACAAAAGCGAAGGAAAAGCACAGAGCAAAGAAGGAAAGAAGAACAAAGAAGTGAATTTAAATAAGTAGGAGGGTACGCACACATACTTACTCGTACCCGCCACTACGAGAACAAAGGAAATTGCAGTATCATTCTACATGGCAGTTAGCAACAAGTGAAATGTATGATTTAAAAATGAATTACGCTAATTACGGAGCTAATAACAAAGGAGCTAGTCTATCACTAAAGTTAAGCTACTTATTCTAATGAAACGATCAACACTTTGCACTTACCAATACGTGGGTGCGGGAATCGTTTTTATGCGAAAACGTCGCTGAACGAATTTATAATTAAAATAAGGTGTCCGCGCACACCCGAATTAAAATAAAAGAGATTAAAAATCGTACGGCGCGCGAGACGACACGGAGGCTCCGTGTGCGCGGCGGTACGTGCGTATGCAACGGTGGCTGGCGCGGACCGAGCGGCCCGCGGACAGCGGCGGAGGGGCATGCGCCCGCGCAACCGGCTTCTAGATCTTTCCATGACGTCAATCAATGGACCGGCCGCGAGTACAGTCAGTACGAATAAAATGTGAACGCCCGGGAATACATGCAATACCTAATATAATTTGATTATAACTATTCATCATAATATTTATTTAGTCTTACTTTACTATAGTAAAGTAGGATAAGACAATTCTTGTAAATATAAAATTGATTAATAAAATTGTATAAATAAATAGTTAATTGATAAAATAATAAAAATATTAATTGATTAAGATTAAAATGTAAAATAATAATTCATGCAGTAATAATTTAAAATCGATTATAAATAAGTTAATTCATTAAAATTATATTAGTTTAAGATGTAAAAATAAAATGATTAAAGCTTATAATTAAAACATGTACGTGCAACGTTACAACGATATCATCGATTCACTTGTTTTTTGCGTTGTTTAATTGTTTGAAGATAAACTACTCTGTACCTACTCGTAGTCGTTACAACTGTATTCTGCTTACACAGATTCTAATTAGCCTCGTGCGACATATTAGTCGACAAAAGAGCAATTATCTGTCAATAAAACTGCAAATTACTTACATAGTTGGGTGATTCTTAAATTGTGTCCATATTTTTTTTTTCATAAACGTTTTTATTTTTCACATATTATTACATAGGTATATCAAAAGTAGATACTTAAAGCAATTTTTTGATTCATATGGTCAAGCTTAATACCCTCAGGAAAGGTAAATAAAATGAGTACATAAACACGGTTGTGACAAAGTGTCCCTCAGTCGTGACATTTCGGCATTTTGGTGGCCAACTCGGCTATTTTGATTTATATAGTTATTTTCACATAGCCTAAGTCACTCCTATGACTACGACAAACCTAATGACAGCTCAGACGTTGAAATCCGTCAAACTATAAAGGCTGTAGAGCGTGACAAAGAATTCGATACACATCATACATACATACAAGCGAAAAACATTTTTTTGCTTTGGCAGTCGGGCAATAATAGCAAATGATCTGTAGCTAATAAAAATGCATTTCTGAAGAGTGCATGAGCCTCTAAATTAATCAAACGAATTAAGAATGACACGACCACGTGTCTATATGTCACGAACGTGGACTCAAAAGTCCGTGGCGTTGACAGATTTTTGAGGCCACGGTCGTAATAATTTGGAACATGTTCGATATTACATAAACATTTCCTTTGATTTTGCAAATGTTAAATAATTAGCTTAATCTACAATGTATGAGGTATATCTTATGTTACAAACAATAACGTGAAACTGCAACTTACTTTTAAAACTCTAACACGGCGGTGACGCGTTAAGGTTGACCGTTTTTTCAAATGAACACAATAAATGATTTTCGACAAAACTTCTCCCTTCAGCCATTTGCAAACCTGACAACAACACAGTGTTGATGTTCTAAAAAAACTTCAATAAGGCTGCCAGTAGTAAAGATAATTTTCTACCGAGTACCGCATGTTTATATTACCACACGCGGCGGTGACACGAAAACTGATCACAAAATGTATGTTGTTTAAAATTATATAAAGTCGTTATATATCCATACAATTTTTAAACAGTGTTGTAGAACAGGGATTAGTGTTTTATATTTGATATAAATTAATGCAAAATCACTTCATAATTTAAAAAAAATTATAATATCACAAAATCCGGGGAAGTCACACAACACGGTCCGTGACATTTCGCACTTGTAATTTTTTTAAAATATGTTTTAATACTCTTAGGACAATACATTTAGGTTGACCTAAAACTAGAGGTAAATTGCTAAGTATATTGATATAGAGTTTACTTATTTTCTTAAAAATATATGCCATTCTTACATGTAACATAAAAAAGCATAAGAATAAGAATTACCCAGTTCCTTGTTGCCGTTGAACAGGTTCTTGAACTGGAAGGTGGTCTTCTCTATCTGGTACTTGTAGTTCGGGGTGACTAGCTTCAAGTGTTCCCCGTTCTTGCCCTTTACTGGAGTCAATTTGCTGCTTATTTCTACTTCAGTGTTATCTGTAGGAGGAATAAACAATTACATTAGATAACATCAGTAAAAAAATTGATTAAAAAAATTAATTAAATTGGTGGATCGTTTCACCTATGAATTAGGGCTTGCAATATCGGATGGTTTCCAATTCCGGAACTGATTTTCGATATTGGATTCCAATTCCGGAATTCCGGAACTGGTTCCGGAATTAGGGTTTGTCATAATTTTATGAGATTTTTTCGCAAAAAACAACAAAAAATGAATGATACTTTACGTTTATTAAAGTTAGTAGGTATTTTTTAAGATAAATTTAATTTGAAGTACTTTTACTTTCACCTCTTATTTTACCACCTTATTAAAATAGTTACTTTTATTCACTTCTATGATACGCGGTATTTATTTGGGGAGACCGTAGTTGCTAGCAAATCATTCGATGCATAATTTTTTAAATAGTTAAATTTAACAGCTTCCTACTCTTCCTAACCTATTAGTAGGTAGAGTGGTGTTGTTTAAGAAGTTGAAGGTCTAAGTTGGGTTTTTCCTTCCTAGTTCCTAATTATGATTCAGAATATCATATATTATGTGCTTCTACAGTATCGATAGAGAAAACCTCTTTCTCTCTGAATCGAAGATAAAAAGTACAAATATTTTTAAATTTCAATTCTAAAAATTCGCTTATTTAGGTTTCAGACTATTCTGACTATTCTAAGCAAGTAAATCGCTTTGCTTTATTATTCCAACTGCAAACGGAAAAATAAAATATATACTATAGTTCATTATATCATAACGACAAAAAACAACAGTATAGTGTAGTTTCTTAACAATTTTCAATAATAAACGTATTAAAACCTAAAAAAAGTACTTAAATCCAATTCCGGAATTTTCGATATTCAGTGGTATCAATTCCGGAATTGTAATATCGGAAAATATGTCCGTGATTCCGGAATTTCGAAATGGAGTCCGGTTTCCGGAATGCAAGCCCTACTATGAATTCATTCTTCATTTTGGTTCACTTAGGGCGATTGTGCACTACAATGAATTTTACTCTCCGGCAGTCCGAGTTTTTACGGTCCGATATGGCACGCCATTAAATGTATATAGTAGCTTGTGCACTAGACGTAATTTTACCGTCCGACATTTTACTTTTCCCCATTCCGGACAGTTTTTTTCCGGTCCGAGATGACAGCTGTGAAAAACGTGTTTATGCTTAATATGCACTGCGTCTGGAATTAGTATTTTTCATGACATGGCCGGGCGGGGGCGGGCTAGGGGGGGGGGGGGGGGGGGCTGGTGTTTCATGCCACTGCGCGGCCTGCGAGTGAAAAGACGGACAACATCCGTTTTTTTCATGCCACTGCATATCGGACCATGAAAACTCGGACTGCCGGACAGTAAAATTCATTGTAGTGCACAATCGCCCATGATTGGCTTTGTGCACTTGTCTGTCTTTTTACTCTCAGGTGCGGCGCAGTGGCATGAAACACACACCCCGCTAGCCCGCCCCCGCCCGGCTAAGTCATGAATAATACTAATTCCAGACGCAGTGCTCAAGCATGTTGTTGTTGTTGTTGTTGTTGTTGTCTGTCCTAGGGCACCCCGGATGTGCATAGGGCCTCCACAAGATCCTTCCACGCCTTCCTGTCTAGAGCAACCGTCTTGGCCTCGTTCCAGCTCAGTCCTACGGCTGTCAGCTCGTTCTCTACGCTGCGCCTCCAGGTGTGTACAGGGCGTTTGCGGGCTCGCTTCCCGCCCTGAGGCCGCCACTCGAACGCGATACTGGCGTTGTTCGTATCCCCTCTTCGCAGGGTATGACCGATCCATCTCCACTTCCGCAGCGCTACTTCTTAGTGCTCAAGCATAAACAGAGTAATGTACCGACTATTGATTTGGCCGACTAGCCGACTAGCCGACTAATCGGCGTTCGAATGGCCGATTAGTCGGCCGACTAGTCGGCTAGTCGGCCAGATCATTAGTTTCGTATAAGTTCAGGTGAAAAACAATAGTTTTGCTCCTTTGATTGCGCTATTCATCATAACATCTGGGAGACCGAGCTTTGCTCGGAAAACATATAAAATCTCAAAAATGCGCGTTTTTCCAGAGATAAGACCTAGCTAGATCGATTTATTGCCCCCGAAAACCCCCATGTAGCAAATTTCATCGAAATCGTTAGAGCCGTTTTCGAGATACCCGAAATATATATATATATATATAAATAAATATATGTACATATAAATAAACAAGAATTGCTCGTTTAAGGGTATTAGATTAGCTTGGCTAGAAGGTGTTCTTTACAGATTCAAAGACCTATCACAAGAATCCTCGTTCAATTTCTCTATTTCTTTTATTTTGCGATCCTGAGCAGACCGCCAGTAGGTACAGCTTGCAAGTAGGAGGTATAGTGTAGTAAATAAAGGTAGTGGTACCCCGCAGTAATTCCTCAGCCAGAAAAAACTTTACAGTATGACAAAGTATCAATAAATAAAAAGTATTGTATAAATTTCCAAAGAATAATAATAATAGAATTAAAGTAAATACCTAAAGTCTTAAATCGTTAATATCTTTTTACGAAAAAATGCTCCGTCAAACTTTCTTCACCGGACATATTCATGTAACGTATTGCAACAAAATATGAAATATCAAAAAAAATATCCGAGCAGAAATACCAATATTAATAAAATATAATATTTTGGCGTGTCTTGGACTGGAAAATTTCTCTGTCTAATTTTTTCACTGGAATGCCATTTTATTGCAGTTTTATACCTACAAAATGAAAATCTAAAAAAATTACCATGTAACTATACTATTTTCAGAAATTGCCTTTTTACTCGCTGTGGATAATTTCTCTATCCATTTTATTTATTGAAATAAGTTCACAGTTGTCTTTCTATTCAGCTATAAAAACATCAAAAAAATAACGAGCGTATTAAAAACTAAACATATCAGGAGCAGTGTGTAGGGAGCGGGGTGTACAAGGGATGATATTTCTTTTGGATATTTTGTATTTAAGTGTATACGTGACTACTTAGTACATATTTAAAAAGAAATCACGCTGAGAAATTTTCCACTCTCAGTTTTTAATAGTTCTAAAATACATAAATTAGGGTATGCATTTTTTTTTGGATTTTCTTACCCACTACGCCAAATTATATTCTAAGATCATATAAGAAGAAAAAAATGACAGAGCAATTGTCCGATGAAAATGAGCGACAAAAAAAGGAATTATCATAAAAAAAATATTCTCATATTTGACAAAAGTTTTAGATTTTTTCTAGTATTACATACTGATACAAATAACTTATTTGGTAAAATCATTTTGGACAGAGGAATTACTCAGTTCAATATATAAACAGATTTGTATTTTTACGTATAAATACCTAACTTAGGAGTGTTTTTTTTTGGATTTTTATATGTTAGTTTCGGCTCATACTATACAATAACCAAGCAAAATTTCATCGACTGAGAAATTAATGCATGGGTCTCCATACAACAACTTGCTTCATTTACTACACTAGTATTTCCAAGGCTCTATTTTCCGTACGTAGTCAGCAGTTAAGAGCCTATTCCCTGTGGTCAGCGTCTTTACGAGCAACGTGCCCTGTCTAAGTCTCTAAATTTTGCAATAAAATTAATATGAAGTTCCCCATGGCTCCACCTATAAAAAAAAACTGAATAGTAATAAAATTATTTAACTTGCCCATGAAACTACACGAGAATCAGTTGAGATTGACCTATAGAGGAAAACACCAACCCACCAACATACAATAACGATCAAACGGTCAAATATATGCAAAAAAAGTTACGTATGCACTTTAAATAAGTATTTTAGTAAAATAGGCATAAAACATATGGTAAATACTGACTGATGATTTCTTTTTTTCTGTTTTTCTTTCACTAATAAAGTGCCGACTAATCGGCCATTTTTGCCGACTAGTCGCCGACTAATCGCCGACTACAAATGTGGCCGGATAGTCGGCTTTCCCGACTAGTCGGTACATCCCTATAAACACGTTTTTCATAGCTGTCATCTCGGACCGGAAAAAAACTGTCCCGAATGGGGAAAAGTTTAATGTCGGACGGTAAAATTACGTCTAGTGCACAAGCTACTATATACATTTAATGGTGTGCCATATCGGACCGTAAAAACTCGGACTGCCGGACAGTAAAATTCATTGTAGTGCACAATCGCTCTCTGAATTTAGACGGCGCGCGAGCCCGCATGCGATTTTAGTTACCTACATTGCGGACCATTGAGGTTACATCAACTCAGCCGACCGATCAAATAACGCAATGTAATGAAACTCGCACTGTCTAAAGTGTTCAGACGTGTCACATTTAGTGAAAAATGCAAAATGAAACACGAAAATAAATACAAAATGAACAGTCATATATTAATTTTAGCAAATTATATTCTTACCGGCTAAAATCAAGCAATCTCCATCTCCCTTTATCGGCAGCACTAGGATGCGGCCATCGATGTTGTATACGCCTGAGACACTCATATTGGCAACAAATTTCAGGGTGAAACTCTCGTCTTTTAAGTTTACTCTGAAACAAATACAATATTCAATTTACTCGATCACGCATGAACCGCAATTTCTTAATAAAAAGCAACAGATTTTTATTAAGTATTAAGTTCTTCCCGGGTGATAACTCGTAAAGTGGTTTATTAAGAACTACGCTAACATCAGCTGCCGCACCGTTGGAAGATTAAGGAAAAAAAAATACATTTCCTCCCAGTTACGGCTTACGCTAGGTAAGGTAAATGTACGCTCCACCGAACGCTTAAGACCAGAAAGCACGTTTCTTTTTTTAATTAGCTCTGGTATTTTCATACGCATATGTTCACTACTATAATAGAAACACAGGTAAATTTGTCCTCATTTAAACATACCTATAAATTACTGAAATGATTGCACGTATATTAAAAACATTTTTAAAGTAATTTTTTCCGGTTTCCTTGATTGTACCATTTACCGAACTAATAAACGTGATTTGCACATTATACCGATTAGGGAGCGCGCATTACCGAACTAGGAAATATTTGTATGAAAATATGGTGTTGAATGGTGCTCAAACTTTAGTAGTTCACTATTAAAACCCTGCTATACTTCGTTTTTTAGCATTAGAAAGATGGTAAACGTGTCTTTTTTAAAATAACATGCATCAAATATAGAGACAACAATATAAATCCTGTATACGATCGTTTACATTATTTTGCTTTAACAAGTACTAATAGTAACTAATTTTTAAGTTAATTATTTATTTGTTTTATGTGGGTTGGTTAGCTGAGAAGGATTTTAACTGCGCTAGATTTATGATTCCAGACAATATTGATGTATTTAGGTTAGTTATAAATAAAAGATTTAGTTCAAGTTAAAACTGAAGTAACATTTATTCATAAAGTTTAAAAGAAATTGAGCATTTATACTCTTCATTATCAAATTATATCACAAATCTTCATATTATTAGTTTATATTATTAGTTTGAGAAGCGCTGGCATTGAAATGAGGGTCACAAAAAATAAACATATAAATATAGACCTAACCGTTATCGTAATAAGGATGATATTCTAATGAACATCAAATAGAAACATGGCCAACGCAAACATGAGTTCGGTAGTAGAGACCATGGGTACCATTCACCGAACATGGAAAATATGTGGAACCTATTTCGCGAACAGGTTTTGAAAATAGTATTTAAATCGTAATCAATATGGTATAACTACAAATATATTATTAAATTTAATACTTGAATCTATTACAAAACCGTACATGTATAAAATTCTGGCTAATACTGACGTAAAATATCTAAAATTATTGTTTGATAACAGTCTTGCCAAAAACCTTATTTTGATGCCAAAAAGTCGTAAAACATGAACATTTCTAACGCAGTTTTATAATAATCTATATAGGTTTTTGTTGTTCGGCAATTGCTCATAAAATTACAAATACATTAATTTATTTGTGAAATTACGTAGTTAATCTAAATAGTTCGTAATCCACCACTAGAAAAATAATTTCAAAAACATACGCTTTCCCTGATTCCGGACGCTGTTCGATAATACCTTCCAATCAAATTGTTGGTATACTCATCACCGAACTCACATTAAGCTTAATTTCTAATAATATAACTGCACTATATTAATTAAATTTACTAAAATACACAAACTAATTAGGTAATCACACTGTAAAACCATACTTTGAAACACAGAAATAATTTTAAAAGGTTTTATGACCTTAACAAATATACGCAACTTGTTAACGATTTCTTTAAGGTTGCCCATACAAAGTGACAATCGGCAGCGATGATCCGTTTCGATCAGTTGCCACGTCCCAACTGCGGCACAAATTGGCCGACTCTGGGGCATAATGGAAGGGATAGGTATTTAGCTCGTGGAAAAAAAATACGCAACTAAATATCAGCTGTAGGTAATCGACTTATAGCCTAAAATAGAAGAAATTCGGTGATACGGACGGATTTTGAGCGTTCGGTGGAGCGTACATTTACCTTATATTAAAAAAAAGTCTACTGACTAAAACGGTATTTATTTTATTTAATATTAAACTTTATAGCAAATAAATTTATTTATTTTATTTATATGAGCCTAGACTTTAAATTAAACCCAACCAAAAGTGTCATAGGGACATCATTCCCTACATAAATAGTTTTTATCAGTTATATACCTATATGTACAGGTAGTTTTTATCAGTTATATACCTATAAGTTACTCCATGGTTTCCATGTAGTTTAAGCCTACTGGATCACTTACCTTACAGATCGTCGTACACGAGTTACTCATTAATGCTTACTTAATAACGTAACAACAATATTGCAGAGCAATTATTTGCATACAATGAGTATATGTATACTGGAGTGGAGCATCTACGTCGATACCTGTATGATTGACTGGTTGCTCATTGTTTGTGAATCATGTGGAATCGATAGTTTGCGCAACCACAAATAAGGATAAGAAGACAAACAGTCAACTATTATTCATGATTTATCATTCTAAGATCTTTAATTTTTGCGGTTACGTATATCATTCAAGCATGCGCTACACTGCATATAATAAGTATGGCAAGAAAATAAACAAAAAAACTGCTGTAATAGAAAGTAAATGATTTCTATCCGTTCACCACGAACGCTGTAAAGAAAAAAATCCGAAACGTCAGAAAATATTTTAAATTCATTACAAGCAATTTAATACGTTAAATTGTATATATTTCATGAATAACTAACGAAAACTGAAATCAATGTTCAGTTTGCTGCACCTATTTAATTAACAGTATCCCTACTTTGCTCCTTATACGCTTTGTATAATAAACTATATATTTTTTTAAACGTAATAAGTTTAGCTTTACGATTGTATTTTTTGTTTTCAGACACTTTAAAAATTTCATTGTCAATTTATCCGTAAATGAAATATGACATGCCCTAATAGGCATAGTTTTAGAGAAATGTTGCTCCAAGTGAAGCGCCGCAGCGTCGAACTTTCCCCCTTCCCCCCCGCTATATGAGAGGTGGCTCTCGACGGCTCCCGGTCTGTACCTATCTGCTCAAGACCAGCTAACAATCAACTGTGCCAAGTTTCAGCGCATAGTCTCAAAGTGCAAGGTCCCCATACAACGGTGTGCACTAACAAACCAGCTAGTAGTACCTAAACCATTTTTTTAATGAGTGGGTTGGGGTACCTGTATCAAAGTATCTGTTATACATAGAAAAATATCCTTACTTGAGATCTGTTACATGGACGGTGCTAAGACCATGCATCTGTGCCTTTCTCAAGGACAGCTTCAGCCCGTTGCCGTCTATGATGATGTCGTCCAGGCTGATGGGGTCTATGGAAGGCACGCCCAGCTCCGGGATGCCCTTGGTGAACTGCGGCAGGGACAGCACCACCTGCTGCTTCACGCACGCCGCGAACTCGGGGTCGTTGTAGCTGCATTGTTTGATGTACGACGCTGGAATCAAAGATGGCCGTTAAGTCTTCTTTTTTTCTCAATAATATTTCTAGTTTAAGATGAAAGGGGACGAAACACGTGATCGCTTCTCCATAGAAATCTAGTCCCCGTTTTCCTCTCTGGACCTGATTATTGGCCTTCTTTTATGTACTTCCTAAAACTGAAGTGTCGGGCGCCCCGGCCCGGACTCGGACCGCTCCTTTAATATGACTTAGTTATATTTAAGGGTGTTGTTATCCAGAATACCAATACCAATAAATAAAAAAATAAAAACTCTATTTTTTTTATATCAAAGTATACTTGAGTTATGGTCGCAGCTCAAGTGGCTTGCCGTAATGCTTATAGCATTAGATTAGCATTAATAATCACGTCGACGTAAAAAAGTAATATGATTATATCCGATAATAATAATACATCCTAAGCGTTTGCAATTACGAAATTACGTGCTATTATTGTTAGACTAAATTGAATAAGATACTTATCATAATATTTTAATTGCTTATATACCTATGATAAGTATGAAGCAAAAAATAAGACAATTAAATAACAAACCAGATTTTTCGTAAAATAAGAGTAATATTATAATAGAATAAACTAACTTACGCGAACAATTTGCATCTTAAACTGTAAATTAGTATTCCAGTGGTGGCAGATATTTTTGGCGCGTCGTTTGATCCACCACCATTGCTGCTGACTGGGCAGTCAGCTGTTTCATTTCTGGACTAGTAAGCTCTAAGTATTTTTGTTATGGTCTGACCAAAATATTAAATAAAAAATACTCAAATATGAGCAGGGCGCGCGGGATTATAGATGACATACAAAAACAAAATTGTAATTAAGTCGGTTAATACCTAACAACAAAGTAGAGTTTTAACTACTCGTAATATTGGAGAACATAATTCAAAGCTTAGCGAAAGATACAAGCAATGAATTCTTCAAAAATCCTAAAGTGAGTATACATCATCAAAAAAAAATATAGGTAGGTACCTACAACATAATTAATCAGCGTCGACATTTAAGGATGCGATATTACAAAAATATCAATTTTATCGATTTATTATATTATTAATCTCTCTGATAACTTGATTGGCAAGCAATCACTGGATTACCTAAACACTTTTTTAGGTAGCATGAAATCCTCCAAGCAGTGGGAAATAAAGTAGGTATACCGACGTACAACTTTCATTCGTTGTACAGTCAAGTGTAAAAATATTGCACCTCAAAAATCATCTCAAAAATATGTCCCATAGCGCTCATGTTAGCGAATTAACAAATTATATAACGACATATTTTTGAGTAAGTTGTCTACACTCGTATTTTTACACTTGGCTGTACCATGGACCTTGGACCATGGACCTTATTATATTACCAAATGCATAAGGTCCACGTGTTGCTATCAACAAATCCGTTTTAAGTGAAACACGTAATAAAAGTACCCAGGTATCTACCTAATAGCCAATTATTGTATAGGTACCTAGGTAGTAGGACTTGTGATATAAGTAGGTATCTACTATCTACCTACTTATATCACAAGTCCTACTACCTGGGTACCTATACAATAATTGGCTATTAGGTACCTACAAGTTCACATGCAATTCCTATTTATGATCATTGCTTGAACTTTGTGGTATGGTAATATATTTTTACGATTTACTTGTAAATAAAGCACCTAGTTACAATAGCTTCCGAGACATGTTATATTTATTTATAGGTACACTCTGCAAATATAATCTGTCAAGCCATTTCCGACAGTAGAAAAAGAGCACCAAATTTAAAAAATGTAGGCGCGATGGGTCATCACCTGGTCATCACGAGCCATAGAAAATTTGAATTTCTATTCCTTTAAGATAGATATCATTATTGCTAAAAATAATGATGACAATGTGAAAACTCTCTTATGGTCAGTGGGAGTTCTACCTTTTTTAAATACCTATTTGAACATTTCTTAAATATATTTAGTGATTTAAAAGAGATAAGTACAATATCTTAAAAATGACGCGCTAAAAGTACTTAACCTGTACCTGTGCCTACAGAGGTTATTGGTTCAAATCTTCTTTGTCCTTGCAGTTAATACACGAAATCTATTTTATTAGCATTGGCACTTTGATAATTTATTTTTCGCAGAATTGGTCAGCGTCATCGACCTTCTTAACGCCGCCGCGTTGCAAAAGTACCTACCCTAATGCTGCTGCAGTCAGCATCCGTATGTCACCTTTATTTAAATATATTAGTCAAACGGTGTACGGATTTACTATAATATATTTTACTGGTATTTATAAAGTAAATATTGTTTTTTGCTAATTAACTGCATTATATTGGTTTTAAATTTCTAGTTACAATATAACTAGGACAATATCACGATACTTACGGTAATATTTTAAAATTAATTACTAAAGCTTACATTTCGTGGATACCTACTTTCTTCCTAAAAATCTTAAATTTCAACATTTATTTGTATTTGGGATATAATGGAATTATCCATACATTTTGGTGATCTCTTTGAATACTGTGATATATGTTACTTGCCTATTAATACCTATTTCGGTGCAAACAAACTTCGTAAAAAAAACATTTTCAAGGATAATAAATTAGTTGTAACAAATTATCTTTATCCCTTCAAGTGGCGCCAGCGAAAACGCAAAAAGTAGTCAAGTGGCGGGGCCCCGGTGGGTGGTCAGCGCAGATTAAGAAAATTTTACAAAATCGTCGATTTAAGCTTTTCTGTGAAAGTATATTAAATCACATGTTGTTAGAATCAGCGTTATATAGGCTATTTGAATATAGCAATTAAATTATTCTAATGTTTACCTATATATTTGGCCAGACCTAATCAAACTCCGGAAGAATGACAGTTTTCCAGCTTCCTTGTTAAAAATGACTACCACCATAAACCTAATTGATTATTGGAGGTAATTGCTATTTAATTATCAAAGGAAGACTTTTATCTTTAAGATTAAATAAATAAAAGGGACCTAAGATACAATTTCTGTTACAAAACAACCTCTTAAAAAACGAGACCTCGGACTACGCGGTCGCTCCCGAATCAATGGTCCTCACCAACAAATTTTATACCAAGTGTTTTTGTGTTTCTTATGGTATGCTATCCTTCTCTAACTCGCTACCTAATTTTGGGCGCTAGAAGAGCGTAACTATACCTACTTAAATGCGTTCAATTTCACCTCTAAACACGTTAACACCTCATTAACCACTCACTGGTGGATGACAGTTTACTGGTTTTCGCATCGACCATTCACGGGTTGACCCGGTTGACCGCCACTTGAAGGGTTATGCTGGCCGTAATTTGCGGTTTTTGAATACATGACAGAGAACTTATGATGTATGTAATGTAACATTTCAAATAGGTACCCCCAAGGGTTCCATATACTCCGTGGTTCCATATAGCCCCACGAGACGGGAACTGAAACCTTGACTGACTACGAGGAAATTGATTTCCATGTCATTGTCATCCATCACTCATCGCGTAACGATACGTGTGATTATTTTAAATTACCATTAGGCCAATTCGCTCGTACTTTAGTAAGACTACCTATTAATTAATATTAAAAAATACATAAATTTAAAGAGATAAAATTTTATCATAATGGAACTGTTTATTTTAGTATCATGGAAATAGCCTATTCCGCCTAAAGTGATGTGCGTGCACCATCAAAATGTGAGAACGAAGCAAGCTTACATCCTGACCGGTTTTTAATGACGGTTATACATATTTATAATTTCAATGTCATTGCATTGTTTATAATTTCGAGGATATGCATTGTTACAACCAATTTTACTATGAGAACTTTCTTATCTGTGGTAGTAGGTAAATCTGTACTTTTTTTTAATCTTATTTATTTTATATTAATGTTATTTAACATTATCGATTTTTGTAAGGTTATGAGTTTAAATTGGGAACATCAGCCAAAACTCAAGTGGGGCATTCTAGTATTCAGAGATATTAAAACAGTTATCGATACGAAACGTCAATTCAGTATGTTTTTTTTAAATATAAACCGCTCGACACGACATTTGATCTCGAGTGACATGAGAATAGGGGCTTCATTCGTTTGTCTATGAATTAAAAAAAACTACGGATTCTTGACATGCGTGAAAAAAGTTTGCATTTACATATTTTAATTAGTTTTAAGTACAAAATTAATTTGTTTTGTTGTTTTTAAACAAACTTAAAGCAAAGTTTCGTGTAAAATGAGATAAAGATATTTCGGAGACGCCACCTCTCAAATCTGCGAGTTCTGCCAGAGAGCAACGATGCCCCATCGCATGTCGGTTGAAATATGAGGTTAGTGAATACATATATCATAGAAAGTTTATGATATAATATGTGAGTAGATAAAGTAGTGTATGTAACTGTACATGATTAGGCATTAAAACACTCGTGTGATGTATTTTAATGCCTTGCATTATGTAGCAGTCACATAAACTGCTATTTCGCGCTTGATAAAGTCAGTTGAATGTTGTAAGTTGTAAATAATTATAGTAATTAAGTATTTTAGGTGCAGGCATCGTTTACTTTTCTAAAGTGCTTATACTGAAATTCCATGTAATTTGTAACCACTGAATTTTTATTATAATTTTACTATAGTGCGGTCTTTTATTTTTCCAAGTTTTCGATTTTTATCATACTTCGCTCGAATCCTTCTATAACTGATAAAAAAATATTATACCTACGTATAAAAAAAAAACCGGTCAGTATTTAGAGGTTTCACAACATCAACAAATATTTTTCAAATAACCCACGACTCTACATCAGACGGTAATAGAAAATGGTTTAAGCGGCTATCATCCATGTGGAGATTAGTGTGATACTGAACCTTCTACAGATAAATTAATTTTAAAATTAGTAGTAAACTTGGATTGGGTGCGTATCATAATGAATACGAACTTTTGGTATAATTTCAGTTTACAAACGTTCAAAACGTATACAAATCTTATGTATAATGCAATAAATCTATATTTTCAATTAGTATTAACATAAAAATAATATAACATACAATATACATACCGCTGTTTGGTATAACATACAAATAAACTAATTACATTTAATATAACATTCATTATGCATATAAATTAAAATAATGAATAACATCTCATATTATAAGTATCTGAACAAAACATCAGTAAAATTATTTGGATAGCTCAGTATTTCATAGGTTATCGAAACGAATTACTGTCAGAAATGTAGGTTAGGTTAGGACTGTGACTCCCCAGAAAAAATAACTGCTACCAGAAAAGTAGGTTAGGTTAGGTAAGAACTGTGACTCCCTAGAAAAAGAAACCGCTACCAGAAAAGTAGATTAGGTTAGGTTAGAACTGTGACCCCTCAGAGAAAGAAACTGCTACCAGAAAAGTAGGTTAGGTTAGGTTAGAACTGTGACTCCCCAGAAAAAGAAACCGCTACCAGAAAAGTAGGTTAGGTCAGGTTAGAACTGTGAATCCCCAGAAAAAGAAACTGCTACCTGAAAAGTAGGTTAGGTTAGGTAAGAACTGTGACTTCCTAGAAAAAGAAACCGCTACCAGAAAAGTAGATTAGGTTAGGTTAGAACTGTGACCCCTCAGAGAAAGAAACTGCTACCAGAAAAGTAGGTTAGGTTAGGTTAGAACTGTGACTCCCCAGAAAAAGAAACCGCTACCAGAAAAGTAGATTAGGTTAGGTTAGAACTGTGACCCCTCAGAGAAAGAAACTGCTACCAGAAAAGTAGGTTAGGTTAGGTTAGAACTGTGACTCCCCAGAAAAAGAAACCGCTACCAGAAAAGTAGGTTAGGTTAGGTTAGAACTGTGAATCCCCAGAAAAAGAAACTGCTACCTGAAAAGTAGGTTAGGTTAGGTTAGAACTGTGACCCCTCAGAGAAAGAAACTGCTACCAGAAAAGTAGGTTAGGTTAGGTTAGAACTGTGACTCCTCAGAGAAAGAAACTGCTGCCAGAAAAGTAGGTTAGGTTAGGGTAGAACTGTGACCCCTCAAAGAAAGAAACTACTACCAGAAAAGTAGGTTAGGTTAGGCTAGAACTGTTACTCCCCAGAAAAAGAAACTGCTACCAGAAAAGTAGGTTAGGTTGGGTTAGAACTGTGACCCCTCAGAGAAAGAAACTGCTACCAGAAAAGTAGGTTAGGTTAGGTTAGAACTGTGACTCCTCAGAGAAAGAAACTGCTACCAGAAAAGTAGGTTAGGTTAGGGTAGAACTGTGACCCCTCAGAGAAAGAAACTGCTACCAGAAAAGTAGGTTAGGTTAGGTTAGAACTGTGACTCCTCAGAGAAAGAAACTGCTACCAGAAAAGAAGGTTAGGTTAGAACTGTGACCCCTCAGAGAAAGAAACTGCTACCAGAAAAGTATTAGGTTAGGTTAGAACTGTTACCCCCCAGAAAATTAAAAGGTTAGGTTTATTGCGTGGTATTTGTTTTGTATATTATATTATTTCAACGTTATACCTTTTTATACTTATCATAAACGATATTATATGTAAAGTGTATTATACATTATAAAATTATAGAATTCATTGTTATACGTATCGCACGTTATACTTATTGCACGTTATGCCATTCAAAATTATACTAATTGAATTTATATATTCTGAGCAATATATTATAGGTTTGTATACGTTCTATTACTTACCCACTTGGATTTAGGTTACTCGATAAATGTTCTAATTAAGATTTTTCCGTTTTTCCACCTGTTTCCAAAGCAAGTGCTTTTATCGTATTATAGACGCAAAATTCAGTTTTCTCATTCAATTTTAGTATCAGTTCGTTATATTTTGTCATTTTAGAACATAGTTCATTTTCACGCAATGTATGGGGTTCTCACTCTACCTTTTCAATTTGCGCAACCTCTTAACGTTATTCGATTCTTTTGAAAATCGAAATACATAGTTTTTAGAGTGGGGAGACTCCATTCGTGAGCGAAGTCAGGAAAATTATTACAACTACATATTTTTTTCCCGTAAGTACATAAGTGAAACACCCTCATACAATCAAGTTTTCTTAAGTCAATATAATTTTCCTCTACTGATGGTCGAAAATTCGTCAACGTCTAAGTAATAGATAATATGCATATGCGTTGCAGGACTTGCAGGGTTGTTATTATGGTTGTATTGCAACATCTTTTGATTTTTTTTAGAGCAATTTCTATTTTTACCGATAAATGCATTCTAAAATTAAAAGTTTTGAACAGTCACGTTGAATAGACCAATTCAAACATTTTATAACCACATTGTAAATTAGAAATACGGAATGAAACGGATTAACCGATTGTAATACCAATTAAACATGTCTAAAAACTACCGCTACAAACCTGCTTTTAAATAAAAAACTGCATCCATATCGGTTCACCTGCTTAAAAAACAGCTACGCTGCCACAGACACACACACATAGTGATCAAACTTATACCACCCCTCTTCTTGCCAGGCAGGTGGGTAAAGGTAGGTACAATTAAGTTAGGTTTGTGCAATAAACAAGTGGATAGTAAACGCCAATCGATACCTACATTTTTTGTTTCGTTTGGAGTTTGTCGATGTATAAATTTATTGTCATCTTGGCCAGGCCCCACGATCTTTCAAAAAAATAAAAGCAATCAGTTTTTGGGTATAATGGCTCCACCGATTCTACATCAAAGAATCTCTCGCAAACTACATCCTTTTCATAACGAATCTGCTATAATAGTTATTCATTAGATTATAGTTGTTATAGTTACACATATTTAGGTCCAGATCATGCACTCTCTACCAAACTTTTTATTTATGATATATTTCAGAAATCGCCCATCGCTCATCTACTAAAAAAGTTTACCCAGTGTTATACAAGTTATTCAGGTTCTTTGGGCTTCTCTTCAAAGTGTGTAACTAAGTACCTACAAAACATATTTAACTTTTTTATTTTATTTATTTGGTAAGTGCCTTTGTTTACGACGCCACAGGACAGGCTATGCCTAATACCCTAGTGTGAGGGTCAGCATAAGTGCCTATTATATTTCTGTACAAACATTTTGGTTTATGTTTAGTATTATTTTGCTATTTTGTATTTAACGTGGAGGAAAGAATGGGTTATCGTTTCATACACAGAATTTGAAGAATAAGTTGTCACTCCTGAGACCAATTTGTTCTTCACAAAATGAGTACCTATCCCTTATAAGATAAGGGATAAGGGTTCAATCAAAAATTAAATTTCACAGCCCTTAACTTTGTATATGACAGAAGAGTCGTGCTTTGCAGTATGAAAGAACCAATTGAAGGGATGTTTACAAAAACAACATAACTGCTTAGAGCGGTTGGCACTTTTTTAAGAACATTGTTAATCGTTTCAGGTGTCAACCAGTGTAGTCAGTTATGTTGTTTTTGTAAACACCCTTCAATTGTAAAGTAAGGTTTGTGATTTGAGATTTCAACACCACAATTTAGCGCACTAAAGCCATAAAACTTGATTATATAGTCAAGGTAAAATATTATTTGTCTTATCTACACTAAGGATAGTTCTAACTCACACATGTCGTTGAATATCAAAATTACTTACGCAAATACGCGTCTTCGCCGTTTACGTTGCAAAATGCCGCAACCAAAAACACTATTCCGTACGCGATCATCGTAGCAATGTCACTCGGAACAACGGCGGCGAATGATGTCCGTGCGAGGACTGTGTCGCAACCGCGATGAACCACCTTTATGTATGGACTGGACCTGTAGCTGTGGCTGACGAGTTTCAAGCAAGCTGCGAAGGTAGCAAATACCTAGAATCTTTTTTTGACACGCTAGGAATATGTTTTTTTTATGACAAAACAATCCAGGGTCAGGGTCATCCCGGTTGGCCCGGCGTGTCGATCAAAACTAGGTAAGTATGTAAAAATACGAGTATATTTACACACATACCTTGGTTCAAAGATAAATCTATGAAATTTATTTTCTCGTGTTTTAGATAGAATATTGATATCAGGTGAAATTCAAATTGTAGCGTCGTTTTGTTTTGGTAAATATTGCTTTTTAACATAAGGTATCTTATGCGTCACATTTTCTTATTTGTCACAAAATAAAGTGTAAGGTCAATGCAGTCAAATCCGTCTGCGGAAAATTCCTTAAGGGGCCCACTGATTAACAGTCCGCCGGACGGTATCGGCCTGTCAGCTTAGACAAAATTTTGACAGTTCCGAACAACTGACAGGCCGATACCGTCCGGCGGACTGTTAATCAGTGGGCCCCTTTACACGAGCGTATTTTTTTCAACCGATACAGACCTTTTAACTGCTGAAACTAATACCAAACTAAACTAGCAACTAAAACTAATATTAGACAAAGATAGTCGAATAAAATGTTACTTGATTGTTCATGTTAAATTAAATTTCATGTTATTTCAGAATAAGGGGTCATCCATTAATTACATCACACGTTTAGGGGGAGGGAGGGGGTCAAGAAAATGTGACATATTGTGACATGGGGGAGGGGGGAGACACAAACTTTGTGACGTCACTTTAAATTCATCAGTAACCGAAAATTTATTTAAATTATTTTATTCGCTGTACATTTAAATAACAAGTTTTTAAAACGATAATCGTTTTTATTCGTATAATTTTCTTTCCTAAGCAGTTTTGGGTTATAAAATTACTAATATTTATATCGTCAAAAATATTTTGATAAATTATTAATAATACTTACTTAGATACTTACTTAATTCGATATGGCGATTTCGTAGAAAAAATGTGACGTCACACTAGGGGGGAGGGGGTTTGCCAAATGTGACCAAGTGTGACAAGGAGGGGGGAGGGGTCAAAAAACCTAGAAATTCGTGTGACGTAATTAATGGATGACCCCTAACGTGTAAATTTCATGTTATTTCAGAATAACGTCAATCAGTAACTTCGATGGATTGTGTTGTCATGCGAATTGATTGATACAGGGAAGTTACACTCTTATAGTTTGAATGAGTTGATACGTGAATTTGAACCATATGAATATAGGACGGTAAAACTGCTTTTTAAACGGGTTCTCGTTCACTTATGACGGCATCAGTAGCAGCAGCGACCGCAGCATAAGAAAAAATACCTTAACCCCAAAAATGTACCTCGGAAAAATTCCGGTAGGTATATAATAATTGTCATTTATTTCTGCTAATAGAATAAAACTCTTTCATCATCTTCACGACTGTGCCATAAGGTTACAAACTGTCAGTTAATTTAATAGTGGGACGATGGTACAGACATTTGGGAGAACGCGTACCTGCAAATTCGGAGGTCGCGATCTCTGCAGGTCGTAGAACTTGGCGAGGACAGTAAATGCGTCACACGTGTCGACAAGTGAAATGGCAAATGGCCATTATTTTAATCACTCTCCCAAGATCCTTCGTCAATAAACCATTCGAACAATTAACAGTGCAATTAACGCATCAAGTGAAGTGTCAATGGGGAACTTGTGGGAATAATTAATAGGTACTAACGATTCATAGAAAAAGATTTCGTTTCTTACTAGCTAACAATTGCTGTATACCGTACCTACGTGGTTGCACTTACTCGTACTTCGCCGCAGAGATACAGATAACTGACCCCCTGAAAGTTTATATGTAAGAGGGAGGGGTACATCTGTATACAGAAGAGAGTCACATTTGTACAAATAGCTTTTACGAGTATGAACCATCAAAGCTTTATTGTGTTTAAAAATATAGAACAGTGTTATTTTATTTTAATGACATAGAAGTTTTTTTTAATTCATAATATGAATTTTTAGAGTTCCGGACCTCAAAAGAAAAAACGGAACCCTTATAGAATCACTCGTGCGTCTGTCTGTCTGTCCGTCTGTCACATCCTATTTGCTCAGAAACTAATGGATCAATTAAGTTGAAATTTGATACATATACCTATGTAAATTAGTGACCCAAAGATGGACATGTAACGTAAACAAATGAATTTTAAACATGGGCGCCCTTTTATCTCCGAAACTACTGGGTCTAAAATTTTGAAAAAAGTACACAAAATACCTACATAGTTCTTTACCATGTTTACCTAAAGTGACAGGAAAACCTATTAGAAATGTGCAGTCAAGCGTGAGTTGGACTTAATGTACGGAACCCTTGGAACGCGAGTTTTTAGTCGGTTCTTTTGCGGTGCAATACTATTGCAATTTGTATCTGTATGTATAGGCCTGTTGCAAGTAACAAAGAATCATGGAAATAATGGTTTCAACGAAACATGTATGTTAATATGATTCTAAAAAATGGCCCAAATTCAGTATAAACTGAAGGATTATTAATATATTCAATAAAATAAAAGTGCAAAATTCTCCAATCGGCCATTTTTACTGAAACGCCAATCAGAAACGTTCCAAA
Source organism: Cydia splendana (assembly GCF_910591565.1). NCBI lineage: Eukaryota > Metazoa > Arthropoda > Insecta > Lepidoptera > Tortricidae > Cydia > Cydia splendana. The sequence goes on along the minus strand of NC_085962.1, from coordinate 23,313,762 downwards.
CAGTGACGTCATCAATCCATAACATATTTCTTAGAGCAACATAGACAACCTCATTGACCGAAATCTATACGTGGGCACCAAAGAGTTCGAAAGGTGCAAAAAAAATGTTATTTCGCCACTAAACATTTATTACGTCCAAAACATATTACACGATATAAAGTAGATATCTATTTGTTATTATTTAAATAAAATGCTAAATAATACGATATTTCAGCAACAAACTTTTTTAATTATTTGGCTGAATGGAACTATCATTGCCATGTTGGCTGTCGTAACTAGAAAAAATGAAAAATTAAAAAGTAAAACCGGCGATCGGTGATTTTCACTCAAAATTTACACGTATCTAAATAATTCATCTAAAACTGCAACCGTGTGAGAGTTTTTGTGTAAAATGAGTTATTGTGATAAATTTTTGTAATGTATTTATTATCCCTAATCGTAATATATGGTGCTGAATTAACAATATCATTCGGATTCAAGGGAAATTCGTAACTGTAAGTATGTAAACAATATCTACCACCCTACCACCAACTAAATGATGACGTCACAAATGGCATGCGAGGCGTTTTCGCGCGAAGTTTAAACTAGCTATAATAAAATGCAATTATCTATGTTAAATCTTATGAGTATAACTGAAATATAGTGTTTTTCGGAACTAATACAAGTGTACCGACGAAATTAAAAGGGTTTTCAAAATTTGTCATCAGGCCTATTGTATTAATGTTCCTCGTGTTTTTGCAATATTAGCCATGGAAGACTTTTGTAATAGGTACCTACTTACTGTTACTATGTAACCGATCACGGAAAATAATATCATGGTATTATGGTCATAGATCAAGTAATTAGGTACCTATAAAGAGATCGTGGACAAAACAACTAAATTATCATACTTAAAAAAAGAGTTGAATAATAATAATTAATTAATTAGTAATTACCTTCCGTTTGTTTACTTATTTCAGTCAGTTGCCTGGCAAAGGTGATGTCATTCGCTGATTATTTGTGTGTAGCATTTTTTTGACATATATTGTTCCTGTTTTAGACTCTAGCTTCAAAACTAATTAAATAATCATAATTATTAACGCGTTTATTTAAATATTACCGGTACAGCTAGTGTTAATTAACATTGAATATAGAGGTATACCTAACTCACACGTTTTGTAAATTTGTACCTTAGGTAAATTAGGTGTGATTTTCTAGTAGAAAGTAGGTACCTAGCTTATTTGTTTTGGAGCTAAATCAATTTTTTTAGGATGTAGGAGGCAAACGACCAGAATAATCACCTGATGGTAAGCGATTACTGTCGCCCATGGATGCCCGCAACACCAGAGGGGTTTTAAGTAGAGATGCCCCGAATAGTGGTTTTGGCCGAATACCGAATATTAGATCGCCGAATCGCCATTCGGCATGCGAACATTTTGAGTCACAATTATTATGAAAACCGTTCGCCAACAAAGCACACAGTTTGCTAAGATATACTTTTTGTTGAACAGAATTAATGAATGTAGATGGAATGTAGATTGTAGTTAGAGTCAATCAAATCAGACCCCATGATATATATAAAAAACATTTAATCAAAAATTTTATTTTTATTTTATTTGTTCAAAAAAGGGTGTCTTCGTATTTAACAACTTTCCAAGAATACGTTTTAAATATTAAATGTACTTACCTAGTTTTCGGTTATTTTTTCCTCGTGTATTTTTTCTTTTTAGGTATGTGCAACAGGGGTGCGTTTCGATGGCTATAGACATTTTTATTATAATATCAGTTGCAATAACGCTTATTTAGTATAATTATTAAATTATATAACAACACTGAATATATTCACATATGATATTATTATCGTTTTTTTTTATATAATGATTAATTGATCTAATAACATTTAACGTAACATTCTTGAAGTAAAATGCATATTTCCTATACGTACCGAATTTATGATATAAAGTTATTTCATCTAAAGTAGAATTGTTATAATTGTTATAAGGTTACTTTGTTGATATAATGTACATAGTACCTATTAGATAAAGATATATAATCCCACATTTACTATTTATTACACACTACAAAAAACGATACTCCTTCTAGGCTTCTACGTCTATAACGAACTGCTGTTTATAAGTAGGTAAGTAAGGGTTAGAATTGCGTCCATTACACAAAACAAACCACTACCAGAATACTAGGTTAGGTTAGGTTGGAATTGCGACCCCTACATAAAATGTAAGGAAAGAAGTGAATATAATTAAATTACAATCGGCGACGTGAATACTGTGCTCTTTGATTTGTCTTTTATTAAGAGTAGTTTGGAAAATATTGGTTTAGAACTGAATTTCAGCAAATGCGAACTCTTTATTCAAAAATCTTCTTGTACTTTGATCGACTTACAACCCAAATTTGACGATCTGACTCCCAATATCAAATCAGTAGACAAGTATTCTCTTTGCCTCCTGGGTTCTCCTATATTCGAAGAATCTTTTCCCGATTATATTTCTAACTCTATAACTAAATTCAAAAGTCACACGGATCGCTTACTCGAAATTGTCACCTATAGATGAGAGGCTTTTGTGGTCGGAACCCGGGAAGCCGGTTACTGGCTACATGCCCATCCTTCGCCCAATACTGGTACTGTCTTGGATCCGACCTCCCTTAGACTGGCGACTGGTTTCGGGGTTTCGGTGTGTACGCCACACATATACTCTTGTGGCATGGACGTGGACCGACTGGGACACCACGGATTATCTTGTCAAAAAAGTGCAGGCCGTTTTTCGAGACATGCGTCGCTTAATGACATAATCCGTCGGTCTCTTTTGCCACCATCAATGTGCCTGCTCTTCTTGAGCCGACTGGCATTATCAGAGATGATGGCAAGAGGCCCGATGGGGTGTCCTTAGTTCCTTGGAGCTTGGGACGGATGTTAGTGTGGGATGCTACCTGCTTAGACACACTGGCACCGTCCCACCTCCAACGGACTAATGTAAAAGTGGGCGGGGCGGCGGAAAGCGCCGAAATTTTAAAACGAAACAAGAGCCTCGGTAGAGAGTACCATTTTGTACCTTTTGGAATTGAAACTCTAGGTCCATGGGGTCCCAGCGCGCATAAGTTGTTCGCAGAAATCGCGAAGCGTCTGGTTGACGTAACTGGTTACCGAAGAGCTGGCGGCTACCTCGCACAACGTATCAGCATTGCGATACAGCGAGGAAATGTCGTCAGCATCCTTGGTACAATGCCTCAGGGGCCTATTTTAGATTTAAGCTAGTTATTAATTTCGTTTAGTAGTACCACTGTATAGTATATATATTGTAGGTTGATTCATTTTTCCGAATTTTCTATTTTCATCTGACTTTGCTCGAATTATTGTTCTAACTGATAAAAAAAATATTAAGCTTAGAATAAATTTAAAAGTGGAAAAATTACTGCCTTGGGTGAGACTTGAACTCACGGCCTCTGGATAGATACCCCAGCGCGCTGCCATCTGAGCCACCAAGACCTCATCCATAGCCAGCACATCTTTCCACCTTATTATGGGTCAAGGGGACCCTTAGCGACATCTACCGTAAGAGTGTTACACTTCTTAAACGGCTACCGGAGTTCCAAGTCATATTGGAAATTCACCAGTTACGATGTGCTACACATACTAATTTTAATTTTTAACAAGCAGAAACGTTTGCGCACGATGCCATTATAAGCTTAGAATAAATTAAAAATTGGAAAAAAATACTGTCTTGGGTGAGACTTGAACTCACGGCCTCTGGATACACCCAACCCAACCCAAGACAGTAATTTTTCCACTTTTAAATTTTATTTTATTTCTATACAATATATTAGGGAATATATTGTATGTAAATAAATGATTTTTAAGACTTAAAAAAAAACAAGTTTAGATTATGTAAATAAAACGCTATTTGCAAAAATACCTAGGTATATTATACCGAATAATACTTATATAATAAAACTTGTATGAAATGAGCATTATATCACATGATCGTTATAATAAATAAGTGTTATACCAAAAGATAATTATATAAAATAATATTAAACATTTTGATAATATACCAAATGTAGGTCTGTATATTATAGGTAGGTATATTATATTATATAAAATGAGTGATTATATTTTCCGAAATTCTATTAAATGTTGATATATCGACAGAATTGTTAATTATTTTTATATCGATCATTACACACCCAAAAACAAAGAATGCCCTTAAATCCGTCCTTACCCATCTGTAGATTCCTCTTGACCTTCACGACCTGTTTACATACCTATATTTATTATAAAAAAAAACAATACGGCCGCCTTGAGAGGACACTCACATTTTTGGTTCTTGTGCCCAAACTATTGAGCGGTTTTTTAATAAATCTAGGTTAATAAGAGTAATAAAAGAAATTCAAAATGGCGGCCATTTTTTACAACACAATCTAAAAACACAAGCTAAAAACTGGAAAAGAGAAAAAAAAAATTATAAGTAAGTATAGCGGATTACACGCATTTAAGACCAAACGAGGGTAGTTCATATTTTTTTCATTTAAATAGGTGATATCTACCTACATATACTTAATACTCTATTATAGATTGAATCATGGTCTAATAAAACATGGTCTTCTATTCCCAGAGTGACACAAGCCTACGTCACAATAACTTGGCCGGTATATATAGCGCTATCGCATATTATCATATAGCGCTGTCGCATGATGACGTAGGCTTGTGTCAGTTAGGTGACCTAGAAAAGACGGGAATAGAGTACCAGGCGGAGTATATTATTATACCATGGATTGAATTAAAAAATCGGCCAAGAGCATGTCGGGCCATGCTCAGTGTAGGGTTTCGTAGTTACCATTCTGTCAAAATAAGCCAAACGGGGGCTATTAGTAAGTATCATAAGGGAGTACCTTTGCAGCGCTTTGTACATTACCCATATAACCATTCCAGTCGCAGAATCATCAAAGTGGTAACTAAATGTCAGATGTGTCGTAACAGAGTCCACACAATGTGCCTAGAATTGTTTCGAAACAAATTGTCGTCGCCGTGTGTACACATTTCCGTAACAAGGTGTCGACACATTGTGTGCACTTTGCGTGCGGTTTGCGACTAAATCTGACAGCAAATTTGTGACAGCAAATGTCAATATAAAATACCTCTTGAAAACCAAGGTTTGTCAAACTACTATTAGTGTCTCGTGTGCTCGTAATTCTAGTAAGTCATCATGGGCGATGCAAATGATAATAATCGACCAAAACCATATAAACACCCAACATCCGTCAACCTTTTACAGAAAAGTTTTTAAAGAAATGCAATACGCTACTTAGGTCGTTTTCGTATAAATCTGGGGTGCTGAATCCATTTATGGTATCACTTAAACACCATTCCACAAAATTAAAAAAAAATCTTTTTAGGGTTCCGTACCTCAAAAGGAAAAACGGAACCCTTATAGGATCACTCGTGCGTCTGTATGTCTGTCCGTCTGTCACAGCCTATTTTCTCGGAAACTACTGGACCAATTAAGTTGAAATTTGGTACATATATGTAAATTAGGGATCCAAAGACCCAAAAAAACCTATTAGAAATGTGCAGTCAAGCGCGAGTCGGACTTAATGTACGGAACCCTTAATACGCGAGTCCGACTAACACAAAAGAAAGTATTTTAATAAGTTTATATGTTTTTACTTCGGAATGGTGTCAATGTGATACCATACCTAAATTTGGTACTGCGAATTTATATGAAAAAGATACCAAACATGGCCTCGTAGCTTTACTGATGTAGAAGTCAAGATAAAATTGAGAGCCCTAAATTCTTATTACTTGGCCTAACTTGTGTAGAAGGAAAAGGAGAAATAAAAGTCTTCGGCAGGAATATAAGACACAAATATATATTTTTTGAGTTACTATTTCAATCATCAAGCATAAACATGCCTTGATTATATTATTCTAGTGAGATCCTCATAGATAAACAAAAACATTTAAAAAATTACAAGGTCGAAATGTCACGGAACTTGTGAGAGTTATATGTGAAAAATAAAAACTTTTATGACAAAAAAATCTGGACACAATTTAAGAATCACCTAATTGCGTCGAGGAATCATCGTATTTTTGCTTGTTACCTCCTTGCTTCTTTTTTGTCCTTTGTATTCTGTAGCAATTGGATGGATCTGAAAATAAAGATAACTTGCGTTGTCACGGATGTCGGTTTTAGGGAGTGCAGAATTCGAAAATGATGATCATTTTATAATCCAAGATGGCGGCTACATATTTTGTCATAAAAGTCGTCATGAATATCGTTTTCTAGGTTTTAGGAAGTGCCGATTTCGAAAATGATGACCAGTTTGAAATCCAAGATGTCTGCCGTGCACTTTGTCATAAAAGTCGTCATGGATATCGTTTTATAGGTTTTAGGGAGTGCAGAATTCGAAAATGATGACCATTTTGGATTCCAGGATGTCTGATATGTTTCTCGCGGGAACAAATGGGAATACACTCATTACTGGTGTATTCCTATTTGTTCCCGGCCTACGTGATGCGGAGACAAATGGGTAGATTAGATTAGATTAGATTCATTTATTTCTTGTTGTAAATATACATTAAATTTCACACGTCAAAATAGAATGCATTTCACAAAAAGATCGTCACAACAAAAAATATCAATAATAATAATCTAAAAACAATAAAATAACAGTAATACAATATAAAACGACTTTCTATAAAATAGAAAAGAGTAGGTAAAATGTAAAAATCAGTCAAATTATAAAGAATATAAAAAATAAAAATGTCCAAAAATAATAATAAAAATATTTAAAATATACGACTAGCCTAGGTAATGTCTAAAGGTCAAAATTAATATATTACAATAATAGGAAATGTATGTCAATTGTTACTAATTTATAAAAAATTTAAATATACTTATTAAAAAATTAAATAGTCAAGATTTTATTCTTTATATTCTTTGACAGAATAGAGGGTTTTATTTAATAAAAGTTCCTTCAATCGGCGCCCAAATACATCATCCGATGATTCATTTTTGAGAGTGGCGGGTAGACGTTCATAAAACGCCGGGCCTATTACGCGTGGGTTTTTGTCGAGCAGCGCGAGGCGCCGCGGCACGGACTGTAATCGGCCGGTCTGGCGGGTTATTCTGCCAGGCATGTCTATGCGTTTAAATAAACGAATGTTACGGCGTGTGAACATAATAATTTCATAGACATAGAGAGAGTAGTGCGTCATTATGTTATATTGCTTGAAGAGCTGTCGACATGAGTGTCTAGGATGTACACCCGCTAATACACGTAAGGCCTTTTTTTGTAATTTGAACACCCTCTCTGATTCTGTGCAATTTCCGTAATAGTACGTATTATATGCAGCGCCTATTCCCTCAGTTCCCGCCGTAGACAACTGGGAATACATCTGAAAATTATGTGAAAAAAATATTTATATGCAACACCTATTCCATCTGTTCCTGGCGGGGACAAATGGGAATACATCAGATAATTGTGTGTTCCCATTTGTCCCCACCCCGATAAGGTGGGAAAATATGGGAAATATTTACATGCAAATCCTATTCCATCTGTTCCCTGCGGGGATAAATGGGATTACATCCGAAAATTGTGTGTTCCCATTTGTCCCCACCCCGGTAAGGTGGGTAAAAATGCGAAATATTTACTTTCAAATCCTATTCCATCTGTTCCCTGCGGGGATAAATGGGAATACATCCAAAAATTCGTTCCCATTTGTCCCCACCCCGACAAGGTGGGAAAAAATGGGAAATATTTACATGCAAATCCTATTCCATCTGTTCCCTGCGGGAATGAATGGGAATACATGTTTTAATGCAAATACATCCAAAAATTGTGTTCCCATTTGTCCCCACCCCGATAAGGTGGGAAAAAATGGGAAATATTTACATGCAAATCCTATTCCATCTGTTCCCTGCGGGAATAAATGGGAATACATGTTTTAATGCAAATACATCCAAAAATTGTGTTCCCATTTGTCCCCACCCCGATAATGTAAGAAAAAATGGGAAATATTTACATGCAAATCCTATTCCATCCGTTCCCTGCGGGAATAAATGGGCCCTGCGGGAATAAATGGGAATACATGTTTTAATGCAAATACATCCAACAATTGTGTTCCCATTTGTCCCCGCCCCGATAAGGTGGGAAAAAATGGGAAATATTTACATGCAAATCCTATTCCATCTGTTCCCTGTGGGAATAAATGGGAATACATTCAAAAATTGTGTGTTCCCATTTGTCCCCGCCCCGAAAAGGTGGGAAATATTTACATGCAAATCCTATTCCATTTACGTACAAAAATGTCCTCCTGTCAACTTTCAATCGAGATTTAATCGATAATTTATTCGATTAATATTCAGATTAATTCAATTTCAATCTATGTTAGGTCGACCCGTCGACTAAATTAATCGCGATTAAAATTTGAGGATTAACTTTTTTTATTCCATTAATTAGTCGAATAAACAGTCGATTAATGCCCTCATCTCTGACCACGGCATGGCTCTTACACTTTGAGAATATCTGAAAACGAATGAACACAAGGAGCCATTTTGCAAATCCAGTAACTTTGTTATTACTTTTGACAGCGCGTGTCATGTGTCTACACAGAGTCGACACAAAGTCGAAACATTGCAACTACTTTGTGACTGCAATATTTCTTAGCCTTAAACCATATTTATACATCATAATTAACAAGTTTAGTAGTATGTCAAGCGTTATTTCTGTTATTTAAGTATAGTAAACGCAACGAAGTACTAAAAATGCATCAAATTATATAGTTATGAACACAGGCAAAGAGAAGTAAACAATTTCATTGCCGGCTAAACTAAAACAATGTGGTGGCGCGTTGATTATATTACACTTAGTTTATCAAATCACTCGAGCAGTTTAATTCCCCATAATAATTTACGTCCTATTGTAATATAAATGCAAACAATATATAATTACGTCTTGTAATCCGTTTTAGAGATGGCGTATTAATGTCACTTATTTTTATTTAAGTATTTTTCCATCTGACAGTTTCCATTTGACAGGAACAAAATGAACGAATGAACGAATGATTTTGGCATAAAGTAGTCGCAAACTCGTAACAATGTGTGCACACGGCGACCACACTTTATGTCACTTTGTGTCATGTGTCGACCCTTCCCCATTTCTGGTAACTGTGTCGACACGGCGACGACTCTGCGACTGGAATTGTGACCGAAACAGACGGTGTCGACACAAGATGTGTCTACACTGCGTCGTAACGGCGACTGGAAATGGTTGTATGGGATACGTGTTATTACTAAGAAAAGAAGATTTTTTGCAATAACTCACAAATGATTAGACCAATCATGTTCGCTATAGTTTTCATTGAAAGTATTCATTAAGCTCTTATTTCACAATTTTTTTCATATTTATTGGACCCGTGGTTCAAAAGTTAGAGGGGGTTTTTTTTTTCTTTCCGAGCGCTTATTTCCGAAAATATTAACAATATCAAAATATGGTTTTAGAAGACCCTCATTCATTTTGAAAGACCTATCCAACGATATCCCACACTATTCGGACAAAACAAAAAAAAATTCAAAAAAAATCTTTTTGTATGGGAGGTACCCTAAAAAAAATTTTATTTCACCGTTCTGTCGCAATGCATGATTTATGTATCCATGTCAAATTGCAGCTTTCTAGCACTAACGATCACGGAGCAAAGCCTCGGACAGACAGACAGACAGACCTGGCGAAACTATAAGGGTTTCTAGGTGACTACGAAACCCTAAAAAGGGCCTTCAATATGATCAAGCCAACAATGAAGAAATTCAAGATGGCGGCGGTTTTTATTTTCAATTTTGACTACAGCTTAATAAAGGAGGCTTTCACCCTAGATCCTCAGATATCAATTTCCAGAAACAGATTATGATCAAACCGATAATGAAGAAATTAAAGATGACGGCTGTGTTTTCTCAGTTGTAAGTTTGGTTGTCACCTGACTAGATGCTGTTATCTATTAGATGTTATCCTGTCCACAGTCAACTTTGACATTGACTCGATTCGGAAACAAGTCCCTGGCTATGACGTAATTTGACCTGCCATTAAATGTAAGACTGGATTGACGACTCTATTAATCAACATAAGTATTTTGCCCTCCAAATTCAAACAGTAGTCACTGTTAGTCAGTGACCAGTGATCGGACAAATCATCATATATCAAAAATCATTTTATCTCAAAATAGGGCAAGATTTATTAAACTCATATTATGTGCACAGTACCTATCTTTATAAAATTTTCAGATTATACTTTAAAAAATGCAGTTCAAAATTGTAAAAAAAATTGTATCATGTTCCATACTAGAGTTAGACCAAGAAAAGTCTGTAGCGATTTTGATAGCCCACGCAGTGCAAGTGTTATTTTAAATGACAAACTTCTATACAATTATGAGGTATAAATGACACTTGCACTGCGTGGGCCATCATCAAAATCGCTGCAGACTTTTCTTGGTCTAACTCAATATTTATTTTTGCGATAAATTGTCCGAACTCTGCTAGTGAAATTATAGTGACTACTGGTTAAGGTCTAAACGTGTAACACTGTTAGATAACTTTCAATACTTTCATCATAGATATGGAGCTCTTTAAATTAGGTTAAAGGATGATTCACGCGAGATCGGCCCATGTCCGGGCCGTTCTAACTCTAACGTGAGTCTTGAGACGAAAGTGCCGCGCGCGATAAAAAAGTCGGCTACTTTGATTTTTTTAATGCAGTTTGTTTTGTCTCGGGGCCCTCTATGACATTTGGTCGAACAACCCCCACCTATCACGCACCGTTTAAAAGTTGCCATACAAAATAAAAGTGGCCAGTTTTCCCGCAATTGTAGCATTTTTCCAAAAATATTTTTTTCATAGGTATCTAGGGGACCCCGAGATTCCGTGACCAAAATCTCAGCGCGCTAGGACAAACTTGAAAAAATAAAAAAAAGTCGGCCATATTGAAAAAAAATGGCGGCGTCAAAAACTGCCAGGGTCTCTCTATGACATTTGGTCGAGCACCTAGGTCTGACCGTTTGGCCGGGCCGTCATACATTTTTCTGACCGGAAGCGGTAGACCAAAAGTCGGAATTTTCTGGGGGTAAGGACTACACCTAAACTATCGTGAATATTCATGGTATAAACTACGATAAATAAATAAATTCTTGTTCTCGAGAACATTCTCAGAAGTTACCGAGAAATTCTCATGTGGAAAGTTTCGCAACTTTGGAAAGTTCTCGTGAGTGCATTGCTACGCTTATCTCGCTTGTTGTACATATTAGGTAAATGTCGTAAGTCTTATTTTTTACTCTCCACTCTCCACATGGTGTAAAAAACGGATCAGGATTTTTCTACGACCTATTTATATTTTAGTTCTGACGCAAACAGGTAGTTAGACCAGTTCTTACAAAACAATTTGCAGTAGGACTTCGAACTTTACATATTTAACTTTTTTGTAGCGTATTCCACTCTTATTAATTAATGTCATCAGTGCCATCATTGAATAAGTAATAGTACTAAAGTGCAAAACGTGCATTCGCTTTTAACAAAAAAATAATAATTTTAGATACTTTCGTCGTAGAGAAATAAGAGCTTACTTTTTTCACTCTGGCGTTCACCATAAAGTGAAGGCGAAATGTGCTTTACGAGTAGGTACTTAAAGATAAGCTAAGTTGGTACTATATATTTACAGAGCAAATTGTAATAAGTTTTTGTGCATTCCACATAATTTAAACGACCTACCTCACCTAGTTTTTTAAAACTAGCTTCTGGGGTGGGGTAATGATGATGATTGATAAAAATTATCCTATGTCTTTTCTCAGGCCTAAAACTATGTCCATATCCATACCAATATTTCATCTAAATCGGTTCAGCGGTTTAGGGGGAAGCGGTAACAGACAGACAGATAGTTAATACTTTCGCATTTATGATATTAGTAGAGATTAGGGATAGTATCAATTAAGTATGGACCTACCTACTTTACTTGCGTGTGAGCAGCACTGACAATAACGTCAAATTAAAAAAAAAAAAAACAAGATTTTGCTTATTTTTTTAATGATTGAATGCCGCTTGGATGGGACAAAACCTAACAGGCCAATTAGAACGCACACTGACATCAGAATGATATTTGAATCGTGTTATTCAGGTATCGTGAATTTCGCTCGTACTTGTCCGTACATGTATTAGCGCGGGCGAGACGCACGATAACGAAATAACATTGTTTAAGTACCTATATGTACATCATTCATATCTTACACTACGTTCGAATTGGCTTGTATGAATACCGCAACAATAATAATTAATGGAGCTTCCTTCTTCCTCACAATGTAATTGTACGTCGTTTTTCAAGAATCATCGCTTATTAACAGTTTGGGTACCACTTACGTTATTGACGTCGCTTTTATATGGACATATTTAATCCCGGAAGCATCGAGAAGAGTTTCGATCTCATCAAGTAATTTATTGCAAAGAGACATAAATGTTTTGGCAGGAAGTAATGGATGTGTATCAGACGCGGCTCATTTAAGTACTGATTTCAGTCATATGGAATAGGGTTGTTGCCTGTATTTGAAATAAATTATTTCACACCATGCACGAAATAAAATACCAGAAAAATATTAAAAAACGTACACAACAGTTATTATATGTATAGGGTAATTCGCGAGTAATTGGGCACAGGCCAATAACTTATTGGCTGTTTCATACATACCGGCTGCTGTGATGCCGCTGATTTCTATGGGACCGCCAAAGTTTTTTTTCGCGATTTTGGCATTGGTCCCATAATAAAAATTGTACAGCAGCGGCGCGGCGCGACGCGCGACAGTAACTATATCACCCGCGAGATAGACACCCCCCTTTTTCTAACTGTATTAATAAAGTAGGGGTATATAGTCTATCTCACGGGTTAGATATTATCGCGTCGCTCCTGTGCTAGTCCTACTGTCTGTCTGTCTATTACTTCTTCACAGCTTATCCGCTAATCGGTTTATAAAGTTTAGTATGGAGTTGGAGATAGTTTGCGGCCCGAGGAATGACACCTGTGTCATTCCTCGGGCCGCAAACTGCGTGGAATGATTGAGTTAAACTACCCTGGTATACCCTGGTAGTTTAACTCAATCATTCCACGCAGGCGAAGTCTCGGGCAGAGGCTAGTAGATAATAAATCTCCTGTCAAAATAGAGCAACTGGTCCGGCTGAAATGGATATCATTTCTATCAATGGAATGAAGCGGGTCTTAATTTTCAGCATCGGCAATCCGGGTAATAGGAGAAATGTAACTTCGAATGACGTACGTTTTATTTAAGCGGGTATTGAGAGAACAATATCTATTTTCTCTAGGTACTTCGTTTATTTAGCATTAGAAAAAAAGTAATCTATTCTGATGTGTCTTTTTTTATTAAAAACGCTAAAAATAGTAGGTAGCTAAATATAATCGAACGAGCGAGCGAAGCGAACGAAGTTCTTATCGAACGAGCGAGCGAAGCGAACGAAGTTCTTACATTCGACTTGGGACACGCGGCTGGCTAGGGGCACGTCCCGGCATTTCGATGTTTTTAAGCTGAACTATCAGAGGATAGTTTGATACTCAAGAACTTAAGTAAATTTGTTCTAATTTAAATGAAATTGGGTAAACGTGTAGTTGAGGGCATTATATTTTAGTAATTAAATTATAAGTAGGCTCGATCAACGGGTTATTGAGCTAGAAGAGCTTAGAAGGCTAAAAAGCTATTTGTGAGGGGTCTTGCTATTCTGGTCATCTTTTTGCAAGAAAGTATGGTCGAGTTTGGTATCAAATGAAAGTGCTCGGCTTGCACTTTTATAATATCGTTTTTAAATTTACCATTTTGAAATAATTAGCAAGATAAAAATAAACATAATATAGGTATTTGACATTTGACAGGAAATATTTCGGCTTACCACAGATACAGTATCCAGTTAAGGGCTCCACAGATCTTGTAATTTCCGCCTATATAATCAATGCCGCCTATAGTGGGACATAAAATAGTAGAAATTAAATAAAATGGAACTCTAAAATTTCCATACTATAGTCGGTCAAACAAGTTTGTCAGTAGAAAAAGGCGCGATATTCAAATTTTCTATGGGACGATAACCCTTCGCGCCTACATTTTTTAGCCGCTTTTTTCTACTGACGGAAATGGCTTGACAGACTATAAATTGTTGCCATGTGTAAGCACTTTACGTCAAAAATGTGACAGCTACGTATAAAGTGGCGCCCTCATTTATTAACCGACTTCCAAATCTCAAAAGGAGGAGATTCGATTGTGATTTTTTTTATGTTTGTTACTCCATATCTCCGTCATTGGTTTACCCTTGAATTGCCGACAGACATTTCATCGAATGTTATTTCGAAGACAATGTTTCAAGTATTTTCATTTTATCGACAAGTTATTGCGTCGAAGAATCGATACTATTAAATTTAAATCGGGGACTTTTAATTGGTACTTGAGTTATGTTGTATATAGTTTATATCCTGGTATTTCTTTACGGGTTTTCTTGTTTCATTTTGGATTGTATTTAATAAAATTTATTACGCGTAAAATTATTTCAATTTGTAATATTTCGTTATCGAATCGCAATCACGTCAGTCGGCTCTCTCTGCGCGATTATAGGTATGTGCTCTAATTATGAAAATATAATTTTACAAGGCTGCCATTTTCATTTTGGGCAAATTATAAATAGGTTGGTAACAAGAATTTTACTTACTAAGCCGTTCATTTCTATGTAGGGTCGCAGTTCTAACCTAACCTAAACCTACTTTGAAAGCCGTTCGTTTCTGTGTGGGATCGCAGTTCTAACCTAACCTAAACCTACTTTCATAGCCGTTCGTTTCTGTGTGGGATCGCAGTTCTAACCTAACCTAAACCTACTTTGAAAGCCGTTTGTTTCTGTGTGGGGTCGCAGTTCTAACCTATCCTAAACCTACTTTGAAAGCCGTTCGTGTCTGTGTGGGGTCGCAATTCTAACCTAACCTAAACCTACTTTAAAAGCCGTTCGTTTCTGTGTGGGGTCGCAGTTCTAACCTAACCTAAACCTACTTTGTAAGCCGTTCGTTTCTGTGTGGGGTCGCAGTTCTAACCTAACCTAAACCGACTTTGATAGCCGTTCGTTTCTGTGTGGGGTCGCAGTTCTAACCTAACCTAAACCTACTTTCATAGCCGTTCGTTTCTGTGTGGGATCGCAGTTCTAACCTAACCTAAACCTACTTTGAAAGCCGTTTGTTTCTGTGTGGGGTCGCAGTTCTAACCTAACCTAAACCTACTTTGAAAGCCGTTCGTTTCTGTGTGGGGTCGCAGTTCTAACCTAACCTAAACCTACTCTGAAAGCCGTTCGTTTCTGTGTGGGGTCGCAGTTCTAACCTAACCTAAACCGACTTTGATAGCCGTTCGTTTCTGTGTGGGGTCGCAGTTCTAACCTAACCTAAACCGACTTTGATAGCCGTTCGTTTCTGTGTGGGGTCGCAGTTCTAACCTAACCTAAATCTAAAATTCTTACAACAGAAAAATGTATAAATGTGTAGTATGACATATAAAAATGTATTAAAGTAATAAGTCGAACAAATGAATTGCAATGTTTAGTAGTTGTACCAATTAAAATAATTTGAAACGAATTAGCGATCAAGTAATATTCGTTGAATAGTATTTCTACGCAGTAAGAAAAATTGAATTAAATAGTATATGAAACAAAATAACGCCAAACAATATTACTAGTACCAACGTTTCGATGAAACGTTGTCGATGAAATAATATTCTATGAAAAGTTTGTCGGCAAAACAAGGGTACACCCTCCGTCATTACTGGAGCGATTTTGAAAATTATTTTTTTGATTGTATGTAGGTATATGCATACAGATTGGTCCCGTGTTTGTCAAAACCCAGTTCTGATGATGGGATCCATGATGAATCGAGGGAACTCCTCAAATCTTAAAGGCATACATATAGTGATTTATGTGTTTTATCAACAAATCAAGCATATACATAAAAAAAGTGACATTTGATGAAGTGGAACTGCTGATGATTATCAGAACGGAACTCTTCAACGAAGCATAGTTCACGTTTGGCGATTTGTCCTCTTCGTTATGTTTGTTAAGCAAGTTAAGTTTTTAAGCCACATTTTTGTCAAGCTCGAGTTCTGATGATGGAATCCACGAGGAATCGAGGGAACTCCTCAAACCTTAAAGGCATGCGTATAGAGATTTTTGTATTTTCATCAGAAAATCAAGCATTTTTATTAAAAACTGTCGCATTTGATGAAGTGGAACTGCTGATGATGATCAGAACGGAACTCTTCAACGACGCATAGTTCACGTTTGGCGATTTGTCCTCTTCGTTATGTTTGTTAAGCAAGTTAAGTTTTTAAGCCACATTTTTGTCAAGTTCGAGGTCTGATGATTGTATCCATGAGGAATCGAGGGAACTCCTCAAATCTTAAAGGCATGCGTATAGAGATTTGTGTATTTTCATCATAAAATCAAGAATTTACATTAAAAACTGTCGCATTTGATGAAGTGGAACTGCTGATGATGATCAGAACAGAACTCCTCAATGATGTACACGTTTGGCGATTTCGAATTTCGATTTTGACGGAGCTGGCCCAGACCTGACCCAGTTCCGGGCTCTTATCTGGACCTGAACCCGGACCTGGACCCGGGCTTGGACTTGCACCTGGACCAAGACCTAGACCTGGACCTCGACCTGGACCTGGTCCTGGACCCGGAACTGGACCCGGACCCGGACTCGGACCTTGACCCGGAAAACCACTGATACCTAAGCTAAATAAACCACTATGATTACCTACCATAAAATGTAGGTATAAAGTATAATGATGCCAAACATACTGGCCCCGCTCAAACCCCCGTACACCGCACCGCACGCGCCGTTAAGTGGGTTAGGTTAGGTTTGAACTGCGATCCTCACAGAACCGAAAAAAAGTGGGTTAGGTTAGGTTAGAACTGCGAGCCTTACAGAAACGAAATGCTACTAGAAAAGTGGTTTTGGTTAGGTTCGAACTGCAATCCTCACAGAACCGAACTGCTATCAGAGAAGTGGGTTCGTGAGGCTAAAACTGCGACCCTTACAGAAACGAAATGCTACCTACTAGAAAAGTGGGTGGTTTTACCTCCTTTTCTACGTAGTGCACCATCTTTGTAAAATAATCTTTCACCGGCCTCCATAGAAGTCGGTATTTTTTTCTTGAATATTATTTTCTACTATTTTATGTCGAACTATACGAGTAAGTAGGTGCAACAAAGTCAATCGCTCTATATAATTTTTGGCAAACCGCGAGTTCTCAGTTCGGGGCGAACTACTAGTAAACTATTAATTTCCACACTCTTGACTACAGCTTTAGAATGTTACTATGAGTATTCACTAGTACTACGAATGCCTGTAGCTGAATCACGCGAAAACTATCTTTTCAGCAAAAGCTCGTAATCAGTTTCAGTTGTTAGCGAACCACGGCGGGGACAGCGTGTCTCTCCCACCGTCGCCGCGCAAACTTTCAGAACGTGCCTTTGCTCGTACAATAACTAAACTAGCATTTCAAATGTTTGTCACGTCTCTGAATAATGTGTTGAATGGTAATTAGTGCTTTTATTTTGTACCGGACTGAAAATTTCGTGGAAGCAGACGGTTAAGCACACGCTTTATTTTAGCACAGTGATTAAGTTTGCGAAAGTGGAGAAAATTGCAAAAAAATCGGTGTAAGATGAAATGACGCAAGGTGGGTTTGACTTTATTGAAGTTTCGAGTTTCGAAACAGATTGATTCGACTTAACTTTCTCGTAATCTCGAAAAAGGGAAGAGTTCATGGTTACAGGGTGAAAGTTCAAGATTATCAGTGATTCTGATTAATGATTCCTAAAGACAAAAAGTCAACTATTTATTTTATCAACATTAAATAACTTATTAATCTTATTATGCTGGTCTTATTGATAATTATAAGACATTGTTACCCGACTAATGAGGCAAGCAGGGTAATGTTTTCAAGCGTAGCTATGTGTTTTGTTGGACATGCGTACCTATTGGTAGGTATTGGTAACTATTAGGACACAAATTAATTTAAATGAAAATATTTTAATTTGATTTATTTTAAGTAGGAACACTGTTATACTTACATATAAATTGTAAACTGAAATAGATGTCATATGCGAGAGACCCTTGGAGGCCTTGGCCACTTTTTCTTTCGTAGTTATATGACATTTATTTTAGTTTATGTGTAATATGTGTAAGTTATGTTATTTTGTGTTGTACATAGGTACCTATATGTTTCTTTGGCACGCTCTGCGATCAGCGGGCTTGATTGGTATTTATTGATTTAAAATGTGTTCCTTCGTCAAATAAATATAGTGTTTAGCTACAGTCCTACAGTAAGCTGCAGAGGTGCCCCCCCCCCCCCCCCCGCAAACAAATTTCTATGCAGGGGGGTCACTTAACTCTGCAGCTTACTGTAGCTAAATACCTATGTTTATGAGTTAATGAGTAAACTGTTTTAATCTTTTGGGGTACCTATATATTTATAATTTAATAAAAGAAACAATCTTATCATATTTGGCTTTTTTATTAACGGATATAAATTGTTTCTTATAATCATAATAAGGTTAGTTTGGCAACTTGCCATTATTAATTTAAGTCTAGAGAAAATTAGAATTTTCACTTTTTGTTATGTAAGTACAGTCACCTGCAATAGTATGTTACACAACGAAGGACGCAAAAATATCTGACACGATCTTATTTGTAGTGCCATAAGAGCGTGTCATATATTTTTGCGGCCTTCGAAGAGTAACATATTATTGCAGGTGACTGTACCTACGTAATTCTCCGCCATTGCAGATTATTTTTTACATAGCCTGCCGCATACCTACAGCTTAATTTATCGAAATTAGGTCACTCTATTCTAAAACAGGCAGACGTAGAGTTAGTTTATTCATACTACCTAATTTAATCAGTGACACAAGTTTGCAGATTTGAGAAATATACGTACCTAGTCAAAATCTTTAGAACACGGTGGATTGAAGAATTGAAGAGGATACAGTATTTTATAACATTGAGTTAATTTTATATTGAAGAAATGATTAAATATATTACTACTATATAATATATGTAAGAAGTCTCATTTACAGGGGCATTCCACGAGACTGTCGCTTACATAACGCTTTTGCCTTGTATGGCAGCTACCTCAATAAAATACGTGAATCTCGAGAATATACTGCCAATTTGTTAGCCAAGTCATGAAATATTACCTGACCCAATATCGCTTACTCAGCATTTCCAGAAGTATTAGAAGAATTGCGTTATGTAAGTGACAGTCTCGTGGAATGCCCCTACATAGGGTCCTATATTTTATCATTATCATTAGGTACAATAAACAACATTGCGCATTATTGCGGAAACAAAAACCGCAGGCAAAAAATGAATTCGGTTTAATTACTCGTACATAAATTACCCTTATCAGAATTCTTATCAGAATCAACCACCAGAAAACTGAATATCTCCAAATGAAAAGGTACAAGAACACCAGAGTGAAAAGAGAAGACCTAGTAGTCGGAGCAACCACCTACAAAGGTGTGGATCTTTTTAGGTACCTTGGTTGCACAGTAACTGATACCAACCGAAGGGACGAAGCCCAAGTAACACAAAAGTAGCTGAATATCGTTTGAATAATAGAGCATTCCGTACTGTATGCTGAATAAGGTAGCTGTATAACGTCTGTATAAGCGCTTATACAGACGTTATACAGAAGGTTTGGGCGCAAAGTGGGCTAGCCCACGCCGCTTATTACTGAATAACAGTAATGTAATAGCTGTATAAGTGTGTGCCCACACATTGAATCGCTGAATAACACTTGTATAGAGGCTGTCAAAAGCTTCTATTCCGCTTTTAAACCAAAGTTATCCAGCTTTGTATAGAATGACTCAGTTAGTCACACGTTATGCAGCTTTTGGTTCAAAAGTGCATTGTTACAGAAAATATATTCAGCTATTTGTGTATGATTTGTCTTCCATTTTAATTTGTGAACTCGTGTCAAAGTGTAGTGTCTGAAGTGAATACAAAATAAGGAGGACATTACCCATATATTGATTTGATGTTTACATAACATCAATTTCATTGCGCATGCGACTTTACTGTTAATATATATATATACATTTTATTTAAAATTTTAAAGCGCCGCGTAAATAATGCACTGTTTAGAAAGTAAATATAGAAAATGTAGTACTCCACTTTTAAATTTGTAATTTTTTTTGCGGTGTTTAGATGTTTTAGTGATAGAAAATGTACTTTAACAAGTTATGCTACGATAAAACTAGTTTTATAAATGAATATAAATGGGTTTTTCAGTTCATTTTAAATTCCTATTTAATTTTAGAGGTTAGAATATGAGCAACCGTAATGGCGTCCGACTGTGCTGAATATAAGCTGCTGCCACAGCTATTATGTGCTAAATTTCTGAATAGGCATTCACATTATTCGCGTTACTAAGCTACATGTTAGATAATAATGGTTTTAGAACAACAAGTTTTGAATAACATCAGTATAATAGTAATTGTTTTCGCAATCTTAAATCATATTAGGGTTCTATACACAAATGGTAAAAACCACATAGATCCTCACTAGTTTGATGAGAAACATTATAGGTATGTAACACGGGCAATATTCAATCCTACTTCCTACTAATATTATAAACGCGATATAATATTTAAGTTATATGATAAATCTGGGGGCACGGCAGACTACACAGTTATTTTTTCCGTTATCAGTTCCGACAAATATGTAGTAGGTAAAGGTATACGCAAAGATGTACCAAGTGAGTACGAAGATGTGTATAGTATGAGTATGGTGTGGTTACGAGTATGGTATGAATATGAATATGGTATAGGTGCGAAGGTGCGGGTATATTAGTAGCGGGTATGACGGGTATGAGTACAAGTATAGTTTGGTATGGGCAGTATGGTTTAGGTATGAGTACGAGTATAGTGTGGGATGGGTATGAGTAGACCCACTTGAAACCTAAAAACAGTCTGTTCAAAATCGATTGATCGATTGTGGAGAATCGATTTCGCTATATTTTAATGGGGGTAATTATTTAATTTTTCTCTTACCCAGCCGAGTCTACAAGTGTTTAATGCAACAATATCAATAACTAGCATTTGCCACCTTGTTTGCCAACTAGCAACAACCTTAAATGGCCATTGGTAAACTTTATCTCGTTGCAGTAAGGTATGCAAATGGTCAGTTAACAGTGTTTACGATGGTAGCTAGCAATTGTTTTACGTCATTAAAACGACAATGCATCTTGTGTAAAATAACCAATCGAAGAGAATTGTTAAGAAAACTAAACCTCGATTTTTAAATAAGGGTTGGATTAAAGAATAAATACGCAAGATGCGTTCAAAATAAAATAAAAACACGCTCAAGCTCAAAGCAAACAGGCTCAAGTAGCACTGTTGACCGTGTATAAACTTATAAAGCTACGGAACCCTCTCCACCGCGCATTTGTTGATACTAAGCAGTAGTTTGAATAGCGCTGCTCATTGCGTTCATTTTGCAGCTTTTAGCAAGAAAAGATAGTATATGTGTACTAAAATCGCTATAACTTAAGTATAAGTGTTGTTTTAGTATTTATTATTCAGACGTTATGTCTATAAAAGCCATAACTAACCCATATATGCAGCTACTGAATAACAAATAATATGTGGATTTCATTACAGCTTCCAGTAATAGCGTCCACCTTTATTAAAAAACTAGCATTAAAACAGAAACTGCAACCGCTTTAATACAGTTGAAAGTCTTCACCGACGCTTCTTTTCAGCATTTAGTAGCCACTATCACATTTTTCTTAATATTGTCTACTTAATATCTCACGACACAAAATATATACAGCTAATTGATGCTAATGCTGCTATTATGCAGCTTTTAGTAACCACAAATGCTTTAAGCTGAATAATGTCTGACTAACTGTGTAAGAAATAAGTATTCTTCAGCTTTAATATGCAAAACCGATACTATGCAAAATTTATTCAGCATTTATTGGTATATAGGCCCCACTAGGCCCACATATTTTCTTATTCCGAATTTAGTAATTTCCACCGCTTATACACAAAATTTATACAATCTTAATTTGAATAAGATGATAATTTTACTATTATCCTGCTTGTGTGTTACTTGGGAGAGATAGATATCCGAATCCAAAACGCCCTAAGATGCTCGGCAGCGCTCCATCGAGTCTTAGTGTCCAAGCTGATCAGTAGACCGACCAAGATTCGAGTCTACAAGACTGTAATTAGACCAATTTTGATGTATGGGTGTGAAGCTTGGACGCTGACTCAGAAAGAAGAGAGCAAGCTCTTAGTGGCGGAGAGGAAAATCTGGCGGAAGATTCTGGGGCCTATCAGAGAGGAAGATGGGACTTGGAGGCGAAGGAAAAATAGGGAGCTAGAGGAGCTTGTTGCGATGGCCAATATAATTGGCGAGATCAAAGCCACACGACTCCGCTGGCTCGGTCACCTGGAGAGGATGGGGGAGGATCGTGTTGTGAGAAGAGCGTATGTGGGGCACCCGGGCGGAACACGTCCGTCGGGGCGTCCCAGATACCGCTGGAAAGACCTGTCCGCCCTCGGAATACCCAACTGGCGTGAAGTGGCGCAGAATAGGGCAGAGTGGCGCTCTCAGTGTCAGAGGCCAAGATCCTCTTTGGGTCACTGAGCCAGTGATGTATGTACGTATGTACATAAATTACCCTTAATACTTCACCTCACCCAGAACTCTAAAACTTGCATCCTTCAAGTAGCCTGCATGCTTTGACCACCACCAATGAACCTACTGCCAGACGCTTGTATTCAGTAATAATAATAAGGATAGATAAATAGATAGTGTCTATTGTTGCGCCTGTGAACGGGTTCCAGCAGGTGTTCTACATGACATTAAAGATCTCCAAGGGGCCTCTACCTGTTGGATCTATATCCCCACGCAAGCCTATCAAAAGACCGGGATTTATAGGCCCGTGAAATCCAAAGACATACAAATAATAAGGATAGTAGGTACCTACTCGTACATATCAAGCTAACTCGTCGCTGTCGTTATCATAAATCGTAATATATTACCATTTTCGGGGCTAGCTATCCATGTGGATTATATGGAAAGACACCAATACAACAGAATTTTCTGTATATCCACTGTGCGGTCTGTGCGTCTATTAGGTACTTGCCTAAGAAGATAGATAAGTATGTTTACTAATGTTTGACATCAAACTACAGGGTGAAATTTTAACCACCAGTGATACTTTTCGTAGTGACTTTATAGGTCATACTAGGTATGGGTACGGGGGCATGGAGAAGCGGTCATCCCCTTTCCTCTTAATAATTTACAATATAGCTGCAATATCATAGACGACTGAAATCATAATTGTTACCTTAGTTGGGTTAGTACTGAGTCGAGTCTTAAATATGAGGAGCAGTTCTCCTATTATTAAGTAAAAAGGCTCGAGTTTACACCAACACTAGAGTGGGCCAAGCCAAGAGCAGCACGCACCCCTTAGCCGCAAACATACGCCACTGTTCGATAAAATAATTGCCTTTTACCTACGCCGAACATGCCAGCATGCCATGTTAGATTCATGGCCTTTAAAATCACGCTAGTGCTAAGTCATTTTCAGTGTTAGAAACTAAACAGATTTTCTAAAGCTTTCTCGAAAAATTAAAATATAATTTACCAGAAGTACTACATATTATTGCATAAGCGCCACTTGCTAACCTAACCTAACCCAGGGTTAACCGGTTAAACCGTTAACCTAGTGTCAAATTGTGGGTGTGGGTTCCACATGGAGCTCGGGTAGCGGTTGAGGGGAACAACGCGGGACCCTCGCGCAGGCAGCTTTCGCGCAAAGGTTTTGCCATCGCGATACAGCGCGGGAATGCTGCCTGCTTGATGGGCACCTTGTCAAAAGGCCAAGTATTTTTATATTTTTGAGTTAGGTTTAGTTTAAATACCTAGTTTTATTTTATAAGTAGCCATAATTTTCTTTTATTCTGTTATTGTAACTTACTATGTAGGTATTTATCGTCTTTTCAACGCTTTAATAATTTTTCCACTAATAAAATTGTTTAGTAAGCCAACGCTGCCTAAAGTCAACGGGTTTAATTCTGTATTCCGCGCCACGCTTATATGCTAACTTTTGTAACTAACCCTTCTAATTTTACTTACTTAATGAAAACTGTAGATAAACGATATAAGTACACAAACACACAATTCCTATTATCCCAAATAATATTACAATTGTGAAAGCAACTCTGTCTGTTACCTCTTCAGTATTAAACCGCTGAACCGATTTAGATGACATTTGGTATGGAGATAGTCTTACAAATTTACGTTATAAAATGTGAGCGTAACTTCGATTGTATGGCGGCGGCTTGGTTCGTGTGACTCATAAACGTCAAGCAGAATTCCCACTCAGCATTCACTCAAAGCACATTTAACTAACTTGCAAATTGTCTAAATACAATCCCATCAAAAACATTACATGTAAAAAGGTGCAAGTCTCGCAACGCTTTTACTACAAAAAAGTTTTGAGATGTAATGTGAAACCAAGTCGGTTATTTTAATCAGTGCCAGGGGGTGTTAAAACCGTATCAATAAGATATCTTTAATTTGTAATACGTATAATGACTTGGCCATCGCACGGCTGCATAATGACAAAAGGATCATCGTCACCTATTAACACATTCGACACCGCGTACCCGACTCTCGGGCACTCGTAAACTTTACTCAGATGCCGGCATACCCGCTAGTCGGGCAAGAGCTATAAACCTACACGCGACGCCGAAGTGCCCGACAGGCGGGCAAGCATTGCATATTCACTACCTCAGGGCTGCCACTGCCACTAACAGAAAAAATTGTAAGTCTTCTGATTATTATGTGGTCGAAAAGTTGGTACAGTTGATTATTCTATTTTATTACTTCACTTTGTATTTTTATTTACTTTACCTAATGCGATTACAAAATAAAAATTCTTATTAGTTGGTTACGTGAAATTGCATACACGGGTATATGTATCAATAGGAGTTAGAATTAGGAGAAGAACAAAACGGGGAGCCTAAACAGATGAGACAGCAGATTTAATTTTATCCACGTACTTATACGAAAGTTACTTGGCACTAGGGTTGCCAACCGTACTATATTATATAGTATTGTAATATATTTTGGCTCTCTGTACTATATACTTTTGGAAAAATACTATATAATATATAGTACGCTAAAATACTATATTTCCGATTAAACGTATATTACACTCATGTTTAGTATTTTATCTAAAAGTACTATATTTTTTTGAAATGTACTATAGTTTGATGCCTTATTCTGGAAAATACTATATTCCACCAAAAAAAAGTTGGCAACCCTACTTGGCACAGCCCTGAGCGTCCGCCGCTTGCCCGACTAGCGGGTTCGCGGCGTGCGGCATTGAGTTGCACGTCGTTGCCCGACTAGCGAGTACTGTCGGTTTCTGGGGTATTGTTTGAAATTTTGCCTGGTTGCGAAAGTGTTAAAAATAATTCTAATTGAACATAACGCTAGCGCTAATTGCAGTTTGAGCATTACACATATTTACGAGTACGGTACGAGTAAAGCATTATATTTTTTTTTGAATCTGGATACAAAAAAAAATAATATTCTTTATGTGAAAAAATACACATAAAATATAATGCAAGGGATGGAGCTACCCTGTAAGCAAAAATTTGCCCGTGTTGCGTAACACCACGCTTCCCTATGTAACATATGTACTTAGGTATACAATTAAATCCACTGTAAATTCCAGCAAAGGAATGTTCATTACTAGCAAAAAGCAGAGCTTTGTAAGGGCTCGCGGAATTTTTCTACCTATATAGTTATTACTAAGGTAGTTTTTAATAAGAGATTCATCTTAAAAAAACCGGACAAGTGCGAGTCGGACTCGCCCGCCGAGGGTCCCGTACAAATTTAACGTATTTATTAATTTATTTACAAAAAAAATAGTTTTCAAATATTTTCCCAGTACTTGTCATATTACTTGCCAAATTTCATAGTTCTAGAAATTCTAGATCAACGGGAATTACCATACTTAAGGGGGCCCACAGATTACCAGTTCGCCGGACGATATCAACCTGTCAGTTGTTCGGAGCTGTCAAATTTTGCGTTTAACTGGCCGGCTGATATCGTCCGGCGAAGTCCGTCAGTGGGCCCCTTTATAGGTACATTTTGATTCCTTTGAGATTTTCGAAATATACATTTTTTGCGGCATAAACGGCCGTATCTTTTTTTCCGATCACTTAGAACTCTTAGGGCCACTTGTACCATTCCACTAACCTGGGGTTAACCGGTTAAACCTGGCGTTACCATAGTTACCAGTACAATTTGACATTAGGTTAACGGTTTAACCGCTTAATCCCGGGTTAGTGGAATGGTGCAAGTGGGCCTTAGAAGTTTAAATTTTTCACAGCTTTTAGGACCTAAGTTGTGCTTTTAATTTCAATTCGATACATCCACGCGTTCCCGAGATAAAAGGTCTTAGTAGACAGACGGACGGACAACAAAAGTGATCCTATAAGGGTTCCGTTTTTTTCCTTTTGAGGTACGGAACTCTAAAAATGATATGATATGATATAAGGGCTTCTATAAATAATTAATACCCCAAATCATTTTGTATTATATTATATCGAGAGTGTTTGTATTATATTATATCAATAGATACTTATATTAAATTCCTCATGCGAATATATTCTTATTTCCTACATTTCAATACTTGAGTGTTTAACATTACGTAGGTTTAATCTATTATAAGGGAACCATCTATATCTTGATGTATCCAAAACTTCTCATATTTTTATACCGTTTAGTACAGCTTTTATGTCTACCGTTCTCCAATTCTCCCTCAATTGCTCAAAAGTTAACTGGAAGAGATCCCTGAAAGGGATACGTTCGCCTTTGTACTATAAAACTTTGTGTGTTTTTTCATGTCTTATCTTATGTTTCTTTTTGTACAATAAAGTGTTTTACTACTACTACTACTACTACTACTACTACTACTACTACTACTACTACTACATCTCATTAAAATGTCAAAAGGGCCTCACGTGTTGGCTTAAACTCCGAGCAAGCCTTACAAATCTCCGGAACACCTATAGCTTCTTGACCGGTAGACATGAATATGGGCGTAGCGATGTGACAACCCCATCGCTTGCTGATGGACCAGTACAATCAGTCAACGCAGGGCAGCTTGTGGAGAGCTGTTGGGAAGAAACATTCCTACGGCTCCTGGGAAGTGGGAAGTTCTGCCACCCGATAGAAGGGTGGATAAAAAGGGCCCTCTGCCTCTGTCTTGCTTTAGCCGGTCGTCCAGAGTGGAAAGCGATATCGATTTCGACATTTGAAACGATAAGGCAGTATCGCGCTGCAATACTGCTGCCGACTGCGATATTAGTGCCGACTATATTACTGCAAATGTCAATAATACTGTCAGCGACATCAATTTTGACATTTGCAACAGTAAGGTAGTAATGTCGCGCTGCAATACTGCTGCCGATTGCAATATTACTGCAGACTACATTACTGTCGCAAATATCATAAACCCTGGCAGTGACATCGATTTTGTCTTTTGAAACAGTAAGGCAGTAATATCGCGCTACAATACTGCTGCCGACTGCGATATTACTGTCGACTGCATTACTACCGCAAATGTCAAAAACCCTGGCAGCGACATCGATTTTGGCATTTGAAACAGTAAGGCAGTACTATCGCCCTGCAATACTGCTGCCAACAGCGATATTACTGCCGACTGCATTACTACCGCAAATATCAAAAATCCTGGCTGCGCCTGTCATTTGCGCGCTGCAATACTGCTACCGACTGCAATATTACTGCAGACTACATTACTGTCGCAAATGTCATGAACCCTGGCAGTGACAACGATTTTGTCTTTTGAAACAGTAAGGCAGTAATATCGCGCTGCAATACTGCTGCCGACTGCGACATTACTGCCGACTGCATTACTACGGCAAATGTCAAAAACCCTGGCAGCGACATCGATTTTGGCATTTGAAACAGTAAGGCAGTACTATTGCCCTGCAATACTGCTGCCAACAGCGATATTACTGCTGACTGCATTACTACCGCAAATATCAAAAATCCTGGCAGCGATATCGATTTCGACATTTGCGCGCTACAATACTGCTGCTGATTGCAATATTACTGCCGACTACATTATTGCCTCGAATGTCAAAAACCCTGGCAGCGAAATCGATTTTGGCATTTGAAACAGTAAGACAGTAATATCGCGCTGCAATACTGCTGCCGACTGCGATATTACTGCCAACTGCATTACTGCCGCAATTTCGAAATCAATCACGTGTGATTTTAACCGCCATAGTAGTAAAAACGATTATCGATTCAATCAAAAAATATATAGTCACGTATTAAATTTCACCCATAATTAATTATGATTACCTACTAATAGGGTATTTGACTGTACTTAAGATAAATTATTTTACACCATGCAAGAAATAAAGCACCAGAAGATTAATAGAGAAACGTAGATAGCAGTTATTTTTAGTCACAATTTCTATTTTAAAACCCGATAACAACTATAAAGAGTAGGTAATTTGCTTGTGACGTCACATGCTAGTGTTTCATATAAATTCCATAGTAGCAAATCGTTTTAACAGTTCGAAAAAAGAAACTCATTTGACTAGTATAGTCAAATACCCAATTATATTGAGCCACAAAAACCCAGCGCATTTTAACGGAACAACCTTTAACCTTGTCACTACTAACGCCATCTGTTAGAAAAAGAAATAACTAACATTAGTCCAACAGATGGCGTTAGTAGTAATACACATTATTTACCCTTTTATTTATTTTTTATGTTTATATAATGATATTTTTATGCTTGATAACACATCTAGACATGAATATAAATTACTATGTTAAATCTCAAACCTAACAGTGCGATAGTTTTTCCGTAAAGTGTACCACAAGAATGCATAGATTGTCGAATAGTGATAGGGCTCGCTTCGCTCGCCCTAATAAAAAGACACAAGAAACTTAGCAATAAAGAGTTATTTGTATATTTATTGTTCCAGTATACAAACGCCACTGCACACTCGAAGTCAGTGCAAATAAACAATGCTACGGATAGTGAAGATCACGTGACGCCATGGGCAAAGGCATGAACGGCGTGACATGGGAGACGGAGTCGCTCATGGGCGTTCCGAAGCCCTCGGCGTGGAGCCGCCTCTGCCCTCGAGCGGCGCTCTCCCACGTGGGGCTGCTGGTGGCGCTCATGCTGTACACCGCCGGTGGGGGATTGGTAAGATCTGTATTTATTTACACGCTTGCCGAGACCTGCTTTGGTTACATTATTATTATACTTATGAGTTAGGAGCCTTTTAATTTTTTTTTTGTGATCCCAACTTTTACAAGGGGTCTTATAATGTCAATATGCAGAAAGGAAAATGAGGACTACGTTTGTAGGAGAATTGGAGAAGCGGTCGGTTCACTATTCTCTTAACTAACGTGGCTGTAAGTGTATGGGGTGGAGTATCTCGTAGTAGCTAGTAGCAGAGAGTGGTATGGTATGCCGACAATCATGAAATTAGGAATCGTTCGCACTTAAGCAAAGATTTCTTACAGATAAGTCACCATAGAAAATCTAGAAAACTTATTAAAAGTATTAAAACCTAATATGGTGAACAACATTTCAGATGATAAATGTACTATTTTACTGGGGGTAGGTATGAA
Source organism: Cydia splendana (assembly GCF_910591565.1). Lineage (NCBI taxonomy): Eukaryota > Metazoa > Arthropoda > Insecta > Lepidoptera > Tortricidae > Cydia > Cydia splendana. The sequence continues at coordinate 23,283,981 of NC_085962.1, read as the reverse complement.
GCTTAAATAGAAAAGCTGTAGTTTTTATTTTGTTCAATAATAATTATTTACTTAATCAGTCGCACTCAGTGAAGCGACCGTTGCTGTCTAGCATTAAGGAAACCGTTCCACCACCACTCAGCCAGGGCTATAACCGCGAAAACCGAAGTTCGCAAATTACGGACATCTTTTTCTTTTACTCCAAAGGCGTAATTAGAGTGACAGAGAAAGATGCTCGCTACTTCGGTGTTCGCGATAGGCCGTCTCAGCCGTCTGGTCATAATATCTATGAGACAACATCGATATCGTCTACATTGTAAAATTTGTAAATCTTTGTGCTTTGTATCTACATAGAAATACGAATTCCTCAAAGCTCCTTGTAGCCAAAAATAAATTTTAATTTTTGGCATCGATACTTTTAAAATTTTGTGTCAGTGCCCTGAACGGCGTGAGCGTGGAGAAAAGATTGACTCAAACACAAAATTAAATCGTAGATTCTCTACTAAATTTACACATGACACACGCTTTGGATTAAAAGTTCCCAAAGTATAATATTAAGTATTACTTATACAAATATAAGAACGTATATGGAACGTAAGAGATCGACGAAGCATTTCTCTGGAAATACAAACGTATAAGGATTTGTTTATCTTACTTAAAAAATACACATTTACATAGGTGCCTACCTATTATCTGCATTAATACAAAATACCTTCATTGCATGTTACGTAAGTGTGAAATCCCTAAATTGAAAGAAATATTTGGGGACAATTATACACATACCAACTAGTGATGTACCGACTATTGATTTGGCCGACTAGCCGACTAGCCGACTAATCGGCGCTCGAATGGCCGATTAGTCGGCCGACTAGTCGGCTAGTCGGCCAGATCATTAGTTTCGTATAAGTTCAGGTGAAAAACAATAGTTTTGCTTCTTTGGTTGCGCTGTCCATCATATTAGCTTGGCTAAAAGGTGTTCTCTACAGGTTCAAAGACCTATCACAAGAATCCTCGTTCAATTTCTGTCTTTCTTTTATTTTGCGATCCTGAGCAGACCGTCAGTACAGCTTGTAGGAGGTATTTCCAAGGCTCTATTTCGCCAATTAAGAACCTATCCCCTGTGGTCAGCGTATTTACGAGCAACGTGCCCTATCTAAGTCTCTAAATTTTGCAGTAACATTACCTAATATTTCCCCATGGCTCCACCATTAATAAAAACAAAAACTGAGTAATAATAAAATTATTTAACTATCGAACTTGCATATGAAATTATACGAGAATCAGTTGAGATCGACCTGTAGAGGAAAACACCAGCCCACCAACATAACATAAGATAACGATCAAACGGTCAATTATATATGAACAAAAGTTCTGTTATGCACCCTGAATAGGTAATTTAGTAAAATAGACATAAAACATATGGTACATATTGACTGTTTATTTTTTTTTTCTGTTTTTTTTTCACTAATAAAGTGCCGACTAATCGGCCATTTTTGCCGACTAGTCGCCGACTAATCGCCGACTACAAATGTGGCCGGATAGTCGGCTTTCCCGACTAGTCGGCGACTAGTCGGTACATCCCTAATACCAACCTATCTCCAAACGAAGCAAAATTTGAATTATATAAGTAGAGTTAGACTAAGAAATGTCTCCAGCGATTTTGATAGCCCACGCAGTGACAGTGTTATTTTAAACGACAAACTTCTATGAAATAATCAAATATCAAATATTTATTCAGCAAATAGAACACAAGGGCACTTTTACACGTCAACATTGAATTTACATACAAGCAAAAATAATAACAAGACATACACAATTTTATAAAATACAACTAACAATTCAAACTAACGTATTACAATTACTTAGAGATGTATATGGTCTCTTAATGTCGAATTACATAAAAAATACAGATACAAAACACAAAAAAAAATCTATAATATTTAGAGGTAATGTCTCTAGGTGTCAGAACTATAAGATTATATAGTTTATCAAATTATCCTTAGAGATGTATAGGGTCTCCAAAAGTCAATATCCTGTATAATTAACACATTCATTAAGAGAAAAGAAACATACGATAGCAGAATGAGGCGTCTCACTGTAATAAATTAATAAAAATAAAGTTACTAAGTATAATAGCTCGTGTAAGCTTAAACAGACCAGTCTCAACTAACAGCACCCGTTCACGAGTATGACGCGTATCATATCTAAGCCATCGCCTCCCTCAACCTTCATTCGGGAAAGTGGCGACCCGATCAACGACGCCACCGTAAGCAAAGACTTTTAAGCGAGCATGACATGTTCAAGCTACCGGCCTATATTAATATTAAAATAGTAATAACAAGTAGCTGTAAGACACAGCATTTTGTGCTCGTATGTTACATAAAAAGACAGTATAGCAGCTCATCACATAATTACTAGCCTAAATTGACTTAGATATGTAAAGGTCTCTAAGTGTCAAAAACATTAAAAATATAGGTATGTACAATCAAAAATAACATAAATAAATACTTAGAGATGTATAAGGTCTCCAAGTGTCCAAAAATAAAATAAAATTAAACAATATAATCAAGCGAGAACATGATTGTCTCATGTGTCAATTCTACTGGAAACTAGCATATTTAATTCACAACGTAAAATAAGATATATTTATTTAACTCTTATTATACTAATGAAATCAAGCTACCGGCTTAAAGGCATCTATCATTTATAAAATCTTTTATACTGTAGTACGCCTTACTTAACAAGGAGCGCTTAATGTGCGACTTAAATTTATGAAGTGGTAAATTCACTATATCGGTGGGGACTTTGTGATAAAAACGTGTACAGTTCCCGACGAAAGACGTGCTAACACTACTAACCTTACGGAGACGGTGGGCGGGCACAGCAAGTTTATGTTTGTTTCTAGTGTTATAGTTATGGATATCACTGTTAACCTTGAATTCGTGGATGTTTTTCCGAACATATATTGAGATGCAACGGTAAGATAAGAATGTTAACTTCTTTGAATTTCTCTCTTAGGGATTCTCGAGCGCCCAGTCCATAGAAGGAACGTACAGCTCAGTACAAAAATCGGTATCGGTATCGTATCGATATCGGCAAAATCATGTATCGTTACATCCCTACTGTATATGTTTGGTATCTGTTGCAATAAATTCATTGTCATCATAAAATACTTTATCTATTAGCCAGTTCTTGAGCCTCCGTTTGAACATAATTCCGTCTAGCGCTTTCATGTCTAGAGAGAGATGGTTGAAAATACGGATAGCCATAACAAAAGTGCTCTTTTTGTACATAGAGTTGTTAACCCTTGAATATGAAAGGTAAAGATCATATTTGTACTGGTCTCGTATATTGCTTTTTAATGATGACTTATTTACAAAATATGCAGCTAGACTTTTTATGAATAACCATATCTCTAGGATGTAAATACATGTCAAAGTTAAAAGACGTTTTTCTCTAAACACGTTACGAAGCGATTCCTCAGTGCGCATACGATATACAGTTTTTAAGCATTTTTTTTTGTAGTTTAAATGTTTTTTGTACATCGACAGTATTACCCCAATAGATAACTCCATATGTAAGTAGTGGATACACACTTCCGTAACAAGCATTTACTACTACAGTTTCCGAACATGTTTGTGAAAGTATTGATAAGGCATAACAACTACTTGAAATCTTGCTGTTTAAGTACACAATATGAGTCTTCCAATTTAACTGAGAGTCTATTTTAACACCTAGAAAGCTAGCATTTGTAATTTCCTCAATAGGAGTCACTGCATCAGATATATCTAAAGGAATTGGTGGAGTTTTATAATGCCTAAATTGAATCAGCTTCGTTTTAGTTAGATTCACTTTAAGATTTAGAGTCTCAAGCCAATCTAGAATTGTTCTAAGGCTGCGCTTAATATTATCGTTCATATCTGTGTCCCTGTTCTCACTTTAAAACAATATAGTCGCGTCATCTGCAAACATCACACAAGGTTCTTCAATTTGATTTGGAAGTATAAATAATAAACAGCTGGAAAATAACAGTACTTAAACTATTTCGCTATGAAACATTTCCAAAGTAACATCAGACCTGACTGTTATACAATCGAGGAAACAATAAAAAAAATGAGTTTGAATCAGTTTTAAACTGTTGTGATATATACTAACATTGAATAATTTTACGGGTTAAATTCAACAACAACAACAAAACATAACAAAACAATGAGTCTAATCCGTAAAATTAATCATTTAATCAATGAGTTTGTGTTTGAAAAATATTTATGTTTAAATATATTTGAAAAATATGCGCTTGGGAGACGATCAATCTTATCAACAATGTACCAGAACCTATGTATGGTTACGAAATATAACTACATACATAGTACAATGACATGAGAATAATGTAGCGCCCTCTAGACAATCATGTTAGACCAAGAGAAGTCTGCAGCGATTTTGATAGCCCAAGCAGTGCAAGTGTTATTTGTACGTCATTATTTCATAGAAGTTTGTCGTTTAAAATAACACTGTCACTGCGTGGGCTATCAAAATCGCTGCAGACTCTTCTTAGTCTAACTCTACTTATACTTAAAGTATAATTAAAGTTTTGCTTCGTTTGGAGATAGGTTGGTATGTGTATAATTGTCCCCAAATATTTCTTTCAATTCAGGGAATTCACACTTACGTAACATGCGATGAAGGTATCTTGAATGAATGCAGATAATAGGTAGGCACCTATGTAAATATGTAATTTTTAAATAAGATAAATAAATCCTTATACGTTTGTAATTCCAGAGAAATGCTTCGTCGATCTCTTACGTTCCATATACGTTCTTATATTTGTATAAGTAATACTTAATATTATACTTTGGGAACTTTTAATCCAAAGCGTGTGTCATGTGTAAATTTAGTAGAGAATCTACGATTTAATTTTGTGTCTGAGTCAATCTCTTCTCCACGCTCACGCCGTTCAGGGCGCTGACACAAAATTTTAAAAGTATCGATGCCAAAAATTAAAATTTATTTTTAGCTACAAGGAGCTTTGAGGAATTCATATTTCTATGGAAATAGAAAGCACAATTTTTACAATGTAGACGATATCGATGTTGTCTCATATATATTATGACGATGGCCTATCGCGAACACCGAAGTTGCGAGCATCTTTCTCTGTCACTCTTAAAATATTTGTAGTATGAGATAAAACTTTATGTGATTTGTTCGTTGCAAGACAACGTTGTAATAAAATGGTAAGTATTGTCATGTCGTTGCTTATCATGAATAGTGACACAAAACAAAATGAATTGCCATTCGATTTTAAATCTTACCAGTAAAAGATAGAATATTAAATGCAATAGCATTTCATTTTGAGTTGTGCCACTGTTCATGATAAGCGTCGATGTATTGTTTTCTAATAAGAATTCTTTGCCTTTAATTTGGCTTGTTATTATTAACATAAAAAAAAAGTTTAAACGCAATAAGGATTCGGTTTTGGCTGCCAAGTAGTCTCATGTAGGAAATACGTAACGATAATAACTAGAGTCAGTCCATGAAAAGTCTGCAGCGGATTTGATAGCCCACGCAGTGCACGTGTTATTTTAAACGTCAAACTTCTATGAAATTATGTCGTATAAATGACACTTGCACTGCGTGGGCTATCCAGGGACCGGAACCGGTTACCTTAACCGGGGTTTTTCATAGGGTTATTTTAGAAGTGGTTATAAAAACCCCTACCATAACGGTAACCGTCTGATAAGGTAACACTTTGATTCGGTAACCGTATCAGATCGAGTTAACCTCGGTTACCGGTAACCGAAATAAAAACCCAGTCGATTCAGTTACCTCATAACTCATAATAAGGTTTTGAACCAGTTCAAACGATTGTAATCTTTACGCACACTTAAATTGAACTTATTATTGAATAACCTTGGTTGGCATGGGCGGTCTATTAAGTCTCCAGCACAAACACGTTTTTTTGTCGGTAACTTCGCTTATTGTCAATTCAAACAATATTGTACTTTGAGTCCTTAAGCTAAAATTGAAAACATTATTGAGCGATTACAGTATTATTTTGGAGCGACAGCCGCAGCGCGGCCATTCCTTTGTTTATCTTTATACCTGTGTGTGTTCTTATTGTTTTTGTTCATTTCGGAGCAATTCTAGTTTGGAATTTTTAGAAAAGGGCTTGCTGCAAGTATACACCATCCTATCCTAGCAATATCTGCTATTATTTAGTTATATTTTTAATGCTACTTAGATATTATTTTTCTATTTTCGGGTTCAAACTTGGTATGTACCTACAGATTAAAGACTGATTTAAGGAAAAATTTTAACCTAACTAGTAATTTTACTGGTAGGTATAGTATATCTTTAGATAGAGTGATTAAAAAAAACACTTTGTGATAAAGATACATGCGTTAGCGGATTGTGGTAGTGTGGTAGATATTTAACCATTGTTGACAAATGACATAATAGTTATTATGAGCTTATTTTATAATGAGCAATTACTTTTAAACGTTTTCAGATGCGGTGAGTTGTGTCAGCTAAAAGTCGTAATTTACCTTGTTTTGCTTAATGCAGCGATAAGAAAAATATATATATATATATATATTATCTATAGCAGTGATAACCTTATTTTAATACTTCAAATCTTTCATTAATACCAGAATTCATTATATTTATTAAGTATCTGTAACATTGGTAGGTGAAATAATTTTGATTAAATTAAATAGATACATACTTAGTAAGCAGTGTTGGGCATTCAAGAATAAAATCATTATTTGAATAAGAATTCCTAAGAATAAAATCATGTTGATTTTATACCCATCAAAAGTATTCCAATAAAAAAATTAATAAGAATAATCTCATTCTTAATCAAGTAAATGTAATCATGATTTTTTATTCTTAATAATATTCCTGGATTAAAACGTAGTCTGGGTGCCGTATAGATAGAAGTAAATAATAATAGTTTCTTGTCTAATTTATACCTAATTTTATTCAATAAAATCTTAAGAATTTAATTTACTGCCGCATAGTCTTTGTATTGGTCGATACCCGTATTGCTTTTAATGTGATAACTAAATCATCAGGTACAATTCAGCTGATTTGATCGGATGGTGGATAGCGAAACACTTCAATGGCTCACTGTGCCTAATTTAATGTAAAAAATAAAATACCGGCCAAGTGCGAGTGGGACTCGCGCAGGAAGGTTCTGTACCATTACGCAAAAAACAGCAAAGAAATCACGTTTGTTGTATGGGAGCCCAACTTATATATTTATAATATTCTGTTTTTAGTATTTGTTGTAATAGCGGCAACAGCAATACATAATCTGTGAAAATGTCAACTGCCTAGCTATCACGGTTCATGAGATACAGCCTAGTGACAGGCAGACGGACAGCCGAGTCTTAGTAATAGGATCCCGTTTTTACCCTTCGGGTACGGAACCCTAAAAAAGATGTGTTTAAAGGTATGATAAGGAATAGCTCGATATGGTGTATTCCTATTTCTCTCCGCCGGGCACAGATGGGAATAGGCACTTCATTTAAATCATTCCCATATATATGTCCCCACCTCATGTATCGCGGCGGTCACGGTGGGAAAGTATTCATGATTTTTTCTGTTTTCGAATTATGTTTCAGTGTCCGAGTTACTACCGAGACTCATTGTGTTTTTAAAAGTTCAGCTGATATTTAAAATTTGCATTCATTATTAGACGGAAATGAATAGATATTAATATCGTTTGACACACCGCCTACCACACGTGTTTAGCAAATGCTGACAAAAAATTCACCACGCCACGACTTAATCTTATTGTTATTGCCAATGAGTAATAAATGACGGTCTCAAGTGGAAACACGCCAAATAATACAATACAATTCATGCTGCGATCTGCGACTTTCTGCAAATCTAGTGATAAGCGTAGGACTATTTTCTTACCTGCTGTAATTTGCCTCATTCACTTTCCGTAGGTGTGAAAGAGATAGCATACGCAAGACCTCAAGGCTGATAAGAATAATAAACAAAATACATACTTAATTGGCAAAGGAATATACATTGAACCATCATAATTATAATTTCGCAGTTTACTTTATATGTAGTTTCATTATCAAATTATCATCGCCACAAAATAAACAATTTAAACAAAATAAACAAAATAAACAAAATAAACAAAATAAACAAAATAAACAAAATAAACAAAATAAACAAAATAAACAAAATAAACAAAATAAACAAAATAAACAAAATAAACAAAATAAACAAAATAAACAAAATAAACAAAATAAACAAAATAAACAAAATAAACAAAATAAACAAAATAAACAAAATAAACAAAATAAACAAAATAAACAAAATAAACAAAATAAACAAAATAAACAAAATAAACAAAATAAACAAAATAAACAAAATAAACAAAATAAACAAAATAAACAAAATAAACAAAATAAACAAAATAAACAAAATAAACAAAATAAACAAAATAAACAAAATAAACAAAATAAACAAAATAAACAAAATAAACAAAATAAACAAAATAAACAAAATAAAAAAATAAACAAAATAAAAAAATAAACAAAATAAAAAAATAAACAAAATAAACAAAATAAACAAAATAAACAAAATAAACAAAACCAACCAAATAAACAAAATAAACAAAATAAACAAAATAAACAAAATAAACAAAATAAACAAATAATATAAATAAACAAATAATATAAATAACATTAATAAAATGAATATTATTAATAAAATAAACTACATTAATAAAATGAATATTATTGATAAAATATTAATAAAATAATAATCATTAATAAAATAAATATCATTAATAAAATAAATGAATTATAGTAAATAAATAAACAAAAAAGTTAAAACAAAATTAAGAAAATTAACAAAGTTAACAATTAATAAATTCACTATTTTTTTTAGTATTTTACTGACGGCACATCGCTAAATACGGATGTAGCAAACCTATAAGCAACCGATAATAAAGGTTACCATAACTGAATAAAAACCTGTTAATAACCCCTAACAAAAACCCTATCGCGATTGGGTTTTGAGATTAACTCGGTTAAAGGTTAAGGTTACCGTTTCAATAAGCTTACCATTACAATCAGGTAACAGTATGATAGGGTTACCGAATGATACGGTAACCGAATCGATTGGGTTACCGAATGGATAGGATTAAGCGTAAAGAGGGGTTTTCCGGTCCTTGGGGCTATCAAATCCGCTGCAGACTATTCTTGGTCCGACTCTAAACAATACTAGACCCTTTTCTTCCATGTGTCAGATAAGTGTACCTACGCAATACATTGCTGCTCGATAAATTTTCAAAAATTCATTACGCTTTAGTGGTTAAGACTAACTTAAAATTACCTTGCAATATCGGGTTATAGGTATCGTCTTGGCTCGTCCCATTCGTTTTTCGTCAAGTTCTTAAATTAGTCCTATTCAGCTTTCGTCACTCTTTCTACATTCGTCACAATCGTCGGTGGCTTTCAATGTAGAATGAGTGACGAAAGCAGAATAGGACTAATTTAAGAACTTGACGAAAAACGAATGGGACGACCCAAGACGATACCAGGTTATAGTACTAAAACCTACGTTTGGTTATATACGGTTTGAGGTAATATTAAAAATACACGCTGTATATTACTGGTAAGACTTTACTACGCGTCGATGTACCATCATCCGCGATTGTTTCGCCATTTAGGGTCCTAGCTAAATTGGTTGTTCAATACTTACGCTATAGAATTTCCAATTTAGCAAGAACCCTAAATGGTATAATAATCCCGTATGGTGACTGTACATATACATACTTTTAGATAAATGCCTACTTTGATACGGTACTCTAAAAAATATAGAAATTTATTTTGCCGAATGTAATTTGGCAACGAATTATTCTCATAACTCAACACAATAATTCGTATTATTATCCAACCGGTTAAGTTAGCCATTGTATGTTTGGACAACAACTTAAAAACACAATTTTTGAAACGCATTGCTAGCAGATAGCAGAATGACTTCATAATTTAATATCGTTTCGATGCAAAAAAGCCGATTCTCGTTTGGTCGCAGTAAAAAAAAAAAAGGAAATCGTTTGGTCGCAGATCACTTTACACGCTCCTCCTCGCTTCGCTCGTCGTCGCACCTATCTTAACTCAGCCAAGTGACAGAACCTGAAGACATGATACTATCGTACTAATAAATATTTAGCCAATTGAATGATTTGGCGAAAGAAAAGAAAACTTGGTTGGCAAGTGAACTTCGGACAATAAAACTTCGGCGAAAAGGCAAAACACCTTTATACATAAATAAATCGGGTACTTATACTTATTCCATAACTCAGGTACAAAATATTCGTGATGAACACACAAATAAATGCCCTTACCGGAATTCGAACCCGGTAACACGTGCTTCCTAGGCAGGGTCACTTCACTACTGACTAGGCTAGGACTGCTCAGCTGGGAGGACGTAAATACATTTCAAGTCTCTAAAAATTAAAATAAGGGTTGAGAAAACAAATTTATTTCTTGTAATAGGCATGTGTGTTAAATCTGTTAAATAAAATAACTGCTTACTATATACATTTTAAACATTTAAAACGTATTACTCAATCAAGGAAAATAAAACTAAATTCGTTTCTTAAAAACTAAACTAAATAATATTTTATAATAAGAATAAGTCATTCAAATTCAATATTTTAACGTAATAAAACGACGCTTAAAAGTCCTTGAATTCATTTTCATACAAGCATACAGGGCTTTCTTTAAGCTTCACGTCATCATATGTATCAAAATTGGTGGAGTCCGAAGCCGATCGGATTTTAGGTTTAAACGGAGCATGCGTTCGACAGTTCACAAGACTATCCCAGTCGATTTCTTGAAACCATTTGTGATTTTTAAGGTCGTATACTCCGTCCTTCAGATTCCCATAACGCTTAGTGCAATCCACTTGGAGAACATGAGCTAATAAATCTTTTAAGCTGGGAGAAAAGTGATCAGGACATCTATATTTTCCGATGACGATTTTCTCATAGATCCTCATGGGGTCAGACGAAAAGAAAGGAGGATGTCCCGCACTCATTTCATATAACAAAATCCCGAACGACCACCAGTCCACGGCTTTGCCGTAGCCCTTGCTCAGTATAATTTCTGGAGCTAAGTACTCCGGAGTGCCGCAAAGCGTCCAGGTCCTGTCTTGTAAGAACTTACAAAATCCGAAATCAACTATTTTAATGTAACCAGCTTTATCAATCAATATATTCTCCGGCTTCAAATCACGATACACTAAATCACAAGCATGCAGGTACTCTAAAGCTAAAACTACTTGAGCACCATAAAACTTTGCAGCATTTTCGTCAAATTTACCCATCTTGCGCAAGTGAGAAAACATTTCTCCCCCGGCTATATAAGGGAGCACAAAATACAGGTACACGTTATCCTTAAAGAAATATTTCATATAGATTACAAAGGGAAAATTTAAACCGCATAATATTTTTTTCTCATAGTAACTATGGTCAACTTGTTTTTGTTTTATAACTTTATCTTTTTCTAGCATTTTCATTGCGTAATATTTTCCTGTTACAACATGTTTTACAAGAAAGACTATGCCAAAAGCACCAGTACCTAGAATTCTACCTTTTTCGAAATCGGCCGGTGAGCCGTTACTCGGTGTGTTTTCCTTCCAATACTCAATGAATTCCTGCCGCAGCTGGCGGAGATAGCGCGAGTACTGCTGCTGCCTGGCCATGTTGTAGCCCGATGATCGTTCATCTTGCTCTGCTGACATTATGGTTCAATTCGTTGAATATAATAATGACTTATACGCTTATCGTTATATTTGTACCTATCGTGATAGAAGTAATACAGCACGATACAAATCTTACTTAGCCTGTGAATGGAATTAGAAATTATGACGTATAGAAATGAAACTGTGCCTGACAGCGAATCGTACAAAATTCTAGTTCTTTTGTTTTTATTTAAAGATTTTTATGAACGCCTTTATTTCTAATATAAGTTACTTATGTAAAATAAAATAAGACACCTACAATATAAAATTGCTAAAGATTATTAATCTTTTATACAAAAACTTAATAATAGCTGTAAATAAAACAAAGATAACGTACCTGATATTTTCAATAGCAAAAACTAAACGCAAAGATTGTCATAACAATGTCATTGTAATGACAAAATATGATTTTCCTGGTTAGGTTTTCAAATGGATTATTTAATTTTACAGTCAGGGCATGGCAAAATCATACAATTTGCAGCAGCATCAAGATCATAGTCGATATCTGGATATCTTGAAAGAGGATTTTGAAAAAAAATTTGAACAGCGCCCCGATTTTAAAAAGTCGCGTGTGGATTTTGACATAATTAAAGCGATTGGTAACGGGGCTTACGGAGAAGTTTATTTAGTAAGAGATACAAGTTCATTTGCATATCACGCCATGAAAGTTGTTGAGAAAAAAGTCGTGGTAGAGAGAAAGCATGTCAAACATTTATTGATCGAAAAGAAAATTCTTGAAAGTATAAAATTTCCTTTCTTGATTAATTTAGATTGCTCGTTCAAGGACAATATATATCTATATTTTATATTGCCCTTTATAGCAGGGGGTGAGCTGTTCTTTTACTTGCAGAAATATGGTAACTTCTGTGACGAGTTATCTAGATTTTACGCGGCTCAAGTTGTACTGGCCTTGGAATATTTACACCATTGTCATGTCGTTCACAGAGATATAAAGCCGGAGAACATACTAATCACAGAAAATGGCTTCGTGAAGCTCGTTGACTATGGTTTTTGTAAAGTGATACAAAAGAAAACGTGGACACTGTGCGGCACTCCAGAGTACTTGGCTCCGGAAGTGATACTGTCAAAAGGCTACTCGTACCCAGTCGATTGGTGGGCTTTGGGTGTCTTAATATTCGAGATGAGTGCTGGATTCCCTCCATTTTTTGATTCTAATCCAAGTAAACTATACGATAAGATACTCAATAATCAGTACAAATGCCCTGATGCATTTGATGGAGACTGTAAGAACTTGATAAAAAGTTTGCTTCAATTAGAACCCTCGAAACGATTAGGAGGTTTGAAATCAGGAGTATTTGATATAAAAAGTCACCGTTGGTTTCGCAATACTGAATGGAATAGGCTACTGCACCAGGAGTTAGAACCGCCCTTCAAGCCGGTCACTTCCTCGCCTGGCGACACCAGCAATTTTGCTGACGTCCCAGAACATAAATTACTGACGGGAAATGATTGTTTATATGAAAAAGAATTTATGGACTTTTAAATTTTATAATATTCTATGTTAAATGCTTTCTAATGTAAAATATGTATCAATATTTTTAATATAAATATACCCCAACAATAGCCTCTTATCAATTTTATTATCAATCAATAATTGTTCCTATTAATTATTATTATTCCTGGTACCAATACTTATTTCGAGTAAATTCCGCTATAGACGATTCTTAACGACGACTTAACAAGATTTCAAGTTGAGTCGAAGGATAAGTTGAGTCCTTTTATTATTATATTTTGAACTTGACTGTATCTATATAGAATGACAAGAAATTGTAGAAATTAAAAAGTGTCAACGTCGTAGTGTCGTCCGGTTGTCTTTGATTTGAATTTATGGTCTAAGAGCTAGCACGGCTATAGGTATGCAATTTATAGAGCAACAAAATCCCTCTAGTTAGTATGCCATACTATCATTATTAATTAATCCGGGCGCCTGGCAGCTGTTTAGCGGTGGGTGTGGGGTGGTTGTAAAATCAATTGAAGGTGTGCAATTTATAGAGTATCTGTGATCTTCCTGCAGGCGCACAAGTGATTGTGTATTTTTAATCACCTGGCACTACTTTTCCCCCAAATAAAACGCCTGGCATTGTTATATTTGAATTAAATACATAATTAGCTATTATATCACACCAAACTCAGAGCTCTATAAATTGCACACCTTCAATTGGTTTTACAACCCCTTCGTTGTCCATCCACTCCCGCACCCACCTCTGAACAGCTGCCAGGCGCCCGAATTAATTAATAATGATAGTATGGCACACTAACTAGAGGGATTTCGTTGCTCTATAAATTGCATACCTATTTCCGTGGCTAGCTCTCCGGCTATTATTGTCGGTCTATAAATATAATATTTTTACCTATTCAAATACTTTTATTCTACGATTGGGATATATTATGTAGGCGAGTGAAAACGTGACGAAGAACGCAATGGTGTCAAAGGTCATAAAAACTACCTACTGAAATCTGAAATAAGTAATGTGTACTAGCTTGGAATTGTGTATGAACGTAGTGATTCTATTTTCTTTGTTGTGTATGTACTTACTTTGAACTTGGTTACATTAATTTCCACACCGCACACACACACCACATTTCCTGAATGTTTATTTTTTTAAGCCCGGAAATATACAGGAAACTTTACTTTACTTAAACTTATTTGCGCGAATGTAGTTTAAATAATTTTAAAACGTATTTCTTATCAATATTTATATCAGCATATTTTTTATCAATATTTATATTCTCTTTTGTTTCTTATGCAGTGCTTACGCGCATATTCCAATGCAGCAAAAATGCTAAGTGCAATCTAATAATATTCTTAGAGTTAAACCAAGTCTGCAACGATTTTGATAGCACACGCAGTGCAAGTGTTATTTATACGCCATAATTTCATAGAAGTTTGACATTTAAAATAACACTTGCACTGCGTGTCAGTGCGTGTGCTAACAAAATCGTTGCAGACTTTTCTTGGTTTAACTCTATCTGATTATCACTCATTATGTATTGCGCAGTTGCTATTTATAATATTTTTGGTCAAAGAGAATAATTATAAATCATTATTCAATCCCTATAAATGTCAAATTGACAAACGTTATTGTTCACATGATAATGTATTATCATAAAATTCATAAATGATTACCTATTAGTTTATTTTTATCATATATTTATGTATTTTATAGTTACCTTTACCAAAACATGTCGATTACTCAGAGTTCAGGAACTGGACGTCGTAGGAGCATGAATGTTTATTCGCATTCGCAGCAACACAACCACGCACGATACTTGGAAGCATTAAAACACGAGTTCAAGAAAATTTACGCAAATCCCCCCATTTATAAAAAAAGTATTGATGATTTTGATTTTATACAAAATTTAGGAACTGGCTCATTTGGAACCGTGGTCCTGGTGAGGGACAAAACGACGTTTCTTTATCATGCCATGAAGTCAATCGAGAAGGAAGTTGCAGTGAACACGAAAGCCCTAAAGCAGTTGGTTCAAGAAATGAAAATATTACAAAGCTGCAATTTCTTATTCGTATTAAACTTGGACTTTTGTTGCAAGGATAATGTTTATGTTTATTTATTAGTGCCTTACGCAGAAGGTGGCGAATTATTCTCATTACTAAAGAAATTAGGGGTGTTATCAGAGCCTCTAGCTCAATTTTATAGTGCGCAAATAGTATTGGCTTTGGAATACCTGCACCACTGCGACGTAATACACAGAGATGTTAAACCAGAGAATATCCTTATCACAAAGAAAGGATATCTCAAGTTGGGAGACTTCGGTTTTTGTAAAATATTAAAGAACAGAGCTTGGACTTTATGTGGAACACCAGAGTATTTAGCACCAGAAATTATAAAATCTAAAGGATATTCATACTCTGTTGATTGGTGGGCATTAGGGGTGCTTGTATTCGAGTTGAACGTTGGGTACCCTCCATTTTACAGTACAGACACGATGAAACTTTATGAGAAAATACTGTCAGGATCATTCAAGACTCCAGCAACAATGACTCCTCAGTGCAAATTGCTGGTAAAGCAGTTACTAGAAGTAGAACCTAGTAAACGAATTGGGTTTCTAAAAGCGGGAGTATATGACATAAAGAGTCACGAGTGGTTCCAGGGGCTGGAATGGAACATGTTGCTGAACCAGACACTGAAGCCGCCATTTATTCCGATACTTAACGATATTATCGTCGAGAGCGACAACGTAATGGGCAGAAAGCTAAAGCATTCTCCTGTAAATTTGTTCGAAGAAGAATTTGAAGATTTCTAGAATGTTTATGCTTGACTATAGCGTCAAAAAACAGTTTCTTCGGCCGCCTTTATTGCATACTAATATCACTCATGTTTTTATAATGCAATTGGTTGGAAAATAATATATGATGTTCAAATGGAATAAATACCTGTGTAAAATAACGGCATACTCTAGGGATAAGATTTTAGCAACTACTAACTCTATTTTATACTAAGTAATTAAATGATACCTACAGCTGATAGTAATTATTGTTTTCAAATATTTGATGATTTTGGCAATTCCAATTAAGTAAGTAATAAAATGATTTATTTTATATCAAAACCATTTAACTCAATGGTAAATCTTTGTACATACTTTGTACAAGATAGATATAATAATAATATACTCGCATATTTGACACTTACAACTGCTTACAAGTACTTATTCATTTTGCATCTAGATTAATGTCATGTCATGATGAAAATTGGTCAAAAACGTTGCAAAAAATAATGTATACACATTAAAATAGTTAATATTTGGACATATTTTGTTAATGATTTAATCTAACTGAATCTAACAGCTTTTAATGAGTAGAAGATTTGAACATAGAAAGCCTTAAAATGGCTTTAAGTTCCATTTATTGTACGAGTATGTATGATGTCCACAGGTAGGATGTTAATACTCATAAGTACGAAAAAACCATTACTCAATATAAGTAACTGGACAATTCGTAGTTTTTAAAGTGGTTTGGCAAATACGAAATAACACTATTAGGATAGGTATCTCTATTGTGACTTAAAGAAAAAAAACTAAAATACTCACCAAAAATCTAGTTTATTTCTCAAATAGACCTATCGAGCAACTGTAGACACTTAACTTTTTGAGACCCCTCGTAGTCTAATATTTATTCTGAACTTTTATGGAATAACCGAGGGTTCCAAATTCATAAACAAAACAATTGTTTTTGGGTCTCAGAAGGTTTAAACAGGATAACAGTATATTTATGTACCTAAAGGGAAACCATACATATAATATTCATATTAAGAGTTGTTGTTTTACCTAACCCTGTTATTTTAGGTGTTCCAAGCATTGGAGCATCCCGCAGAGATAGCGAAGCTGGAATCTCATAGAATGTGGGTGGGGCAGGCGCGAGACGCGCTCATACAGTTTGTGTCAGACCCTGGGAGGAATTGGACGGAAATAAGTTTTCAGCTGGCACTTTACGAAAGAGCAAGTATTCTAACTCCTATAACTAGTTGTAGACGACTAAATTTAACGAATTCATGGGCCATAAATACTCACTGTCGGACTATAGTACCTAAACAAAATACAAACAGGTTTGTATGTCAAATACAAGGCAATTTTGTCTTATGACCAAAATTTTCACGAAGTCTATTTTTAACGAGAGTTGAATAATTCATAGATAAATATTTTAACTAAAACACATGTGAATATAAAGTACTTACAAATGTAAAAAATCATCATTTTATTATTTTTAAAACGTATAGGTATAATTGGAGTATTAAAGGTAAATTGATTTGTACATCATTTAAAATTTCATTCAGATCAGACTTATAAAAAGCTCCTTTTAATAGTGAAACACAGAGATGTTGCTTACTTTTCTGTACATTTTATAAGTAAATGCATAATTAAATTAATTAAGTAAGGTCAATACAATTTTAGATTCTAGAAAATGCAGCTTCGAATGGTTTGAAAATAGATAAAGAGAACAATTTCCCCGCCGCCGAGGAGAAGTGGAGTATTCTGCAGGCGGTGTTCTTCTCGTCCACCGTGCTCACCACTATAGGTGTGTACGAACATGTAAGCATACAGGCAAGGTCTACTCGTAAAATATATACTCTGGCAAAGCCCCTTTGTCAGTAAAAAAGGCGCCATATTACAATTTTCTATGGGAGGACAACCCTTCGTGCCTGACATTTTTTTTAATTTGCCTCCTTTTTCCACTGACGGAAATGGCTTGCTAAACTATATATGTGACCAATTTGTATGAATGTAACACATTTTCAAAATCAATTAATACAAGTTCGAAAATAGAGGTAAATTTCCGAGATTTATTTTTGGGTAACGGCAACGGTCATGTAACGGCAGAAGACCCAGCAGATGCTCTTACAGACTTTTTCAAATATCCATCCTAATTTTGACATTATTGTTAATCCTTACTATTATTATAAATGCGAAAGTAACTCTGTCTATCTGTGTGTCTGTCTGCTTAAACCGATTTAGATGAAATTTGTTATGGAGATAGTTTTGGGGTGCGTGGAAGGTCATATTAATAGTTTTTATCAATCATCAACATCATCATCATCCCACGTAGGCAAAATCGCAGGTAGAAACTAGTCTAGTCTAGCTAGTCTTTCATGATCGTATTTTATATCTTACAATTTCTCGAAAAATATCAGAAGATATTATGTAAATATTGTTTATTGTGTATTGCATTTCCATGTTGTTACATAAAGGTGTTACAATAATTTCCAGTACAGTGACATGGACCCTGTAAGGGCACAGCAATTCTAATTCTAAAATAACAACTAATGTAATAACGTAATAACTAATACTAGGCATGTCAAACAAATTAAATTAAAATAGGTATTGTTTACAGGGTACGGCAATATAGTTCCTGTGACATTTTGGGGACGATTATTCTGCATTTTTTATGCACTTATCGGAATACCCCTGACATTGACAGTCATTGCAGACTTGGGCAGAGTATTTGCTACCGTTGTTTCTGTTATTGCCAAGCAGTTGCCTGCCATGCCAAGTAAGTTACAAATAATAAGTAATTTTTGTCCATTTCACTTTTGATACCTATAATCTTTTATCGCCGTATATGATACTTTTTGTTAACAGTCAGTCAGTCACCACGTGTGCTTGATTCATATTTTAAAAAGATGTGTTCCGCGGAGTTTCTTCCCGATCCCATATTATACCTAATACCCTCCTCCAATTTAGGAGAAATTTGAAATAAATCTTCTCGGGTAGAGCCGCTGCAGCTTCATTTGGCGTTCATAAACGCATTGTAATACGGCGACTTGAAAAATAAACTATCTTTATTTTATCTTTATATTAAATTTATCTTCTCAGGATGCTGCAATAGAGTATCAGAAGCCAACACAGCAAGCCAGAGATCGCTGTATGCTTTTTGGGCCGTGGGCTTTTTGTTCATATACCTGTCGGCGGGAGCTGGCCTCTTCAAGATGTGGGAAGACGATTGGACTTTCTACGACGGCTTTTACTTCTGCTTTATAACAATGACCACGATCGGCTTCGGTGATCTTGTACCAAGTGAGGCCTCATTATATTAAAGAAACTCTTCGATCATAAGTTGCCCACAATTCTAAATCATTGCTCAATTCAACTAAAATATTTACTAAACACCTACTAACTCCAAATTGCTCGGGTTAAACCGTTTAGTAATTTAAAGACTAGGTATGTATCTCGTATATTATTAGGCATATGTTATTGTATTGGATTACGATCGTTTTCCAAAATAAGACACACGCGTTCACACGCCAAACTCATGCGATTAATCGACTATGAATTTCTGATAATTATATAGGTACCTCCGATTGGCCTCATGAGCTGTTTTAAGCAGCCTACGTCAGGACCATTTGAACTCGCATGATTCTCACGATTGCAGACAAGCCGAAGTACATGCTGCTGTGCACGCTGTACATCTTGATCGGGTTGGCGCTGACGTCGACCATCATCGAGCTGGTGCGGCGGCAGTACGCGCGCTCGTGGCAGCAGCTGCGCGCGCTGTCGGGCCCGCTGGCCGACACGCTCCGCCGGCTCGGCGACGCCGGCCGGGGAGTCGACGTGTCGGCGCTGCAGAAGGTGCTCACGGTGGTAAGTTTTAACATCGTCCTCGTCCTGGCTTGTTGAATTTTAGTTTACAACTTTAGTACCTAACAATTTTTTGAAATAGTCTAAATGACAAATTTTTCTTAATCGATCGACCAGGTTTGTTTTGAGGATGAAATGTCTACGGCACCCATTGCAATAATACAAAAACATAGTCGACAGAAATGATAATCAAAGTCTGACAATCATACTGTACTCACGAAACGCCCCTAGGGAAACGGCAAGTAAGTACTTAATCGAGACGTCACTCGCTGAGAAGCCGTTTTGAAATAGGTATGGAAAACAAGAAAATTGCTATTTTGACGGTGAAATGTTTGCGTTGAAAAGTTGCTATATGTATAATCTATTTATTTAATAAAATGTAAGGAATCGAATGGTACCGTTTTTGTTTCTTCTTTGGAATTAAAAAAAATAAACATTGAGATCTTGTATTTTTATATCATTTCTATATATTAATATATTTTTAGTGTTCAATTTATTGTGACAAATTTCTCATTTTCTATCTATTTAACTACATTTTGTTATAAAATTCAACATGTGTCATCATCTCTATTGTATTTACCTACTCAGTGTTTATTATCTAATTAGGAATAACGAGTTCCCGATCCAATGAAACTCAGAATTTGGTTTTTATTAAAACTAAATCATCTTAAACTAAGAAACAATAACACTACTACTAAATACTACTAAAGCCTGACAACAGTTTATTTAACCCTGAGATAGTGTCGCTGCAAACAGCTTACGTATGGCAATTGGCAATAATGTGCGTACGTCATGTATAGTCGGGGTAGTGGGCATTGGCTTCATGTTGATACTCGTATAATGTCAAAACATTGCTTACAGAGAATTCGGTTCTTTCAATTTACCTATATTCGTCAAAATCTGATTCTAAATATTCAATATTTATATATGTATTCTTCGTTTTCTGACTCTGACGAAGTCTGATTTTCATCAGATGTTATGTCGCTTTCAGGACCACCAACCTCGATTATAAAATGTTCAGTCTCCAATTCGATTATAGGATTTTTATCGTCGATCTACATAAACCTTAAATGAAATATTAAAGTTTAAACCAAACAACTAACCAGTTCAATAAAACCGCACTATAAAATGTCAATACCGGTCATGTCAACAACCAACTTTAAAACATTGTTTATTGGAATGCTATGTAATCCTTCGTCTTTTTAAAGCTGTAAGTATTTGATTTCATTCACTACAATTTTTTTCGCATCTTTGGTAATTTTTTTAGGCATTATTGTAATAAAACCGTTTATATTTGAATATATTCGTAGATATTTTCCGTTTGTTTACATCGGTGACATTCGATGACATCCAACGTTCGTTGTCAAAGAGTACTTGTTGCCAGTAAAAGAAATTAGTACCATTGAAAATCCGCAAAATGGCGAGGGTCAAATAAACTGTTGTCAGGCTGTACAATAACAAAACTAAGATTTGTTATCAGAGTGCAGCACTAACGACTCAGTAAATTCATACATCACTGTTTTTTGACAAGTTTTCACAGAAAATAAAATATGACATTGATGCATCAAGGCGGTTTGTTAACAAGGGCCTACCGGTAAACGCGAAAATTGAAATTTAGTTATCTGCCTCTTTATCGCTCGAATAAGCAAGAGTGATAGAGAGATTAGATAACGAAATTTCGATTTTCTTGTTTCGCGGTAGGCCATGTGATTGACGTGACGTGTGATGTGCTGATGTGTCAATGTGGTTTGTTTACTGTATGTGCCACAAAGGTGCCACCTACGCAGAGCTTTGCCTAATATTCCCTATTTAAACCAAATAAAATAATGTCATGCATTTTCATGCAGTCGACTTTATTTACTGATATACATAATCTTAAAAAGAAAATAAATTAAGTACATATATTCTCAGCGTATACAGTTTAATTAAATACATAAACCGACTGATCTTGTTTGTAAGGTTTTTAATCCAGTTAGTCGGGTTGGTCATTAATCTCGGCCAAACCCATGCCACAGAAAAATAAAAGTTAAATATGTAAATGGAAATGTTCCCTTTCTACTCACGACTTTTTTTTTCCAACAGAAGTCACAGAATGGTACAGCTGTGAATACAGCAGTAAGTACCTATTGGTCGGCTTGTTTAGTTTTTGTAGTTCGCTAACATAATTATAATGGTATAAAATAATTCCAAACAATCTTATAATATTTACGCCAAGCTTTCGGCCTTATATTTATAATAAAAAGCCACAGATTTTTTATAACGTAGCATATATATTATGTAAGTACGTTATTGAGCTGATTGTGCTTACTAAAGTAGATACTGCAACACGATGGATCGCAAGATCTCAATGAATCTCGCTGCCTTTAGTCGCTTTACTTTTTACAATAATTATTAGAGATGCCCCGAATAGTGAATTTGGCCGAATACCGAATATTCGGCCCCTCTCTAGGCCGAATACCGAATATTCGGCGATGGCAAGCGAATAGTTTTTAGTCACAATTAATATGAAAATTGTTCGCCATCAAAGGACAACGTTTGGTAAGATAATTATATTTTTATGTTGAACAGAATTAATGAATGTATGTAGTTAGAGTCAATCAAATCCGACCCATGATAAAAATAAAATATATTGTAATCAACAAATGCTCATAAACGTGCCTTCGTATTTAACTACTTTCCAAGAATACATTTTAAATATTACTTAAATATATATATATATAGTTTTTGGTTATTTTTTGTGTAATTAATTTTTCTTTTTAGGTAGGTGCAACAGATATTCGGTATATCGAATATTCGGCAAAGTGGCCGAATAGGCTGAATACCGAATAGTTGCCGAATATTCGTGGCATCTCTAATAATTATGCCCATTAAAAATGAAATTATATCAATTTTGCTTAATTGCTAAAGTTACTATGAAAGGTAGTTAACGCTTAGACACTGCTTAAAACATCAAGTAGACTTAACAGTTTAATTTACTGATATCTTAATTTCAACCAGGCAAGATTAAAGAAAAACATTCTCAAAAAGTATCAACTAAAAGTCATAAAAACGATCGCACAAAATTTAAAAGCACTTGTCGAGAGACGCATCGTAACCGTCAGATCTTTTGGCAAACTCTTCCGTCAATAAACAGCTGTCTGGACCTGTCGACTGATCTCCGGAACATCCAACGTGATCATGCAGTCAGCCGTCCGAACGAACATTGTTTTGCTGTAAACAATTGACATTATTGTATTAGTACCGTCACGGCTATAAATATGTATATTATCTTTCACTTTATTACCATGGCATAAGGTACAACGGTGTATACATATTTGTGACTGTTAACTTAATGTTAACCCACAAGTCAGCTGTTTAAAGACAAGCGTTGCTTGTGTATATTTAGGACACTGTCAGATGGGTTTGTGACTGAGTTTTTATGTTTTGTTTGACTATAAAAGTACTCATCATGTACAATTTGGTGCTGCATTGCTGTGCTAATATAAAACCACCGCATAACTTATATGTATTATTAAATAGCGGACAAGTGCCCTATATTATTTACAGTGATCATTTTCTCCGCTCACGAGCGATGTAAGTGGGTCGCTTCGTACAGTCGCCATAAAATATATCGGAGCGGCCAAGTTGGTTAAAAATATCTGAACATGCACTTTAATGTCTAGATAAAAAGTTATCCGTTTTTATTGCGTTTGGGTGTAATTCGTGTTAGTATTTACAAAGTCATTATTTGGCCGACGGGGTAAATAATTTAGCCAACTACGTGACAATTTTCTTGTTTGTATCCGTTTTCCTTATGAAAAAGTAGGCTACAATCACGTCAGCTTGTGGTCTAATAATATCGTGGTCGCAGATGAAGGTGATTTTCTTTTCGAGAAAATTTGCTTATTTTTCGAAAATGTTCAAGTTAGGTATATAAGTCTAAATTCCCCGAGTTAGACGTCGTATATTGTCGAGTAGGTACAGGTAGTAAATAAAGAGTTTTGCAGATCTATGTATATTTGTGTTTAGAGTAAGTACTTAATAAAATCGAAAAAAAATCAAACGTACGGACATGGCTGTGGTTGATATACGAGTAGGTACAGTCACCACACGGGATTGTTATGCCATTTAGGGTTCTTGCTAAATTGGAAATTCTTTAGCGTAAGTATTGTACAACCAATTTAGCAAGGACCCTAAATGGCGCAACAATCGCGGAGCGTGATGGTACATCAAAATGTGTCAAAATATTTTCATCGATGTTAATAGTCCAGCGAGGAAAATTGGGACTAGGTTTGAATGGAAAGGCGGTTTACGGGGCGGTCGACCACTTTCCTCTTAGTAATAATTATAGCTCTACGTATGTAGGTACATAAATGTTATGACCGCTCTTTGAAACTATACTGCAGACTTGAGTTTAGCGTAGCAATGCGGCAAACCAAGCTTTGAAAAACTGGCGCTGGCTTGATTATTGTAGGTTCTCACACGATCGGCTGCGCTGTGCTCGTGTTGGACCCGATCGAGGCCGCAGTTTGTTCAATGTCGCAATGGCACCCTTTTAGTTTTACTGCCTAATAAAATTCGTGGAGCGCGTCGGTAAAGTTAACTTTATTTACCGGTGCTTAACATTGACGCCCTATGCTTTAATTGGAAAGTCCAAGGGAAATTTAATTTTAGAAATACATTAGCACATTTACATTAGGCGCACTAGCCGCTAGTTATTCAGGCCAGGCTACATTTTTGTGAACCTGCTTAAAATTTCATATAAATAAACAGTGCACAACACTTATATACAAAGAAAACATCCATAACTCAGGAAGAAATATTAATAAATGCCCTAACCCGGATTCAAACCCGTGATATATTTACGTACCTTTTAGTTTTGCTAAATAACAACATCATTTGAAACGTTATTCATGCATGGCACTGTATTTGCAACTGCGAACTACCTACACATCTCATATACTTATGGGTAAATATAGGTATTATGACTTACTTTGACTTAAGATCCTATGTCCCCTAGATGGGGCAGAGGGCGTCCACAGTGACTCTCCATGTAGATCGATCTTGAGCTTCTCGCTTCATTTCGCTCCAAGACTTCCCGATCTTCTTCGCCTCGTCTAACACCGTACGCCGCCGTAGGTTTGTTTGGGACGGCCACGCTTTCTCTTTCCTTGGGGGTTCCAATCTAAGGCCTGTTTAGGTATATGGTCGGGCCCCCTCCGGAGTGTGTGTCCAATCCAGTTCCACTTACGGCGCTTGATCTGCTGGTCGATCGGGATTTCGTGGCAACGTTCTCGGAGGTTCTCATTCGAGATGTTCTCGGGCCAGTAAATACCGAGAATTCGACGAAGACATCGGTTAACGAAGACTTGAAGCTGGTTGGAAATGCCCTTTGTAACCTTCCAAGTTTCACATCCGTACAGCAACACAGACTTAACATTAGACCCAAAGATTTTCAGTTTCACTCTTCGGGTCAGTTTTCGTGATTGCCATACGTTCCGCAGCTGTGCGAAGGCTACCCGGGCTTTGGCAATCCGTGAAGTGATGTCCTCTTCTGTTCCTCCTGTCTCTGACATAGGTATTATACATATTATGAATTTAACACTGTGAAAGGAAAAAGAACTGCATTGGGGAAAGAGGTATTTCAGCTGCACAAATACAAAAGTAACTCCTTTATTGGTTTCGATTCCAGCGTACTTCCTATTTTCGTGTATAAAGTAGAGCTGAATAATACTCTTTTGATTTACGTCAGGTCATTTTATTTCCACTCGCACTCGCGTAATTTACTAGTGTTTTAAGCCAGTAAAAATAGATGGACGTTTTACAGTCGATATTTTATGGGATTATATTGTATTTTTATAATGCTTCCGATCCAGTCATAAAACTTATCTCACATGAAAGACATACGCAACTCCGTGGCCTTCGTAGCTACTGACTGGAGAACATTTCACGTCATATATCAGCATACACGGACCCATGAACCATTTTTAAATAATGCTAACTATGTAATTCCTTCAACTGTTTTCATTAAATAGGTTGTATATTGCCTCGGAAACATTATGGATAAGTATTATCTTTAAACGGAAACGTAGTTAGAATCATCATCAGAGCTTGTTAAACCTACTTTTAAACTTACTAGTAAATTATATTAAATCCTGTAATATCTATAATATCGCTCTATAAACATAAAACTATTAAAATGCAGTATTAACATACACGAATGTAATTTCGAATATAAAGCAACTCGATGCCGCAGCGCACACGAGCTGGCTCAGTGTGTTTATAATGTATTCAATTTAATATAATTATATTAACAGGAACGGCGCGGCGGTTTATTTCCTTCTATACACGTTATCTTTTATACTTTAGAAATACTTAAAAAATTAAAATTAAAAACTCAATTACTCAACTACTTAAGCACATTGACAAAGATTATTGAGCACAATTCCGTGGATAGGTTTTTCTCAGGATTTAATTCTGGAAACGATCATTCACGTAGGAATGATAGGTACTTAATTGCTTGAGAAAAGTGACAGGGGAAGGATCACGCAAAACATGAATTAGCAAAATGGGTACTGCTACTACCATAACTATTCATCGCTGGTCGTCGCGTTCCATTAAAAAGTTGCTACCGACCTCATTATGTCAGTTATTAAAACTTTTACCTACTTAAATTTACAAGTTGTAGAATTTTACTTTGTTTGAGCTCCGTATAATAAGGTCATTCTACATTATATTTAGAATTGTCGGAATTTACCTCACACTCATGCCGACTAAAATAAACACTGCAAGTAACACAGAATGCAAGTGATATTTTTACTTCAACAATAACTACAGTGCACGTTTTCATTAGCTAATAGCAGATACTAATAAATACTCCAGACGAATAACCTCCTCACAAAAACGTAAAATATGATTTTTCTGGCCGAAAAGTACAATTAAAGCATGTAAGGGCTTTTTAGGCATGTCCTTATATTTAATGGCGCCATCTAGTCTTAAGATTTTTTAAAATGTTTTATTAATTATGCTTTAAATCCACTTTTGTGACTCTAACTGCGGCCAGTCAAGTACCTACGGCAGTTTTCATACGAAAATATTAAAATAAAAAAAAAATATATATTACTCGTATTTAATGTCATTGACAACATGGACCATTCTCACGGCGTTGTATTGTATGGGGACTGTCAGTGTCTTCTTTATTTACTAGACTCTGCTAATAGTATATAGGTATGTTTGGTGATAGGGTACATTTTATGCTGCTTTTCTTATTCTTGTTTATAGGTCACGGAATGTGCCACTCTGGGTGTTTTTTGTTCTTATGAGAGTGGCGATGGATTACTTGCAGGCGAGGGAAATACTGATTCAAGCTGCTGCGTATAACGGATTTATAAAGCCGCGTCATTCAGTCTGCGGCTCGTCACGTGTGCAATTTTGGGGAATAAATAATGTAGACATTTAATCTGCTGGGTGCTGGCTGAACCCCTTAATACTAACTGCAGCGACGACCGATGATGTCATGCAGATATGATAAATAATAATATGTTAGTCATTGACTCACGAAAATGTTGGGTATACTCTGAACATTTATTTCCCGTCGCGTTTAATCAAAGAAAAAAAGAAAAAAGAAAAAAAAAACCTAATATGGTTATTGGTTGAACGACTACTCGATCACAGTACAATCATATATTTACACCGGAGATCAGAAAACTTGACATTTACAGTTTCATACACTCACAATCTCAGATTTTTGGGTCGGCAACGCGCATGTAACACCTCCGGAGTTGTAGGCGTCCAAAGGGTATGGTGGCCGCTCACCATCAGGCCGGTTGTATGATTGTTTGTCACCAACGTAGTATGTATAAAATAATAAAAAAACTAGGACTACCTCAACTTTATTTACTTCCAAAGTTGTTCAGAACTCACGTTTTTGATTTGATCACGTTTTTCGTCACGAGAGGATGCGTAGCGAGGGATGTGTTTGTTAAGAATCAATAGAAAATTGCCGACTACAGCTGTGTTGAGCGAGGATAGGTAAATTAAGATTATTCTATTGGTTCTTAAAGCCGGATTCACATTTGTCTGTCGTGTTGTGTTGTGTCGTGACCTCGTGACAGACAAACGTGAATCCAGCAAACACATTCCCAATTATTTAAATATTTGAATAACCTGTTTAACAGCCTACTGTGATGTGATCAGGCGGCGTAGCACGGTCGCGTTTTTATCCCTTGTCACCATGTCTGTCACGTTCTAACAAGTATGTAAGTGCGAAAGGGACGCGCATAGTGATAGACGATAAAAATGGAACCGTGCTGCGCCCACAGGTTACATTAGGCATAAAATATAATATATCTTAGGTAGTCAGGCTATCAAAATAACCCACTGGATTCTCGTTGACCTGTGAAGTATTGACATTAACCTTCAAGAAAAGAGCATACTCCCATCTCAAATGCCGGCAACGCACTTATGACCCCTCTGGTGTTGCGGGTGTCCATGGACGAATGGATGGGTAATCGCTTATCATCAGGCGTTTCGTCTGCTCGTTTGCCTCCATCAGGAAAAAAGGAAGCGCCCACCCATACAACCATTTCCAGTCGCCGTTACGACGCGGTGTAGACACATCTTGTGTCGACACCGTCTGTTTCGGTCACAATTCCAGTCGCAGAGTCGTCGCCGTGTCGACACTGTTACCAGAAATGGGGAAGGGTCGACACATGACACAAAGTGACATAAAGTGTGGTCGCCGTGTGCACACATTGTTACGAGTTTGCGACTACTTTATGCCAAAATCATTCGTTCATTCGTTCATTTTGTTCCTGTCAAATGGAAACTGTCAGTTGGAAAAATAGTTAAATAAAAATAAGTGACATTAATACGCCATCTCTAAAACGGATTACAAGACGTAATTATATATTGTTTGCATTTATATTACAATAGGACTTAAATTATTATGGGGAATTAAACTGGTCGAGTGATTTGATCATCATCATCATCATCATCATCTCAGCCATAAGACGTAGAGTGATTTGATAAACTAAGTGTAATATAATCAACGCGCCACCACATTGTTTTAGTTAAGCCGGAAATGAAATTGTTTACTTCTCAGTGCCTGTGTTCACAACTATATTATTTGAAGCATTTTTAGTACTTCGATGCGTATTCTATACTTAAATAACAGAAATAACGCTTTACATACTACGAAACTTGTTAATTATGATGTATAAATATGGTTTAAGGCTGAGAAATATTGCAGTCACAAAGTAGTCGCAATGTTTCGACATTGTGTCGACTCTGTGTTGACACATGACACGCGCTGTCAAAAGTAATAACAAACGTAATAGTAATTTACCAAGTTACTGGTATGTTACTGGATTTGCAAAATGGCTCCTTGTGTTGATTTGTTTTCAGATATTCTCAAAGTGTAAAAATGCCGTGGTCAGAGATGGGCATTAATCGATTAACTGTTTATTCGACTAATTAATGGAATAAAAAAAGTTAATTCTCAAATTTTAATCGCGATTAGTTTAGTCGACCTAACATAGATTGAAATTGAATCTTCAAATCATTTTTTTTACATACAATATATATACAGTGGTACTACTAAACGAATTGAATTAATCTGAATATTAATCGAATAAATTATCGATTAAATCACGATTGAAAGTTGACAGGGGGCCATTTTTGTACGTAATAGAAATGTCTTGCATGCAGATGGTAGCAAAACACTTTGTCATAAAAGTCGAGATGGGTGTCGATTTATAGGTTTTAGGGAGTGCCGATTTCGAAAATAATGACCATTTTGGAATCCGAAATGGCGGTCATGCACTGTGTCATAAAAGTCGTCATGGATGTGGTTTTACACGTTTTAGGGGGCCCCAATTTTGAAAATGATGACCATTTTGGAATCCAAAATGGTGGCCATGCACTATGCCATAAAAGTTGTCATGGGTGTCGTTTTATAGGTTTTAGGGGGCGCAGATTTCGAAAATGATGACCATTTTGGATTCCAAGATGGCGGCCATGCACTATGTCATAAAAGTCGTCATGGATGTCGTTTTATAGGTTTTAGGGGGCCCCGATTTAGAAAATGATGACCATTTTGAACTCCAAAATAGCGGCCATGTACTATGTCATAAAAGTCGTCATGGGTGTCGTTTTATAGGTTTTAGGGGGCGCAGATTTCGAAAATGATGACCATTTTGGATTCCAAGATGGCGGCCATGCACTATGTCAAGTCGTCATGGATGACGTTTTATAGGTTTTAGGGGGCGCAGATATCGAAAATGATGACCATTTTGGATTCCAAGATGGCGGCCATGCACTATGTCATAAACGTCGTCATGGGTGTCGTTTTATAGGTTTTGGGGGGCGCAGATTTAGAAAATGATAACCATTTTGGATTCCAAAATGGCGGCCATGCACTATGTCATTAAAGTCGTCATGGGTGTCGTTTTATAGGTTTTAGGGGGCGCAGATTTCGAAAATGATGACCAGTTTGGATTCCAAGATGGCGGCCATGCACTATGTCATAAAAGTCGTCATGGGTGTCGTTTTATAGGTTTTAGGGGGCGCAGATTTCGAAAATGATGACCATTTTCGATTCCAAGATGGCGACCATGCACTATGTTATAAAAGTCGTCATGGATGTCGTTTTAAAGGTTTTAGGGGGCCCCGCTTTCGAAAATGATGACCATTTTGGAATCCAAAATGACGGCCATGCACTATGTCATAAAAGTCGTCATGGATGTCGTTTTATAGGTTTTGGGGGCGCAGATTTCGAAAATGATAACTATTTTCGATTTCAAAATGGCGGCAATGCACTATGTCATAAAAGTCGTCATGGATATCGTTTTATAGGTTTTAGGGGGCGCAGATTTCGAAAATGATGACTATTTTGGATTCCAAGATGGCGGCCATGCACTATGTCATAAAAGTCGTCATGGATGTCGTTTTATAGGTTTTAGGGGGCGCAGATTTCGAAAATGATGACCATTTTGGAATCCAAAATGGCGGCCATGCACTAGGTCATCAAAGTTGTCATGGGTGTCGTTTTATAGGTTTTAGGGGGCCCTGATCTCGAAAATGATGACCATTTTGGAATCCAAAATGGCGGCCATGCAGTATGTCATAAAAGTCGTCATGGCTGTCGTTTTATAGGTTTTAGGGAGCGCAGATTTCGAAAAAAATAACTATTTTGGAATCCAAGATGGGCGCCATGCACTATGTTAAAAGTCGTCATGGATGTCGTTTTATTGGTCACGGTCATCAATTTCGAAATCTGCACACCTGTTTCAAATAAAGTATCGGTAGATGCATCCTAGTAAGTCAACAACATCTATATCTACTATCGAAATGTACTTTTGATAGTACTTATGTAGTAGTACGAAATGTAATCTGAAAGGAATCAAGTAATATATATTCCTGTACCTAATGAAGAATCGACATTGATTCCATTACTAGTAATTGTAGTATTCGAAAAATTGATTCCTGATTCCTCAAATGGAATTGTACTTAGTAATTCGGTATTGTTAGATTACAAAGTAATCTAGGAATCGGTAATCAGATTACAAAGTAATTTCAAGTAATCGTGGAATCAGGAATCAATTACGAAATGCCCATCTCAGACTAAGTAGCACTGCATTCAATTGATCTGTTTGGCGAACCGCGAGTTCACAGTTCGGGGCGAACTACTATTTGTATAGGTTTTAGGGTGTGCAGAATTCTAAAATGATGACCATTTTGGAAACCAAGATGTCTACCGTACACTTTGTCATAAAAGTCGTCATGGATCTCGATTTATAGGTATTAGGGAGTGGAGAATTCGAAAATTATGACCGTTTTAGAATCTAAGATGTCTGCCGTGCACGTTGGTCATGGTTATCATTTTCGAATTCTACTCTTCCTAACACCTATAAATCAACATCCATGACGGCTTATATGACAAAGTGCACGGCAGACATCTTGGAATCCAAAATGGTCATCATTTTCGAATTCTGCACTCCCTAAAACCTATAAAACGATATCCATGACGACTTTTATGACAAAGTGCACGGCAGTTATCTTGGATTCCAAACTGGTCATCATTTTCGAAATCGGCACTTCCTAAAACCTATAAAACGATATTCATGACGACTTTTATGACAAAATACGTAGCCGCCATCTTGGATTATAAAATGATCATCGTTTTCGAATTCTGCACTCCCTAAAACCTATAAATCGACATCCGTGACGACGCAAGTTATCTTTATTTTCAGATCTAACAAATTGCTACAGAATACAAAGGACAAAAAAGAAGCGAGGAGGTAATGAAACAAGCAAAAATACAGATGATTCCTCGACGCAATTGGGTGATTCTTAAATTGTGTCCAGATTTTTTTGTCATAAAAGTTTTTATTTTTCACATATTACTCTCACAAATTCCGTGACATTTCGACCTACAAGGTCTAATAAATAATTTTTTTTAAGTAAATGTTTTTGTTTATCTATGAGGATCTCACTAGAATAATATAATCAAGGTATGTTTATATTTGATGATTGAAATAGTAACGCAAAAAAAATATATATTTGACTTTTATTTTACCTTTTCCTTCTACACAAGTTTGGCCAAGTAATAAGAATTTAGGGCTCTCAATTTTATTTTGACTTCTACAACAGTAAAGCTACGAGGCCATGTTTGGTATCGTTTTCGTATAAATTCGCAGTACCAAATTTA